>NC_064442.1:10507045-10810075 GCF_023343835.1 Lagopus muta | reverse complement strand
CGAGATACATTGGCTTGGAATTCAGTTCCCTAAATCTAGCCTTTAGCCGCATCAAGTTGCTTGGCCTCCAACTTTTCTCCCAGAAATGTAATGATTTTCCCTGGGTCTCATGCCACATCTGTTAGCTGCATCCAGATGTTTTGAATACTCCAGACATTTTCTTAAAAGTGGATTTCCATGCTGTACACGCTTTGTGATTTTTGAGGGAAAACATGCCTACATAAATTGAATAATAAATATTGTTTTGCAGATTTTGCTAAAATGTCCCCTCACCCACCTCTGTAATATTCCTGTCGTCATGAGTGCATACAGTTCTGGTTGCTCCTGACTTCAAAGCCCATGCTGCTCCACAGCACCTCCCTGTATCTTTTCTTAGTCCCCTGGCATTGTGTTCAGGGAAATGGGCTGTGGGATGCTCTGTGGTCTAAATCTGGTAGCACAGAGGAAGAATGTGGCAGTGTCAGTCCTCCTCCATGCCTTACTGAGCAAATAGGCTACTAGACAAGATCAAACAAGATACTTGCAGAGCCTGTAACTTACTAGGTAAATTTACTTCTATCAGGAAGTAGCCAGAGGCAAGTCTGGAATTTGTAGCTTTACTCATGGGATAGGGACACAGTGTAAAATTTCCTACTACTAAAATAAGGCGTTTAATCCCCTGGTCCCAAAAATGAACTCTGGCTTAAAAAAGCTATTAAAGGTGGCATTCCTTTCTGGAGGGTCTACCACTGATAGAATTTGAATCATTAACAGCACTGATATATTTACTCAACTTGTGTTAACTGTGCCTTTAAATTTGGCAGAGGAACAGCTGTAGTCCTCAGAGGGTTGTTATGAGGCTGGTTTCAGCACTGCTGCCTCTTTTTGGTATGATATTTTACTTCTTGCTGTGAAATTGTTTATGTTCAGGGCAAAAGTTTTTCCGTTCTCGTGTGATAATCCTACAAAGACTTGGCATAAAAGGAAGCAACAATTGAATGAGTTATAATTGTGTTGCTTTCTGAAGGATATAAATAAGCATATATTGCTATTGTGTGTTTCAAGAACAGTGTTGTAAAGCAGTCTTTGCTACAATTATTATTTTGAATCTGTTCTAGAAAATGCCGACTGCGTACATTGCTTTTTAATCCTGTGCTTCTTCAGTAGTGGACCTCAAATTGATCTGTTGACTAGAAAGTGGATTTAATGTCTGATTTGAAGCAGCTGCTTGTTTGACTCTGGAACAGAGCAGTGGTGATTAAAGGTTGTTATCAGTTAACTGTCGAACAGTTTAAGTGAATTGAGATTTTTGGATTACCAGTAGATTTTTGTGTGGACTCCTTTGCACGTAATGGTTGACATTCTTACTGGCCTTCTCAGGCCGGTTTGACATGCCATGCACCTCTTTGCTTGTGTATGAGGTATATTAGCAAATTGTGTGTGTGTGTATCTGTATTTCAACATGGCTTGTATTTTTTCTGTTGTTTCCATGCACAGTGTCTTTTAGCAACATCAAAGTATCCTTTGCAAAGATTCTACTCTTATGTTTACAAACTAATGAAGAAGCTCTACTTCTAGAGTTGTTTTAGAAGTGTTACCAACAGCAATGTATAAATAAGGAAGCAATCTGAAGAACAAGAAGCTCAGGTGATGGTAGTTTAATTGAAAGCACCACTTAAACAAAAGGAAGGGGACATAGTTAACAGAATGGAAAAGGGAAAATTGGTAGAAAAGTAACAGTAGCTGTAAGCTGCTGTGAAACACAGCAGAAAGAAAATTGCTTTTATGTTTTGGGTTTTGTTTTTGTTGCTAGTTTATTGTTTTTATAATGAATCACAGAAATGTAAGAGAAAGCAGCAGCACAGACCTGCAGTGAAATACTGTGTAGATTTATAACGCAGTGCAAATGCACACGAGTGCTAAAATACATTGTCCTATTTTGATTAGAGTCTCATGGCTACAACCTGGCTTATCTCTTTACATCTCACACCAAGGATATAAGTCTGCAGAGCAAAAAACTGGCTGTACATTTTGCTCGAGCACAGTTACAATCCATCCAGCAAAAAAACCCCAAAAACACAAAAAACCCACCAACTCTCTCAGCCATGGGAATAGTCACAGCCTCGTTAATTTTCAGAAGTCTCCAGTGGGACATTATTTTCTTTTATCTTTTCACAGATAGCCTATAGAATCTTATGCATCTTGTGCTGGTTTGGTATTGAGTGGGCTATAGTTATGTATTATTTAATACTTTGGCCAAGCTTTGGTTTCATGAACAATTCATCTTCTGCTGTGTGTATCTGCTGTAGTGATTAATGAAGGCAACCAGCCTATGACTGCAAAGTGCCCCGGGTTCTCTCTCTTACCTAATCCTGCTTAAGTGCATTTTGGGCTAATTTTTCTCCTGCCTTTCCTTTGAGATGATAATTCTTTTCTCAGATGCTAAATAATGTCTTCATCTTACATATTGCCATGACAGTATCCATAGGGAAGCTACAAAGCTCGCTAATGCTGTCACGCCCTTTATTTATTGTTAGGAATTCTGGTAATGCAAAGTGCCTGGGGTCAAAGGGGTTACAGCTTTTAGTTTATATGTACAGGGATCCTACTAGCTTTTCTGATTTATTGATTTTTGTGATCAGTTTGACAAATGAAGATAGACTGAAGCCATATGTGAAATACTAATCTTTTCAGCTTTGTTACAAACCTTTTTTAAGTGTTAGGATGTTATATAATAGTCTGTTGTTCAGCTATTCCTCAGTTTTCAGAGAAGATATTTAATGTTTCAAAATAACTTCCTTAGGCTCTGTTTTTCTGGAATATGAGCAGTATATTTGCCTAACTTCCACAGCTCAGAATTTTCAGAGGGTTAGTCAGGGTAAAATTGAGAATGCCTATATAAAATGATGACTACACTGAGTATTTCTTAACTTGCAAGGAATGGTGATGTCATGGGGCTTTTTAAAAGCAGGTATGTGTTTGTTCTTTTTGTGCTTGAGCCTTTGTTTTGTTCAGGTTTTTTGTCTGCCTTCTTCGATAGACTTCCTGCATTGCCTGTCCAAATGTATTTGCTGCTGTGTGGGAGATATCTGTTATATTGTTCTATAAGTCTCTCTCCTACCAGAATGAAATATCAAGCTGAGGCTAAACTGTAAAAATAATGTGTAAGCCCAATTAGGTTAGATTTCAGCTGGGGCTTATTGGTTAAACTGTAGGAGAGATATGTTTAGTTTGTACTCTTTGGACAGAGTGTGTACATCTCACTTAAATGGATGAAAGTATATTGATTTGTGCACATTGAGAACAGGGCCCTTGCTTTAGCTGAGCAGCTTTGTGGGTCTTGAGCTGGACAGACTTCTCTGTGTGAATTAACTGCGGTGAGAAGGTGGTGGTGGTGAGGAGGGGGTGTTATTCCTAATGTTGTTATTTGTCAGTGTTCCTTTGCAGAGTACTAAAATGACAAGAACTGGTCCAGTGATCATCTTGTAGAGTATGTTCACACTGAAAAGCATAACACTGCCACTGCATATTCCTGCTTTCCATTCCTTGTTTTTGTATCAACACAGCACACACGTACTCATGCACACAACATACAATTTGTGCCATTTATGAAGCTACAGAATTACTCAGTTGTGGCTTAAAAGGAGCTAAAAATGTATACAGCCATACAAGTATGTGTTAGGAAGATGGGATTTGCAATAATTTTGTTTTAAAAGTAAATTTTTACTCTTTTTTTTTTTTACTGAACAGTTAAAAAATAAAAAATTAATCGTGTAAGACTGTGTGAGGTGATGTTCAGAGCAGCATAGGCTGTTTTAATGGCTGATTTTAATAATGAAAGACAACAGGGGACTAAAAGGTGTGGTGTGATAAGCTGAGAAACACATTCCTTTCCCAGAGGGTGTACAGCTTTGTGTCTTTGATCACTTGAGAAGTACCATCAGAGTGCAAAATGGCAGGCTAGGGAACATTACAGCAATTATGAGGTGATAGTTTTTTAAAAATCAAAAGAAGTTTGAACTTATTTGGGAGCTTTTTCCCGTTCGGGTCTGCTTGCAGCTGAACGGTAAGATGCTGTATTAGATAAAATATAGACACTTCAGTGGGACTGTTCTTCAGATATTGACTCAGAAGTTAGCTTCGTGCTGAACAATCTGTACAGAACAGACTATATTTATAAGTTCAATAAATCTGTGTACACACACAGATTTTTTTTTCCTGTGCAGGTCAAGGAAGGTGATCCCACCCCTCTATTTTGTGCTGGTGAGACCTCACCAGGAGAACTGTGTCCATATGTGGAGTCCTCAGTGCAGGATAAACGTGGCCTTGTTGGACTGTGTCCACAGGATGGCCACAAAAACAATCCAAGGGATGGAACACCTCCCCTGCGAGAACAGGCTGAAGGAGCTGGCACTGTTCAGCCTGGGGAGAGGTCTCTAGGAGACTTGAGAACAGCATCTCAGTATCTAAAGGGGAGCTAAAGGAAGAAGACAGATCCTTTAGCAGGGTTTGCTGTGGCAGGACGAGAGGAGATGGTTTCAAACTAGAAGAGGGGAGGTTTACATTGGATATAAGCAAAAGGTCCTTTACGATAAAGGTGGTGAGGCACTGGAAGAGGTTGCCCAAAGACGTGGCGGATGCCCCTTCCTGGAGATATTCAAGATCAAGCTGGACCAGGCTCTGAGTACCTGATGGAGCCATAGGCGTCTGTTCATTGCAGAGGAATTGGGCTTGATGGCCATTAAATTCCCTTCCAACTAAATGATTCTGATTCTTTGTGTGCCTTAGGTTGTGAATGTCTCGTATTCATTTATTCATGTATTTATGTTCCTGATATCCACAGCTTTCAAATTCTTTCATTTTAAACATGAACTGGCTGAGATCCACAGAGGTCTTAAAATGCTGGGCTTCTATTTTAGTGTCTAACTTACCGCGTGTTTCAATAGGGAATTAATTGGCTCCACATCTTTATGGGCCTGTACTAAATGATTTGCCCAAAGAGACACAGGAAAATATAGTAAGCTGTTTCTCCAAGCTGTTATCTTCTAACTGAAGGACTGGATCACACTTCAGCACTCACGGTATTAAAATAAGCCTTAATTCATTAATGTTTTTGAAAGATCTTGTAAACCTCTTAGGAGCAGAGCTTTGCAATTGCAAAATGCTATTTTATTCCTAAACTTCTGAAATGTTCTGTACTTTGATTTTTGTATTTATTTAAAAAAAAAACATAGTGACAAAGAATGTAATAGAAGGCAAAGTTGAACATTTGCAATCTCAAGATTTCTTCATAATTAGAGGAAGCATAGAGATGGTAGTAAAATGTAAAATCTTTCACAAGAAGTCTGAGACACATGACAGCAGAGAAACTGAATTGAGTCAAAAGTAAAAAAAAAAAAAAATATGCTGCAGTGTTATCCATACAAATAAACCAGGTTATTTAAATCTAAATTATTTTCTTGTGAATTCACTTTCTCCAAACAGCTTTTAATGGCCATGAGATCCAAGACCAAAGCAGTCTGATATGTTTTCTGGAGTGACTGAGGACAAGCAAATTTTGCCATTTGCAACCTTTACATTTGAATAGTTCAAGGACAAAAAAAGGTATGTGTTTGGACCTGCTACACTTAGATCACCAGAAGGGGGCAAAATATAGGAGATAGTAGGAAAAGCATGTGAAATCAGAGGCGATAGGAAAATAGGAACCAGTAACAAAAATACCTACAGTCCTTGAAAACCAAAAAGGGCATAATCTTGTGACTTGAGAAAGAAATAAGTTGCTTTTCCTCAGTGTTTCCTACTCTTTAATAGTTGGCTATAAGTTCTGCTTTGAAAACTGTTTCAGCCTTTAGAATGCCTTCTATAACGTGAGTCTATAATAGCAGTACTGGTCCAGCATACAGTGAGCTGATGCTCTATCAGAGCTTTAATATGAAGAATTCATGGGAAAAAAACTTAAGTGAAATTGACACTGTCTTGATTCTTTAAATATATTCTTTCTTTAAATCTAATGTGCTATTCTTCAGTATATGAACTAGGTGAGGAAGATCACTGTGATTTCTCATTTGGAGTACATCAACACTATCTGTCTGCTTTCACACAGAAATGCTAATTTGCAGTATCTGCAAATAGGGACTTCACTGTGCAGAGGTGAAATTATGGGATGGAATTGAACCCTGGAGTGATATTTTTCAGCACTACATTCTCAGAGCTGTCAAAAGAGTGAACAGTCATAGAGAGAAAAGACAATCAGAAAAATGGGATTCAGGTATGAGTGCCTGCCCCCATGTCGTGGTCTAGCATTAGCTCATTCCTGTCTACTGTGGAGTGATTTCAAGGTCACTTGGGTATGTGTGATATACAGACTCCAGATTAAATTCTGGATGGCAGTTACGAACAGATTGGAGAATGCACCAATCTGCCAGTTGTGCCTTGTCCTTTTCCAGGCTTGGTGTCATTGCAAACTGTTTAGGTTCATTTATTAAAAGTTTTGAAATGGATCACACTGCAGTTCACTTCCACTGTTCCAGCACCTGTCTGACGTGAGCTTCATCCACATTTGTACCTCTTGGATTTATTTATGCTTGCGAAGCTGAAGTTAATGCTGTCAGCACCATCATAAAATAAAAAATAGCACCAGTACTTCCCCACGATACTTGGTAATTTCAAGTTGGATGTATATAAATCCCTACGTCATTAATCATGGAACAAAACTGTTTGTGATGTTGCATGCAAGTTATGGCTGCTTTGACTAGTAGCTGTAATGGTAGAAAGAATTCTGACTGTGAAATGAGGTGCTTGTGGTGGGAGCTCTGCCAACATAACAAATCGAGTGGGAGGTCTGAGCACACTGTAAACTGGTGTTCCATATGCTTGAGAGACTTTTGGAATCTGCCCAGCCTACATATGCTTCTGTTGGCATGCTCTGGAATAGAAAGAAAGATATTGTCCTCGCCCCACCTAACATACCTCCCACTCATTTCAAATGCTCACTTGCAAATGGAGAGCATGCAAATCTAAGAATGATTATGGCACAAACTCAGTCTTGCTAAAGATGAATAGAAAAACATATATCTAATTGAATAGATTGAAGTTGAACTAAAAAATAGATTGATTTTAAAGACAGTGGTGGAAAAATTGTTCTCCAACTCATGATCTGTGGAACAATTTTGTTGTTCTGAGGTGCACAGACTTTGCTAGCCAGTATGTGGAACTGTCATTTGCTGGAAGATGCTCTGGTGACTGAAACACTCAAAACAATGTAGTCTTCCACTGCCTGTTTGCAATGTAGTGAAGAAACTGTAGTATTTAGTGGTTTCTCGAGAGTGCCAGAGATTGTAGCGTAGGCAGCATAACCTTCTGCTTCTAGATGAGCAGAAGCAGAAGAGACAGAATATTGTGTGAATAGATTAGAATACACAGATCTACTTTCAAAAGACTAGTGGCAGAACCAACTTAGATCTTTAAGCCTTACCTGGTGGGACAATGCTGCCCATGCCTTTTGGGGAGTTACTCCAAGATAGGTTCAGCACATTCATGTATCCCTGCAAACTGTAATGTGATACAGTCTTAACAGCTGGAGAGAAACATCCAGTAAGAGTGACCAAGAGGCAGCTTGCTGTTTAGATATTCATCACTTTCATTATTTACATCTTTTAATGCAATAGATTTGAGGCAGCAGAAACAAAATAAAAAGTTAGTCTGCTGAGTAAAGTATTTCTCTACCCAAAATTCTACACTGAATAGCTCTAATGTGAAAAATTCTGCAGAGGAAAGAGTAAGTCTGTCATAACCTAATGAAAACAAGTAGAATGACATGAACGGCACAGATGATTCATGATTTGACTCGATTTAGATTTCATGTCATATTTAATTCTAGCAACAGAATTCTCTCCTATCCTCATACCGTTAGTTCCACTTTTAGCCCCACACAGAAGTGTGAAATTGCAGAAGTCGCCGGGTTAACAGTGGTGATATGACAGGGAGGAAAATAGTCTCAGACACTTGTCCAGCAGAGGCTCTGACCAGAAATAAGATATTGAAATTCTGGTATTTTAAGGAGAAATAGCTATGTTCAACTCTGTATGGGAGTTGGTTATTTTTACTGGAAATTGGACTTAGAGAATATGCAAATAGGCCTAGCACAAACCTTTCCTAAATTTCCTGGACTGTTGTCTGCTATTAGTTTTGCTTATCTACTTCCATAATCAGAACATGTTGGTGCTGTGAAGATTGTTTGGTTTTTTTTTTAACCATTCCAAAAGACATTCAGTAGTAAGAGGGCTTCCCCTTAAAGGGAGCAGCAGTTTTGGAGAATTTGGGGAATGGGGAACTTGGGACAGAAGACTTATGTGGAATGGAAGAAACTCTGTAACTCTGTACAGAGACTCCAAGAAGGCTCAGAAAAAGGAAAAAAAAATCTCTGGATAGAGGGATTTGGAAAGAAGCAAGGTGGTGAACAAGGGAAGAAATAACGGAAGAAGTTTATAAAGAATACTTGGGTCATCCATTAGGCTACCACAACTTTCTCTGTCATGGGATTACTGCATTGTCCTCCTCTTTGTCTTGACATTCTGTATGGAAACCATTAGATCATGTTTGAATAAGTGATTGAGCACCTGGTGAAGGGGTATAACCAGACCTGGGAGCACAGGTGCAAGCAATTCACTTGTGCGACCAGTAGGAGTGGACCCAGGGCCTACCCCTCCCTAACCTCATTTAAGATCTGGTAACCCAAAGAGAATATCTCTAATTGGAGATCACTAGCTGTCAGAGTTTTTTAGTGACCCCTTGTCCTTGGAAAGGGTAAGTTATTTTTTCTTTGTTACTGTATTGTGATTACTACATTTCTTGAGTGATCTGAAACTGGTTAAAAGCAACTATATTAACTGCCTTCTATTCTTACACGTACTAAGGATATAATCTCTTCTGTCAACTTGAAATTACTTTTGTTTCTCAGAATCTTTATTCCTTAAAATCAGCTTCCTTAGCTTTTTTGGTTATGTGAATGCCAGACCTGCACACGTGTGTACCCTGGCCTTGCTCTGAAGTTCTCTACTTTTCCTCTTTAATCCACAAAAACAGTCTACTTATGAAGCAGCCTTGGGGACTGTGGTAGGAAGAATTTGTTCTGTTTAGTTTCAGTGAATTGTGTTATCTTGATACAAGTGGCATAGACCAGCTACACAAACATCCTAGATGAAACACAGCAGAAAGCAAGAGTGGAGCTGAAATGACATTTATTCCATATTGATTTCTAGGCAGTCCCCACTGTATGCTTTCTTTTTCCCTTTTAAATATTTCTGAAATATAGGCTGTGGCAAAGTGACAGGTCTTATGTGGACCTAGCCCATCGTATGCCTCTCTGATCATGGTGCAAGTAGCTAGGAAGGAGATAATGCTTTCTTAGGTGAGTGTTCTTATTGCTGGTATAGACCAATAACCTGAATGCTTCTCCTCATCTGCTGCCCTACAACCTTGCTGATAATTTGCAGGGGATGGCAGGAAGCTTTCCCAGCACAACTGATTTGCAACATGTGACTTTCTGCTCTTGTGAATGTGTTTTCTGAGGCTATTGAATGCTGACCTCAAAAGATTGAATGCCGCTGCATTTCCTCTTCCAGCAATGGTGTTCCCTAACACAAAAACGGTCCGTTATATTGCTTTCTGCCTATTCTTGTATCTTGTAACTGTTACCAAGCCCCTTTCCTTGCCTTCCTGCAAGGATGTAATTGCCGTTTTCTAGCAGCATCACGGAGTAAAGTTTAGAGTTCTGTGCTCTGAGTTAATATTAGTAATTTTCCTCAAACCTTTCATTTACCCACTTCTCTCCTTGCTGCTATATTAGATACTTACATAAAAGAAGTATGAAGAGTTTTACAACAAAGCCATTGCTTCAATTTCACAACTTAGCGGTGGTTTTTTTGTGGGGTTTTTTTTTTTTTTGGTGGTTATTTTGATTGAAATTTAAATTACTATTTTGGTCTCATGTTACTTAAACTCATGTGGCCCTCCGTACAGGCCTACAATGATGTGCAGTCACCTTAAAGTTAGCTGGCAACCTAAGGCATGGAAAGAACAGGGAATTGATTTGTAGATGTGTTGGCTTTCCTTTATATTTGGTTGGTATGGAGGTTAAAGGGAGTTGTTCCTCTGATCACCACGTAGACACGCTGCTTAGCCTTACTGATGTGAGTAGCTGTGCTAGAAGTGTGAGTCAGGGAAATAATGTGAAATGTGTACGAATGTATTTATGCAAATGGTTTATGGGCCAGAAGTGCTCTGAGAGAGTGGTGTGTTATGGAAACAACCTTCAGCAACACTTATTTTCTTGACCACAATTGCATTTACTTGAAGCTATTGGTAAAAATAGTTGTTTAAGTGTTTTCTTGGGCGGAAAAAAAAAAAAAAAAGCTGTTCATATATATATATATGTGTGTGTGTGTGAACATATACATGTATTTTATGTGTCCTTTCCTGTTCACCTTTCCCTGCATTGGATTAGATTTAAAAATTAAGAAGTTACTGCAATTACAATGGTTATGAAAAGACAGACAGGAGTTCATTGCAGTCAGTGGTGAATATGCCTGGCTCTAATCTGGGCACCTTGTTGAGAACTCTTTCTTCTTGTTAATACCTCTAACATTTAAGACTTGGAGAAATCTTGTCACTGGCCTTCAGTAAATAAGATGGAAGTGCGTATGCATACATAAAGTCCTTCTACTCACTGCTGTCTCTTTCCTGCCTGTACTTTGCCCTTGTTTATCCTTTTCTTCAGAATTAGGGGGGAGGAGGGGAAGAAAGGAAAAAAAACAAAAAACAAACAAAAAAAAACTGAAGCCATTTGGAAACTTGTAGTTCTTCCACTCCAAAGAAAAAAGAAAATAAAAAAATAAAAAAGGCTTTGGCTTGCTGTTCCTCCTCCTACCCATTGCCTGAGACTTCCAATTCTGGGAGCTAAACACACAAACATATGTCATACAAAAGTGGCATAAATACCATATGCAAACAGATTCTTCTGTGTGGGTGGCAAGTGCAAATCCCATCTTCTGGCACACACAAAAACCTGACCCCACTTCTCTAAAAAATTTTGAGAAATAAAAATTGCACCAGTGAGGGTAGAATCAGATAAAATGTCACTCTGCTTTGCATTCTGAGGAGGACTGACGCATTCTTCTGGAGCAGGTTTTTTGTTTTTGTTTTGTTTTTTCTGTTTAATGACCTGAACTCTTGCTGAAGTTCACAGGGTCTGCAAAACTGGTTCAAACCTACACTGTATTTTAATTCCTCTTTCCCTGAACTTATAAACCCTTGTGGTTTCCAAGGGCAATTCAATGTAAAAAGGAAGAACTCTACCTAATGGGAGAGCTTCACTGAATTGGAATGGCAGGGAAAAACAAACAAACAAAAAAAAAAGCTGGCATGAGTTTATGGCCTATGTATATGTAGGATTTATACTGACAAGCAGACTTATCCCTGCTGGCATGAATCCCAGAAACCACAGTGGCTGGCAAGTCTGCCCAGAAATGGGTTGCACCAATAGTGTGAAATGCCTGTTCTCCATCTCCTGGGGAGGGCTCAAAACATGATAACTGCTGAGTAATGGGATTTGGCTGAAGAAATTAAAAATGACACTATCCCTTATGGAATCTCCCAAGGGAAATGGATGGAAGATATTTGTATTAGCAGATTCAAGCTGAGTGTCAAATCATTTCTTAATTTGAAAGTTTTCTCTGCTCATCCTTGCCATACTTCTGCACTGTTTCTGCATCCTATTTGAGCACTGCTGATCTGGTTTTGCACTGAACATTTTTATTTTTTTTAACAGTCTCTTCTGTGCAACAAAGACCATAGCCCCTACTAACTGACACCCATCTTTCTGGTGTTAGATTCACTGCTTCAGGAAGATTATTAAGCTTAAATATGGAGTTATGCCTCCAGTGAGTTTCAGTAGCATCACTTGTACTTGGCAGAATTTCAAGCAACCTTTTCTGTACTCACTCAGTGTCATACTTCATGGGTTAGATTTACTTAACTGTTCTCACCTCATCTTGTACTAGTCTTCTCCAGCTTTTGATTCACCAGGGAAGTGCTCTCATGCTACACCAAAGCCCTGACTATACCTTCAGGTGGACCTAAGCTCATCAGTGCCTGTTCAAAAGATGCGTTCCCTTGGAGGGGAGGCAGTGCTGGCACTCCTCTCTTCTAGCACCTGGGTGTGATTTTTATCAAGCTCTGTCCTTGTCACCATCTTCTCATAAGAGTGCAGTAACTAGACTAGCTCCTAATGCAAAAGAAAAAAAAAAAAAGCAAATGTTGAAGTGCCACTAATCCTTTTCTACATGAGCTGAGGAGAGAACTGCTTAGGTGTGTAGGTATGGGTTGCATCAGAAAATTTTGGCTCACTTTTAAGATTTTGGTGAAAGAGAGTTCAACCTCAGTCTCTCACAATTAACCTTTCCTTAGACTGTCCCTACACCACATCCTCAGGTATAGTATTTGTTTTTCATTAAGTAACACGTTTGTTCCTCTGTATAGACTTAAGTAAAACAATGGAATTTGTCTTTGTTAGTTTATTTGTTGGTGTTATTTCCAAATTTCAGCTGATACCAAGAAGGTACAAGTAATTCTTTCAAAATCTGGACACCTTGGATACCTCCTGATGCCCTATGTCAAGTATAGCACTGTGCTCCAGCTTTTTTGCTGCCTTCTCTTTCAGACCTACTGCAACTGCTTGCCCTTTCTCCTGCAACAGCGTGAAGCAAATAAGAGTAAAAATGTTTCATGGATAACATTCATCTTTATTTGTGGACTTCAAAGTCAGAGCTGATATGATATTTATTTGTAGAATATTAGAAGATTAAAAGGCAGTGGATGGCTCCAGCAATCCTTTTGCTTTGTTGAGTGAGATTTTGCCATCCAAGATTGCCAAAGGATTAAAAAAAAAAAAAAAACAAACAAAACAACAACAACAACAAAAAAAAAACTGGCCAGCAGGTCAAGGGAGGCAATCTTCCCCCCACTACAGTTGTGAGACTGCATCTGTGTCCAGTTCTGGGTTCCTTGGTACAAAAAAAGACAAGAAAATCCAGTGGAGGATCCCAAAGGTTACAAGAGTCCTGGAGCATTTCCTTGTGAGGAAAGGCTGAGAGATCTGAGTCAGGAGAACTCTATGGGGGAAGATCTTAATGTTTATTAATAGCTAATGGGCAGGAGTCAGTTGGATGGGGACAGGCTCTTTTAAATGTGCCCAGTGACACAACAGGCAGTGTGCACAGACTGGAACACGGGAAGTTCAATAAAAACATAGAAAAAATTCTTTACTTTGAAGTTGGCCAGCACTGAAACAGAATGCCCAGAGAGGCTGTGGTGTCTCCATCTCTGGAGGTAGCCAAAACCCACCTGGATGCTTTCCTATGTAATCTACTGTAGGGAACCTGCTTTAGCAGGGGTTTGAACTAGGGGATCTCTAGAGGTCTGTTCCACCACCTGCAGTTCTATGATTCCATAAGTAGTGAATAAATGGTTGGGGTTATTTTCAGTGATGAGTCAGATATACCTTTCCAAGAAATAGTATCTACATTCAAAATTGTTTAATTTCACTTTCCCTTTTTCTAATGTATTTATTCTTTTAATTGCTGCTTTGGAATGTTTGTGGGTTTTTTTCTGTTTTTTGTTTTGTTTTTGTTTTCTTTTTGTAATAGAATTAGTATTTAGCTCCTTATGTGCCTGAAAGAAAACAAATTGTGAGTCTATTCCCATTCAACCAAATTACAGTCAGCTCCCAGTATGTACAGTGTTTGGAAACTTCCTCAAGTTAGGAACCAGTAAGCATGGTTTGAATATGCTAAGCACGTAGAACAAAAGGCATATTTAATGCTTCCTTTTGTTTTCTTGAAGTCAACAGCAGATTTTCTATTGATCTTGAGCAAATTTAACAAGAATTTAAATACAATTATTTTGGGTGGTAGGTTATGATCTATAGATCAGGTGACAGGGCACATGCTGAACAATGATTCCACACGTCTTTCTGGTGAGAAAATGCCTCAGAAAAGATGCTGTAAGTCTGAAATAATTGTACGGAGGTTATTTATTTTATGAAAATCCTTCTGTTTGAATCTGGTCTATCAGTGCATTATTGCATCTCCTGGCCCCAGTGAGCAGAGAGGCTGATGCAGCATAGCTCCCTGCTGATCTCTCAGCAATGGCTGATTGACTTTGCAAGGATTTTTCATTTCAGAAAGGCCTGCAATTTCCTGAAATGACTTGAAAGAATCACATCATCTAATTTCATATTCACATTTCCTTGTATCGGTTATTTTGGGGGGCAGAAGGTGGAATGTGTGTGTGTGAAATTATTTCATAGAAAGAAGTTGAATGTTTTTCATAAAAAGCAACATTCTGACCTTGGTATTATTGTCTGTCTCCCCACCTATATTGAAAGAGGATTTCATAGGGATATAAGAGGCTACTTAAAACCCAAGCACTTTATTTGTATTATTGTGAAGAAGTATCTTTATAGCTAAACTTATATCTACTGTTGAGAATTAGCAAAATGGGAATCAAGTGATTAAGATGTGGGATGTTTAGAAGGTAGATGATTGCAGGTATGAGAATGAGTTGTCTACCCATGTACTTAGCAGGTTCTGGAGAAACTGGCTAGGAAAGAGGGTATTTCTAGCACACAATCTACAAGTTACTTGGCTTGGTTCATTAGAAATTTTTTTCCAGGAAAAAAAAAGTAGAGCCCCACACTGTTACAGTCTGTGAAATACCTTGAAGTTCCCAAATAATGACTAATATATTGTACTTTGTCATCTTTCTGCAAATAAATTGTACAAAACTGTGGAAAATGCTGTACACTCTGCAGTGGGTTTGGATACAGAGTTCATGTCCAGCTGTCTTTAAGTCAGAGTTTCCAGAGGGGAATCTGAAACACAAGTAAATGTACATGTGGTTTTCTTTACATGGCAAACTCTGTTTCTATTCATCTTCTGCTCACTCCATTGATTCTGATTCGTTTTTAACTTGTGGTTTTCTCTTTTTTGTGGCTGTGAATTTAAGGATCAGTCAGCTCGATTAAGGCAAACTAAGAGAAAGCTATTTTAGAGAATGTGAGACTCAAATGGAAGGTCTTTGCTCCTAGTGTAGGCAGTGATGTCTGCTGAGGGCAGGAATTTAGCTAACTTGCATGCATCAGCTGGAAAAGAAGATGAGAATTGTAACTGTGGAAAGACCTTCTTCCTGTCCCTAATGACTGTTAAAATTGGTACCCGAGGCATCCCTGGAGATGTTTGCACTTGTTAATCAATGCACATGGTGAATCTTTTTACTGATCTGTCTTCCTGGGTGACAAGCAAACTGCCAGTTTGTAGGCATATTTGCTTCCTAGATGAACCAATCACTTGACTAGAACTTCTCTTGTTAGATTTTGTCATTCAACCTGATTTTTTTTCTGAGCTGAAATAATGGATATGATAAGATTATGAAATATGGTCAGACCTCCATTTCTGTAGATGTAAGTGATGCAGGTAGACTGGACATCAATGTTTCTTGCAGGAAAAGAGCTGGAGGGTTGAGCGGTAGGGTTCTGTCCTTATTTGTGGTACTTGCCATTTCTGGATGCTGTATCCCACCATTGTAATACCATACAAAACATCTGTTATTTACAAACCTGACAGTAAATTGATTCCTCATCATCGTAGCAGTAAGGAGATCATGACGTCTGTGTAAAAGAGTTTGGCATAGTGACCAAGGTCAAACAGCAGAAAGTATGTGGGAACAGAGACCCAAGGATTTGCACTGAGGATAGAGTGAAAACTACTGCTCAAATAGAAAAGGTGTGTCAAAATGAATTTGTACTATCAGAGGGTTTGAGAAGCTGCAAGGTGCACTGAGTAGATGAAGCTGTTAACTTTTCTTTCACAAAGTCCTGTGGCAGCAGTGGAGAGAGATGTTGTTAACCAAAGATTTCATAGCAAGAGAAGTTTTTCATGTAATATACAATAATAATTTCCTTTTCTATAGCATCTTTCACTACCGTGTCTTAGCACGCATTGTTATTGGGGTTTAAAGACAGGTAAAATGACCTCTATCTAGTCTGTCACCATCAATTAATATAAGTGATCAGTGCTCCAGTTTCTCTCTCTGACTGAAGCTTTCTGACTTGAATCACAGATAGTAATTGTACATCTTGGTTTTTATGCACGCAGACATGTAAACCTATTGTGCTCGGAGACTTTCAGAGTAAGATATGGTGTTTAAGCTTTTTCCAGACATTGGTGGCAATTGAGGCACATTAAAATATGAGTTTAACTTTACAAAACTGGTGGTACAGTAATCATTTCTATCAGTCTTTTTACTGGCAAAAAAATAGTGATATTAAGAAGTGGAAGCCAGACCGTTTATATACTTAAATTAAGATATATATTGATTGCAACAACAGTTTTCCAGATTGGATGTTTAAATCATCTGAGTGCAGTGAGAATCTAATTCTATTTTTAAGCTTTATTTTACAAATACTGATTAATGAACTTAAATGAGGACTTAAGCTGAAAATTCTTTGGGTAAAGAAAATATCAGGTTAGGTCCTAGCACAATAAAGTACTGCTCTGTGCTGTCCTTACTCCTGGGTAATGGCATGTTATGTTCTGGGGGTCTGATTGTGAGGGTAGAACTTAGCCTTCCAGAATTCAAAACAAAGTTGGTTATTGATAGCCATTATAATTATTCTGCGTATTATTCATATGCTGAAAGTTATATAAGGTATTTTAATAAGCTGGAATCACCTGAACATAAGGGATATATTTTTGTTTATGGTCTTAAATCCTTATTCATTCACCGTCAATTCAAATGTGTGGAACGTGTGAATCTTGGTACCATTTGTGTCCATGACAAAGCTCACTCACATCACTTGGTAGCATCAGGATTGCAGAGGAATTAGTGGATGGGATACACTCTAAGTCCTCTAGTAGTCATTAGCAGCAGGATGGAAGCCGCTTTAATCCTCGCCAGTAATTCATCCACACTTCCCAAAATGCTCCAGGTCTGCTCCAGCTCTGCCTTCCCCATGTGCCAGATCTGCAGAGCTGCAAATATTCTCCAAAGTGAGCAGGTAGGGGAGCAGATGGTGCACTGGCCTCAATACAGTATCCTAGAACCCCAAATAACAGCCACAGCAAAAGAATGTCTGATCTGAGAGAAATTAATCGGCCAGTAATTCTTTCTAGAGAAAGGCCAGCTGAATATTAATTGGAATCAATGGCAATTACTGTGCTAGGAAGAAACAAATTAAAATTAAATCAATTAAAGGTAATGCCTTGTAGGAAGGACGATGATATTTAATTTAAATTGTTTTAAAGGGTATTTCACACTCTTAAGTTGTTATTTCCATTAAGACATTTCAAACATTTTGCATTTAAAAATTGAATTTTCTCCTCAAAGGCAGAGAGAAAATGGAAGCATTTCATTCTCAAAAATAGGTCATGAGTTACACAGGTACCACTTCATCCTAGAATTTTTTGCAAGTTTAAAAAAGCTAATTAGTTTTGTTGGGTTGAGATGAGTGAGAAGGATGTCTGAATTGTGAATGACAAAGGCTTTTTTAAAAACAATTCTTAATATTCTAGATTTCCTTGATTTTATTTTTTGACTATAATTATTATTTTTCTTAATCTGGCAATCCAAGAAAACAGTTGTATTATATAAGCAAGTCTTTCATATGTGTTTATCATTAAATATTTTATTTGATTGAGCTTCTAAATATAGAAACCTGGAATATTAATAGACAAAAAATAGGCAGCAAGAAGTAACTAAACTTCTTGTAAGGCTTGTGCTATGCCCTGAAAAAGAAGCATTTCTTATAACTGAGGATGTGTATAACCAGCTCCAGTCTGATGTTTTTGTTTTTGTTTTTTTTTTAACATGAATAAAATAAGATTTTCAAAATGTGTTAACTACTGCCATCCCATGGTTCCTTTGCAGAGATTTTTTAATACTGACTACATAAGCAATATAGCATACTCCACACAGTGCATCTGCATTTGTATTATGTTCTCCTTTCTCAAGACCTCTGGTCATACAGATTGAATAGTAGGTTTTGTAGCAGCAATTTCAAAGAGAATGTTTCCCAAATGGTGAGGGATGCATTTTGTGTGATATTCCTTGTTCTCTCTATTCCAATGACAAGCCCTTGCCCTCATTCATTGAGGAGCTATAAATCCAGCCTTCCATTCTGTTGCACATGATTTTCAGAAAAGGTGTATTTTTTCCCCTCTAACGTATGTGTGTGTATACCAGTACTACATTTTCTACCCTCTGTAATTAGGATGAGAACATTATTTCTAATAATCTATAAAGGGCGCCTTAGCGTAAAAGTACTGCCTGCAGATGTGTGACATTGCTTGAAGTTCTGCTAGGGAAGGGAGGGAGAAGGCTCCCAGCAGAAGCTGGCCTGGTTATGAGACCAGGATGGGCAGCATTCAGCCTTCAATAAGGTGAATGTGGCTGATTGGAGGGCATCTCATGCAACCCAGGGCTTTGGATATAGCATTTCATGAAAAGGTTGGAAATTGCTGTTCTGAGGCATATCAAGTGCATCTTAATCAGATATTTTTACCTCAGCCCATAAATCTTCAGCAAAGCAGAGCAATAATATCCCATGGAAAAAAAAAAAAGCAACAGTGATTGTAGATGCTCTTTGTCTGAAGCTTTGCATATTCTCTGAAGGATGCACGTTTTGTGTCAGGCCATCTGCTTGGGGGATCTCAATAGCTCAGACTGCTTCATGGCTTAAATTACTTGAAGTTATTATTTATAATTTTGTAACTGCCTTGATGTCAGTGCAACACTGTAGAGATTTCATGTGTCTTTCCAGAGATCGCTGTGTTTCTGAAGTTTCCTTCCTTTGCTGGCACCTTCTCTATGGAATATATCCTCTTGAGTGAGTGTCTTTCCTTGAAACACAGACAGTCTTAATCCAAGGACATCAGTGGGGCCAAGGGAGCCCTACACAATCTCAACTAAGAGTTGCTTTACCTAGTGCAGGCAAACTGGCATTTCGGCTATTTAATCACCTTCAAGATACAGACTGTGCAGATTAGCACTCTATAATTAATTGTTTATATCAGTGCAGCAGCACTGTATTAGTTTTGGCTGCATTCAGGAAAAAGGTTTTCTTTTTTTCTCTGCAGGGAGAAATACAGCTTATCAAATGTTTTTCACCTTCTTCCTTTTATGATCTTTAAATATATATTACTTTTTTCATTTACTTTCCATGCGAAGTTTCCATCCAGCTCTCCTAACGTGTAAGAAAATTGGCTCCAAAATTTTGAAGGCAGTTATTTTTTCCTTATTCATGAAGTAGAAATAGTTTTAATGCAGTTGGAAAAGTGACTCCTAATTCAATTATGTTTCAAATTGAACACTCAAGTAAACAACTTGAATTTAGAGAAAGATGTTTTTTTTTTCTGGAGCTCAGGGCAGACTCTTTTCTGTTGCAATCTGTGAGAGCTCCACTGAGTTCTCCTATAGTAGTTAAAGATCTGATCTTTTTCTAACATGTAGTTAGTGGTTTTCCTTTCACTGAAGCTGGGGGGATTCAAGGATGTAGGTGCCTAAACTTCATTGTTACTGCTGATTTAAGCATTGCTTGAATACAAGCATAGTACGCTATCAAGTCTGAATGAAAATCAGTGACCTTTCTTTTAATAGGCTTCACAAGGTGTTTATCAAACCCTCTCAGTAACCATCAATTAGATAAGCCATTTCGCAGAATAATCGGTCGTAAAACTTATTGCTGTAAGTACTGAAAGTTTCCTCACACCTTTGATACAACACTTGCGGTAGTTTTGAATGGGTTTTGCATTTACTGCATGTAAGAAAAGTGATGTTTACTGCCTGTGCAAGCCTCCAGAGAAGCATTTTGTGCAGCTCTAATTCAAACTAGACCAGCTGGGCAGATAAATTATCATGTAAAAATACATCATTGCTATTAGAATTTTCTTGAGAAATGAACAGAGCTGGGTATGCTTCCCTTCCTGTGCTTCTCCTAAAAATGCTGAATTTACTATAATTAGTTTTGTTCTCTACAGAAATCTTCATTTAATGGTAATACTATTAAACAAGTGAAATACAAATTACAAGTGACATTTATATGATCATAATCACTCCTTCCTGGCTGCCAGGATGGTTTTTTCAGAGAAGAACCTGCATTTTTGCAGATGGCATGAAAAAAAATGAGGCTTGCAGAACACACCATTATTCCTGCGAGGCCGTCAGTTCATTAGTTGAAGCAGCCAAGTCTTGACGAGCTGCAACTGATCAGCAAATGGGAAATGAGCAGGAGTATAAATTCCCAGCAAACCGAATCATTAACATTTGCTGCCTGCATCCTGGAAACACAGTAAATCAAAAGTGTCATGATATATCAAGACAAAATATCATTACTAATTGGGATTAATTTGCTGCTGTGGGATTGATGACCTTTGAAAGAAAATAAAATTACTCGTTAACTCTTGTTACTTAAGTTCTTCTTTATCTTTTTCTTTGAGGGTGCAGTAAGATTTCAGGAGACAAACTTTTCCATGTGCCGTGCTTTCTGCACTTGCACTCTTTACTTGGTCAGACACTTTCATTTTAAAAGTAACATGCATGTGGAGAAGACTGTTAGATTAAAAGAGGAGAAAACTTTATGCAAGGTTAAATTCACATTACTCTTTCTTTTTTCCAGTTGTGGAATGGAGGAGAATCCACTGTCATCTTCATTGAGCATTCTTAATGTTTCCCAGAATGCTCAATGATATTTCCAAAAGTGCTTTCCTCTGTAAGCATGTTTCAGCTGCAAGCCAGCCCCCTGGTATCTTCTGAGCAACTGGTGCTCTGCTCAGGGCACCCAAAGTGCTGGGAGCAGCTGAACCCACTGCAATTTTCAGCTTTCTACCACAAAGGGACCTGGGGAAGCATTTGTTGGCAAATGCATTGTGTGTGCCTTGAGGGCAGTGTAAGGGGGAAGAAACTCCAATTAGCAATATTTCGCTATATATTTCACAACACAGCCATGTGAGATATGACTGGGGATAATTAGCTGTTTTAGACAAGGCAGGCAGTAAGTATTGAGGACAAACTGAGCATTGGAGGGGAAAACAGAATTAGGCCATGTTGACAGAAGCTGAACTATCCTTTTCAGGGAAAGTAATATGCTTTCTCATGTGGCTGGGCAAGGGTGTTTTAGCTGCGTAGGGGACAAGGTGTTAGGCTGACCAATATGTATCAGTTGTATAGGAGCGTGACTTGTGTTAGAAATGTACCTAACCCAACTGACTTCCCTTCTTTTACATGTTCCGCTCCTATTTATGATAAGAAAGTGGGGAAAGGAGAGGAAGAAAACTGTGTAAAGAAATGGAAAAATGGAATGGCGTACCTGGGTCAGGAATTCTCCACTCCCATCAACCACTATCAGTGCATCTGTTTTCCTATAGTACTCAGCATACCTTCTGAGTAGCACTGAACAACTGCCCCAAGCTTGCCTTTCTCACATCCCACTTTCCATCCTTGTGCTTTTACAACTACCTCAGGTGTGGTCCCTCAAATTTTTATTTTGATGGTCCTTTCTGAGAAGATAGCACGTAGTTAAGCTGGCAAGATATTCCTATTGCTCTTATGCACTATTAGGCATTCTCGTGCCTGTTTCAATGCAAAGTCACTGTACACTTGAATACTTGCCTGCTGATGACTTGCTCCCCAGGTCTGCCTTAATGTGTCCCTAAACCCTCACTGAATTATAGCTAAGCATCTGTTAATCTGCCAGGTTTATACATGTTCTTTGTTAATTTCTGATGTTTGCCTCTTTATAATGATTTCTTGACTTTCCTGCAGACTTGACTAAATCACTGTCTCTGTAAATACAGCCCGTGAAGTTATTATGGAGCTCCATGACTAATGGAGGTAGAGAATAGTACACTTACAGCATGCTTGTCATGTGATCTAGGTTTCTAATCTTCTCTCTCCTTTTTTATGTCTTATAAGTTTTAGGAATACAAGAGGTTTTTACCATTTTCTTTCACTCCTGATCTGGAGTCATTACCTTGTGTTTGTTCTCTTTTTTTCTCAGGAAGAGTTTTTTTTGTTTTGTTTTGCTTTTCTCTCTCTCCTGTTTATAAGCAGCTGTTCTGCCTCCTTCCCTGTTTTTTGGTTGTTATTTTTATTGTTTGTTTGTTTGCAGTGTTTCTTGGCAAATAGGGGAGAAAGTGTATCTATGCAGATATCAAATATGTGCACAAATTGTGCTGTCTCGAGGTTCTTGCTCCATTATGAGGCAATATAACAGTTGGAGTACTGCAGTCAATGTTAGTAGAACACTGATACTAACACTAAAAAAAGAAGGGGGCAGTGGTCTATAAATAATTAAGGGAGAGGGGGAAAATCATTTGTTCTCTACTTAATGTTGTATGTGAGCTTATGTTTCAGTTTGAGACATGTTACAGCCAAAACTGATAGGCCAAGGTCAGTCTGAATTCTGCACAGAGCTCTCATTGAAATAACATTCTTGTTCAGAGCTCAGGGCGAAGCACAGATTTGGTGTAAAACTAATGCCATATCTTGTGGAGTTTGTGTTAGCTAATGCTTGTATAAGCTTTGTATCGCGATTCTGTAGATCCATCTTCTATCCTCGCTTTGGTATTTTTACAGTGGTGTATGCAAGGAATGTCAGGCTGCATAAGACTGCTTCTATGGCAGAAGTCAGACTGGACCAGTACATAGGGTTCTTGAAAATACTGTGAAGGGGGAATACTGGATAGTAATGGAAAGACATGAAGAATACCAGAAGATACTGTGACAATCTGAGGCCACTTACAGCACTTACTAGTTCTGCCTTCAAATATTATAAGATCTTGGACTAAAGTGGGATCTTTATAAGGAATTCCTGAGATGAAAAAAGACATGTTTGCATCAGCAATGTCTTTAGCTAAAGAAAAATTTGAAGAAATAAACCCACAGACTTAAGAAATGGCAGGAATGGGGGAGAGAGGGTGGAGGGAAGAGACGTGCTTTAATGTCTTTGCATATTTGACTTGGATGCGAGGGATAAGTTGTGTTTGATGAGTGTTAAGATAGCATATTGCTCTTCAAAATAGAAGTTGAATACTAAGAATTGTGCTTCTATCAATGACTAAATGAAAACAAAACAAATGGAAAAAAACAACTCTCATTATGATGTACTGCATTGTCCTAACAGACCAGATCTTGGGGCTTGCTTGTTAATGTTTGTGTAGGATAGCTTCAGATGCATGATAAAATACTAGCTTGTCTATTGAGCTCAAGCTGGCTTTATTAATGCCAGCACAATGTGCAGTATCCTATTAATTTAAAAGAAAAGTTGTTTCAATTCAGTAACATTCATTGTTCCCAGTACTGAACTTTGGACTTGGTCACCTGAAGCATACCAGTGTATCAGGATCCATAACAAGGCTTATTTAAAATATGCAGACAAACCCTTGAGTTTGCCCTATTATACTTCTGAATTCATAGTTACAGAGACAGCTATGCATTAGGAAGGCAGTTAAGTCACTCCCATTACAGTTTAAGCTGATTGTGCTTCTTTATATGATGCACAGATTGCTACAGCGAACAATTTATGCTGTGGTTGTGACTTGCAGACTTCTCCCCACGTCACTTAAAACACATATACATATATGTGTATGTAGTTACTTTAGTATTATAGTAATCATAATATAATATTAGTAGGTTATCTAAAATCCCTGTCTGTCATGGATTTTGTTTTCCTTTTGAACCAAGCATAGCTACTGATACAAATAATTACTTTTTCAGAGGACTTCTGCCTTATTGAACAAAGCAGATGACAGCAGCTAAAAGCTGCTTCAGGTAGGGAAGGCTTCTGGTACGTCCGTTTGTCTGCTCTCACTTTGCCATACTTCAACTTTAAGCAGCTCTCAGTGAAAAAGAATATCGTTCCCTCACTACTTTTAGAAACTGAATCTCAGGACAAACTTATATTTCATGAATTGCTAAAAATGGATCTGGACAGTGATCATTTGTAGTGTTCCTTGCAGGTGCCTGGCCAATGTTAATCGGGGATATCAGCCAGAGAGTTATGCTGTGTGAAAGTGGGGAGTTACATGGTAAACTTGCAACAGGCTTTCAGCCCACCTGTTCATATATGTCTGTTCATATTTTTGTGAGCAAAGAGAAACTCTGCACATTGTGAGTTCTGCTTTTACAGGAAAGATCTTTGAATAAAGGGATCCACCTGAATAAATTGAAAAGGGAAAAGCAAAAATGAAAATGCAAGTCTTCACGAGAGCAAAACATGAACTGAAAGATGGGGAAAAGTGTTTTTCCTAATTATTTGTGTCCTGCAGGAAGATACACTGCAGGTTGTTAAAAACAAAGTGAATAATTCTATCAAGAAAATAGGAAGATCTTTGCCCGTTTAACAAAGATGGCAGTAGAAGAAAATATAGAATGGGAACTTGCAGAAATTACTATGTTTTGCATGCAGTGTGGTATGGCCAGATGCTTTCTGTATGCAGGCAGGAAGGAGCCTCCTAGAAACAGTGATCTCAAACTACGGACTTGGCAATAGAACTGTGTACAACTATGTGGTTTGCCATGGTAAAGATTCATTGGTGCTGTATCCAGCAAACATCTCGTACTCTACAGAAGGGGAGAAGTCTGTCTGTAACACGAGGCAGAGGAAGCCATACGAAACTTCCTGTCCACTACAGTAAGTACAGTGCAGAGTTTCCCAACCTCCTGAATGATGATGGAATAACTGAGTGTACAGAAAAGTCTCTGACAAAAATTATGTTCACTGAGCAGTTAGCATAAAATCCTTTTGATTTTTCTTCTTCTTTTTTTTTTTCTAGAAAATCTCAAGAGTGAGGAAGAATCAACTCCTCTGCCTAATATTTTTCTTAGATTTTTGTGTAGACAAAGGAGAACTTGCTTGTTAGGTCTTGCCCTGTTCTCAGTTACTGGGTTACTGAAAGGCAGGATTCACCTGGTGTTTTGCACCTCCTACTGACACCAAGATTACTCCAGTGTCTTTCCATCAACTCTTTCTTCACCAATTCATAGGGCATATCTTCTATCCTCACATTTAGAGTAGATGAGTACCAGCAAATGAAAGCAGGCTCATGTTCTGGAACTTCCCACTGGTTCCCTATAGCAACATATTCCCTCTATTAGAAAAACAAATTTTGTTATCTTTATGGGTAAACTCAATTTTATGTAAACAGAGACATGAAATTAGGACCAAAATTTCAAATCTCGAGTTGATCTGACCTGATAGTTTTCTGTTATATTTCAGTAACTTTAAGACCTCTTTTTAATATGAGATCGCATTGTCACTCTCAGAAACCATATGAAAATCACTAATGTAATTGCTTACTAAAAACACATGTACTGAGCACTTGTCAGACTAGTCTCCTAAATACAGAGAGCAGTACGTTTTCAGCCAAACAGGAGAGCCTTTCAAAGTTTTCTCTATTAGAAGATATATTTAGATATGAAAGCTTGTATGTATATATGCATACAGATGTATGTGTGTATGTTTATACATTGGTACAGTCAGTTATTATATCACTTTATTTACAATGTATCATTACCTAAAACTTATTTGAAACCCTGATGTTCTCCTCTGAAAATACGAAATTCCTATTCATTTCTCCATTGCTTTAGGTAAAAAAACAAAACAAAACAAAAAACCACACGTGCGCACACACACACACACACACAAAAAAAAAAAAAAAAAAGGAAAAGAGTAGACATTAAAAGGAGGCTACAGACCAAGCACTTTTTTTTTTAATGCAGTAACTTGTCACAGTGCTTTCAACAGAGTTATTGTTTGTAGTACAAAGAATCGTCAGGAAAATGCAAGACATCTGGTAACACATTTTTGGTAGTACTTTTGTTTTTGCAGCTGTATTCCAATCAGAGCATTTAAACATTGTGATCAAAAGTAAAAATGTTCATTTTCTATAAAGTAATTAGAGGTAATGTTTATGTTGTTAGCTACTTAGACAGTGATCTAACAGGAAAATGCAATTGTAATTGCAGGCCTTCAAAATCTGATTTCTAAAGTTTTAGCACTAGGTTGAAGTTGCAGATGTTCTAGAAGTAGAGGGTCTTGAAAGACTTTACTGATGTTTAGTCCATAATTTATTAGAATTTCCTGAACTTTAAAAGCTTTCCCTGAAATTTACATTCTCAAATCCTGTTACGCAAGGTCTTTATCAAGTTTCTTCTATGTTCAGAGGTGACCATATGTCTAAGCCCTATGCAATTAGGTGCAAGTTCATATGTTCTTCAGCACTATTACCTGAAGATCTGACATTGCTAAAGATTTGTTTGATGAAACAAGTGATAGTTTGGGTATTTAGGCAGTATACCACTGTTTCTGAAGGGAGAGGGCTATGTGTGCCATGGTGTTAATGGAGGTTCAGCCTGTGTGCTGTGCCTTGCCCTGCTGAAGCTGTTATTATTTTAGGATCTGATGCTACATTTGCTGCCAGCCTTGCCCTTGCTTTGTAAATCTCTTTTCTAACTATCCATTGTGATGATCGCTCAGAGTTTCAGTAACTTTTGTTCACCTAGAAATTGGAGGCTCACAGCCTCCTAAAGTTACAGAAGTTCTAGCATTAGTTTAACTGGATTTCAGTCTTGCTATGTGTCTCTAGCTTTTACAAATGAAAACAAACTAGAAAATATGAAAGGAAGATTGGAGATTGGACTAGCTATCTGTCTGCAGTTGCTGCAAAATATGAACATTGTTATGGCAGATGTACATTTTGAAATGTACAGCTACTTGAAATGTCCCTACAAGTGATTTAACCCTTTTACTGGTATAATTCAATCACTGCAAAATTTGCTTATGCAATTACTTTGCATTCATGTATAATACCTTGTTTTTCAGTTCATTGTTGTCACTGGTATCTCTAAGCAAAAATGGAAATGTTCATTTTGTGATAGCATTACATTAATATCAACACTGGAAAAGAAAAACATATTAACTTTGTAAGGGTTTATCCTGCTCTTCAGAAATTGCAGTGTAGTTCCATCCTTTTGTCTCTTTTGTTCTGTATTATCCTCACATCGAGTAATAACTAAAATTATTGTTATGGCCTTCAAATGGGGCATAATTTGATTCACTATAGAAACTAGTAAATGACAATTTTATCCACGGTTTGTGATATTCATATTACATTTTTGCCAACCATAGATCATTTGAGGGACAAATTGCTTCTGCAAATATATTTAACAATGGGTAACATAAACAAGAATGTACTGATGTGACTCTTCCAGATACAATGTTTGATCATTCTATCAAATATACAGCATGCATTTTAAAGAGGGCAGAGTCTACAGAATTGCTTTTGCAACAATATTTAGTGAACTTTCATTCAAGTCTAGCTCATGATAGCTATCAAGAATCAAATTATTATCCAGGTTTTGATATTAAAGTTTCTATTCTCAACTGCTATACTAGCTTCACTGAAATAGAACATTTGAAGGAGTAACTGTTTGGAGGAGAGCCTGTAGGTAAGAACAAAACTGAGAGGGAGGGGGAGAATTTGCCTGTATTCACCATTTGTAGCTGCCAGAGAAGAGAGTCACTTTTAAACATTCCATCATGAAGGCAAGATGCCATGAGAAAGGGGATAGACATCCAGGAGAGGAAGAAATAAATAATTATGACCAATCTCTGTAGGAAAAAGTCATTTAAAAAAAAAAAAACAAAAAAAAAAACAAAAAAAAAAAAAAACAAAAAACCAACAACAACAACAAAAAAAACCCACAACTTGAGAGTTACTACTATTTCCCAGTGTTTTCATGCCATCAATATAGGTCTGTTCTTCAAGCTTTAGAGCAGATACATCACACATTATTGATTTTAAAAAAAAAAAAAAAAAAAAAAAAAAAAAAAAAAAAAGTTCTTATTTGTTAGGCTTTCATGAGGGCTGGAGTACTTCTTATTGAGCATGTTAATTTTTCATTATCACTATATGTGTAGCTCTCTGGTACTGAGAGAAGAGTATATTTTGCATGGATTTCTGAGCAAAGGAGAGAATGATGTCACTATTAGTAAATGTGATGGTAATGATCTGGTTTCACTACTGTCATGGCATTATCAATGAAATCCTAAAGGGAAAAAAGGTGATTTGGGAAGCTCTCCAACAAGTGGCCAGCTCTAGTCAATGATATTGTGCTGGTTGTCCTTCAGTTCCAGACATTTCTATCTGATGTGAACAAATGTTCCTCTGTTCCCAAGGCTCCAGCATACTAGGCTGTTAGTTATTTATAAATATCTTCTAAATTTCCCTCAATAAATGCTATTGATCCAGCATGAGAAGTGCTGCTCCTTCCCAATATTATTTATTTATCAACAGCTTCCTCATTATAGGGAACCAGTATTCCTTTTGTATCCCAATAATCACATTTGTAAGGTGATTTCTTTATCTTCTGTGTTTTCTATAAGTGTTTTAAAATATTGACTTCGTCTATCAGTTTTGGTTGTTGGCTTGACTCAACCTACTGAAGAATACAACTAATGCCAAGCCATGTGTCTTTGTTATGGCCAAGTCTCTACTCATAATGTCAGTGCTGTCTCAATTTTCAGCATGTTGTCATTTTCTTTTTTTCAATGAAAAATATACAAGGAATCCTAATAGGACCTATGCAGAACAGCTATCATCCGTGGACTTGAATTTAACTGATAATTGCAATGAAATTTGAACATTTTAGATAGATCTGTGTTGCTATGAATTTAAAACTTGTATTTAGCTCCTATAATTCCCTGAGCTCAGATTTTCTAATGAACTAACACTTAATGTAAGGATAAATTCTCATCACAAAGCACAGCTCATAACAGTTTAAGTTCAGTTTATGGTCTGTTGATCAGCTAAGGCTGAGTTAATTGAAAGTAATTATAAATAGACTATTTGCAAACCGTGAAGAAGAAAATCAGAGTGAAAAATTAAGCCTCCACGGTACAATTCAGTGAGTCTTACGATTGGAGAAAAGAAGCTGTAATACAAACATAATTCCTCAGCTACAGTGTTCTTCCTACTATTATTATTTGAAAAATAAATGCAAGCAAATAGGGCACTTTCTACTGATCAGCAGGTCCTGGTGCCACTGAATTCCTCTAGAGTAAATAATTTTCTTCTTTCTTAGACTTAACACTAAGTGGGATGCTTTATTCTGCACCCAGCTAACCCTGGAAAAGAAACCACAAATCTTATGACATATATTTGTTTCAATGAGATTGGATTAATATTACTTTGGACTCCTCGTTTATTTATATCTTTCTGAAATTGAGTATTCAAATGGCAGAGTCAGTTTTAGTTAGGAAAGGTAATAAGCACACATCACAGGGCAAACAGATTGGCTTGATCTTGGAGATGTTCATCCACTGCAGACAAAATAAAAATAAATGGGATGATATCAGTATGGGATGAACCCAGTAGCATGAATGCCTACCCAGACTACAAAACTTACTTCAGAAAATAAGTTGTATATATATACTTAAACTTTAAAAAATGTCTTGTAATTACCTCTCCATTTTTCTGTTTGTTGACTTCTCTATCAGAAAATCAACATGAACTTTCATGAATTCTTGGAGATGCTTGTCTTGCTACTTTCTTCAAAAGTCAGTGTAAATAGAGAGAAATCTTACTAACACTGACCAGCTACCCAGATTTCCATAGCACCGCACAGTGTCATCCTCTTCCTACAACAACAATACCTTCCAGATTCATCTATTAGCCTTGGTATCACACAGACCCCAAAACATTGGCTCAATCCTATGGCTCTTCCCAGAAACATTTTTACTTCTAGACATATGGCGCTTTTTTTTTTTTTTAATTTTTTTTGTTTAATCCTATGTGGAGACAGCAGTGGATGATCCTTGTGGACTGAACTTGGAGCACTCTGTTCTAAAAGTGAGTGCTGTAAGAATAGTATACAAACCCAGGAGCGTGTCTAAACTGCTATTCCCAGTCTTTGGAAGTTTTCCCTTTGTGAGCTGCTCTCTTGCCATCTTTTCTCCTCTCTGTCTTTGTATACAAACAAGTACGAACTCTTCAGAAAGAGAATTTCCAACTTTATAGACCATAACCAAAACATTGCTGTGTAAATAAGTTATATGAATAGTTTCAGAATTTAATTTCTTCTTCATCTCCCTTCCTTCTCACAGAACAGTGCTGTATAAGTAGAGCCCCTGTGTCAACTCATCATAAACTGACTTCTCAGAAACACAGGCAAAACTAGAGAAAAGCTGTTTTGCTTGGTCCTATTAACGTGAGAGGTCCTACTAGTGAACAGTGCTCCTAGGAAAACACAACTTAATCCAAATTTAAAACTATAGATTCTTATCTGGGTCTGTGAGAATATTTGTATCAGTAAAAGCAAAAATTTTTGGAAAAGTCTCCTATAAGTGATAATTTCGTTAATAAATATACCTTTATGGAGTAGCTGTTGCAAGTTGTACCCTGATTACTGGTGGAATTTAGTCATTTGTTTTGCTAACACTAAACTGCTTTTTTTCTTCTTCTGGAAAATAATTATGGCAATTTTCTCTTTGGCAAAGTTTCCATGATCATTTGAAGCTCAGATGAATGGAAAGCTTACCTATCAACGTTTGTAATTGTAATGTAACATGGTTGAATGTTGCGTGGAGAGCTGATGGAAAATTATTTTTGGACAAAAAAAAAAAAGTGACTTGCTGCAAAATGTTTCATTTTACCTTTTATTTTTATTTTTTTGTTATTTTTTTTAGTGGGGGGGAGGGCATTAATATTTCAGATCACTTTAACATTGTAGTTCACACGGATTTAACACATAGCCGTGGTTTGGGTAACTTGTTCTGGGACACTTGTGCTGCTTGCCAGTTCACCTCCTTGATGACCTATCAAACTCTGCTCTTCAGCTAACTATTGATATGTCTGTGTGACTGTGAGGAATGTGCGTGCATCCCTGTTAGCATGCTACTGTGTACTTGGTTGATGCTGACAAGACACTCAACTTGGTTGAGTGTCTGAGCACACTGATGCAGAATCCAAGCATGAAAGAAATAAACTGAAAGAAAAGGAAAAGCTATCTGGTAGGGCTGACTCAGTCATTTAGGCTAAGGATTATCTGAACCCCAATCATTACTGTAGGACGCTTGAAAAATGCAGTTTAACTGTTGTCTAGTTTGAAAGGAGACACCATTCAGTTCCAGCCCACAAATGTTCAATCAGCATTTTGGTACTACTTTGTTTATTTGTTCCCAAGTTCTAGTTCAGAAAAATATATTTGAGCATTTTTCTCAATTGAGGGGGGAAAAAAAAGTACCAGCATGTTAAAAAATACCATAATGCAGAAATTCTTGGTTTCATCAAATTCTAGGTTTATATAGACACAGTATCTCTATATGTATCTCACAGATACATAGTTGTATAAGATAACTGGATGCCTTTGACATTAGCTCACATCACCAAAATATACACAACAAAATGGGCTCATTATTGTTATGAGAACTAAATGAGGACTTTATAATAGTTCACTTATAGGTAATGTATGTTTAGGTATGTAGTGAAGTACATAAGAGGCATATTATACCATCTAGAAATTTAAAATGTGAGTTTAAGGCATCAATCTGCAAATAAAGCCATCTAATAGCAGGTAAAATGAGAAAGGTGATAAGCGAGTCGTGATTCATGGTGTGAGCCTCCTGCATTATGAATGATCAATGAACATTATCATCAGAACAATGGCATGCTCTTACAATTATGGTACATTATAAATGCAAATATGATGCGCCATAATATTGCTTTGTATGCTATGAAATACAAAAGGCACATTTAAATAATAATGTTAAGGTTGTGATTCAAATTGACAAAACCTTGAATAGTCTGCTAAGCTGACATGATTTCATTCTTAACCTTTTCACGACTGTCAGAAAAGAAATGGGTTTGGAGAATGTGTTTATGAAACATCAGGATTTGCTGATGGTATTGGAAATGTGTGTTTGTTCTTAGCAGATGGGAGGCCAAAGCAAATAGATGTAATTTCTTCTCCCCTATTTTGAGGTCATCTTATTGATTTTGCAGTTGCTTCTGTGTAGCTGAGAGAAGTGAGCCAAGTTATACCGCAGCTGATTGGGGTAGGAGGAGGAAAGAGACTGCAAGAATTACAGTGCAGTAACCAAACTAACAGAAATGACAGCTGACACCAAAAATTACTTTGTTCATCTAGTGAATTCTTCTCTGTTTAATTCTTCATTCCAGGGCAGACATTGTACTATTTGAAAAAGATTAAGCGATGATTAAGTGATATTTCAGTAGCTAGTGCATCACTTACTCAAAGCATGCAGTGCTACGTAGCAGTTTGTATGTTCTAATTCATCTGGTTCTGCCATGCTCCAGTGGGAAGGCAGTAGGCCTGCAGTTTTCATGTTACTTTTGTGAAAAGGTACTGTACGTTTCTATTATAGCTAGGGTAAACAGAATGGGGAAGGGGATGCAGTTGGCAGTATGGAGGCTAGCTGTATTGCATTCCTTTTGGTTAAGGGTCATGAGGGAGTATGGAAAACTCTGTAGATGAGATCTTGGTATCACTTAAGTCAGTGGCAAGGTTGATTTTAATGGAATCAGGAGTTCAGTTCAATAATCATTCCTGAGTGGTACTGTCATATCATACAATGGCTTGAAAGAAAACTCAAAGATTATCTAGTTCCTACCCCCTTGCTGCAGGCAAGTTTGCCAACCACTAAATCAGCACTAGATCAGGCTGTCCAGGTCCCCATCCAACCTGGAGTTGCAGTGTAAATTTACTGATGTTGATAGTGCATTTTTCTTTGCATTCCTGAGATCACTGTGCATTCCTCTTTCCTTGGTTATTCTTGTATTTTAATACAAAAAGTAATATGCCATTTAAAGGAAGAAGTACTTACAGTGAGAATGACTTTTTTTTTTTTTTTTTTTTAATGCACCTCATATGAAGAAGGAGTTTCAGGAACAGGCTATCATCCAGGAAATCTATGGTCGGCTGCCCTGATTCTGAGTGAGACTAAACTCCTCCTGTGTGGTGCTGTCCAATTCTTGCAGGAATCCAAAAGGATACAGATTCTTACTTTGTTGGTGCACACTGAAGAGCAGGGCAGGCTGGAACAGAATAGGAATAGAAGCAAAAATAGCAAAGGAAACTATGCACAAAGGAACTCAATTTTCTTTACATTTTTGAAAAAGATTTTATGATGATATTAATTTCAGATGAAGAGCAAATACTGAAGGAAGAAAAATGTGGTAGAATATGGTCAGCTTTTTAGAAGTTAGGACTAGCTGGCAGTTTTGCTTTCTCTCAGACACAAGGTGATCTCTCACTGCTGATTGGTAGCAGATAGGTGCACGTGTGCCCGTACTGGTTTTGATTACTTCTCTAGCATAGTGGCTGAGCTGTAGGCCTTGCTCTGTTCAATCTCTGTTCTTTTTTTTTCTTTTTCTTTTCTTTTTTTCTTGTCAACACCTGTTTCTCTCTACCCTCTCTTACCTTCAAAAATGAAAATTTTTATATAAAAAGTAGAAGGTAGGGAAGACTGAATTCAATCAACTCAGTAATTCCCAGTAGCAATAAAACATTTTGCGATTGTTCTCTCTCTGATACGTATTTCTCACTTAAAGATTTTTTCCTGGAAGCTTGCTTATTCTTAATAAAGGAGGGAAGGAGGCTTGCAGAATGTTCCCCTTCACACCTGCTAATTTTCAGTGGCCTTCAGGGCCTGAGCTGTATGCAGCTCCCTGGACTCATAACGAAAGGTCATCCATGAAATCACAAGGATCAAAGAGATGGGGCTTACAGATGCATTATCAAAGCATAAGCTGTAAGAGGTGTACTTTCACTCCTGTGATTTTGTAGCTTGTGGCCAAAAGTCCCATATTTCTGTAACTCTGGTAAAACCCACCTGGTAGAGCCAGGGCATCTCGCCAAACCAAGTTCTTCTAGATACTGGCAGATTATGTATTTTTTTATTTCAATTTTGAAAGCAATTGTGCTGTGTTTTTTATATGGTGTGATCCTTGCTACCTTTCTACAGAAAGAGTTTATATGGTAGCACTCTTTGTCCCTTTGTCTTAATGAACAGGCACCAGAAAGGAAGAATATTATATCATCAGGTTTTTGTAATAAATCCATAGCCAGTAAGGAAATGTGATGGCTGAAACTAACGTGCATCCTGGGATCCTTGCTTTTAGGATGCAGCTTCTTGGGTTCTTTCAAATGCAAACTTGCACCAACAATTCTAAGTTGCTTTTAATTTCCTCAGACAGAGCAGTACATCAAACAAGTCTTCCTCCTCTCACCTATCACAGAGGATCAGATATTGCTGATACTCATAGTGCTGAGGTCTGAAGGTACCTGAGAAAGATAAAAGGGCACTCCCTCGGTGTCAAATAATATGAGGAAGAAAAAAAATTAACCACTTTAAGATCCATTTAATAGGAGTAATGCTGCAGTTCCACAAGAACCTGTGATTCAGATCATATATCTATTATGCCATTCTATACATCATTCACAAAATGTGCATCATGATTCATTCCTTTTCTTACAGTGAGATTTATGAGAGAATATGAAATAAATGCATTTTTAATAGGGCCTGATAGCAGGAACATCGTCTCTTCAGGAGAGGCTGGAGTACCAAAATAAACCTCTGCTACCTGTGTGTTAATTAAACTGGCTTACCTCTGTACTCTCTTATTCCCTTCTACCTCTTACACTGATAATTGTCTGCTGGGAGTTGAAAATGAAATTGGAAACTAGTGAATGTTGGGAATTATAGGAGAAGAAATCAAGTGTTCGTACATATTGAAGTGCCATCTTCATGTAATTTTGTATGGTTTCATTATTTTTTTCTTCCTTTTCTTGGTGTTATGCAGTACAATGAGCCAGGTTCCTGGTATTCTGGGTTCTGCTACGGTCAACCAGATTTTCAGCCCATAGAGGCTTGGGAAGCAATATAAACCTAACCTAACCTAGAAGTATTTAGAATATGTATATCTTTTCTTAGCCTATACATTTTTCTGTTACTTATTGCTACCTAAGCTCCACATTGTGAGCTTCTACACAGAATATGTTCCCTTTTTGTCTTTGGGAGTCGCTGTTCTAAAGGTCACAGTTTTTGAATGTGCAAGATTGATCTAAATGTAACAAATTGTACCCCCAGCTATATATACACCCAAGGTTATTGTGTAAGAAATCTAGGTCTCTAAACCTCAGAATGAGCCTAAAGTATTTTTGTTTATGATTCTGCATCCCCACGTGTGACACTTGTTTAAACTGAGATAAATTTCAAGTCATGAATCTATAGTCATTCAATAGCAGAGGAGCAAGTGACTCTTGTTCCGTGGCATCGCTATCCATCAGATGCAAGGATTGTATCTAAACAGCCATAATTTTGTATAATAGATCTCAAGTCAATAAAAAAAAAAGGGAATTATTCTAGTCTCTGACTCTGAAAACCAACTGTCGTTGCTATGTATCTAGAAACACAGAAGTATTATCTGCTGACAGTATTCTATCCATTATTGCTGTGTCTTCATTATTTCGACTAGCCATCTGCGTTACTCAGATTGCTATATGCCTGACTCTGATATCACGCACTTTTATTATTACTTTCTCTCAAGGTATTGAGCTTCTAGCAGAAGAATTAAATTATTCCATCATATGTAATTTGTGTCTTACCCTCCATCCAACATGTAACCGATTTGGTTACTTTTTTGTGTCCTTACTCAGTCCCAAATCTGTATGTTCAGCATCTGATCTAATGTCTGTTCAAACCCATGAAAATCTCTGTGGAGTTAGGATTCACATAACACCCATATAGTGCTAACATATCAGATTGAAGATGTTTTTGAGTAGTAATTACTGGGGAGGAATATCAGTAACTGAAGGCTGGGCGGAAACACCTGGGGATCTTTTGGAGGTACTGGAGCATTCATTATTTACTGTGGGGAAAGTCTGTGCTCCCCAAGAGATAAGCAGCCTTAGATTTCATTGTTTGATCCTGCCTTTGAAATTGTATAGCAGATTTCTGTAAATAGATGAAGTTCTTAATTAAATGAGGAAAAGTATACTGCAGTTGGCACAGTGGCTGCTGCACTGTTTTGTAAGCCGCTAAATAGAATTGGTTTTATCCTTCCCCATTTTTGATGCCAGCATGTCTCAAGCATTAGCAATTAATTATTATGTCTCAAAAACTGCTGAGGAGGAGAGAGAGAAGATTAGTGGAGGAGGGCAGGTTGGTATCTGGGGGGAGGAGTGACATTGTCATGGACTTGTAGGAGGGCTATGCAGGCCAAATGTTTTCTTAAAATAATTGACAAATGTTTGAGACAAATGGACTATTTTCTGCTTCCCGGGGCTATTGTTTCAAATAGTTTGCAGGATGTGGGGGGAAGCTGAATGAGTTTACATGCAATACATGTTTTCGAGGTTTCTCTTAGAGATTCAGGATCTGCAGTGCATCTAAAGTAAATAAGCAGTTTTATAGAATGGGTTTGTGGCAAAAAATTCATTTTGCCTGTAAGTTCCAGATGAACAGTTTGAAGCACTACTTCATGGTTACTCCCAATTTCTTTCTCAGTGTCGTTTCCGTAGGCCATGGGTTTATGCCACAGTGAGTACAGAAAACATTATTCCATGGCATCAATTTTGCCCTATAGCTAGGATAATGGATTTTACTGTTCCCTTGAAATCCACAGGAACAGCTATGTAAACACTACAACTGTAGGCTGGGAATGAAAGGGCTACCTTTGCAACCTTCTGGGAAGGACTTACAGAGTGAGGTAAACCTTAAAAACTTAAGCAAGAAAGGAGTTCAGCTTGCCCAGTCACTTCACACTCCAACAAGAGCAAGTACTACCATCACTACAAAGGTTTTGGGATGAAATATTCACTTCTGAAAGTGAAATGACCTACAGGACTGAATCAGGCACTGTAATAGCAGTAACCTGCCATCCATAAAGATGCCATCCAAACACCTCATTCTTCAGAGCAATGCCATGATTTTATATGGTTATCTTGAATTTTGTCTCACCGACTTTGAAGAATCAGAATCATCTCCTTTTTTTTTCCCCCTAAAACTGCAGAAGTTGATATAACTGTAGAACAGATAAAGCAAAGAAAATGTAAGTAATACATAAGTGTAAATAAGATAACTAGACATAAGTAACAGCTACAGCTGTTGCCATAATGTTTCTAGTACAGCATTTTTTTTTGCTTGACTGAAAAGATCATTTGCCTGCCTTTACTTTGATCCAAAACATGTGAAAGACCTCAAAAACTAGCTTTAATTACAAAACAGGTGTAAAAGCTTTTCATTAAATTCTATTTGGAAACTGATGAAGTAGCCATTTTGTACAACAGCAGGAATGAGTAAGCTGAGAAGATGGATGGTTTGTGAGAAAGCAGAGGTCTCTTATGATTCTTAAATCTGTTTACCCAAATAATTGAGTAATGCCAGTTTGAAAAGACTGAAAAATAACTGGGAAATTAGTCCAATTTGTACAAGTTATGTCAGGGAAGGAGCAGTAAGAAATTAAGTATTCTATCAGTAAATAGGACTAATTGGAGATTAAATAAAACACTTCCTCTTGAATTCAATACCTCAAAGTGACTCCTTATGGATATATAGTTGTAAAGGCTATTGTGTTTATTTATTACAACTAACTATTTTGGGGCAAAATATTTCTTTTCACTTATCTTTCCAGAACTCTTGGAATCCCCTGTCACTCTAAACTTGCCATAAAAGTGAAGATTTGTTTGTTCTTACAACTGTATTTTCCACTTCACTGAGAAGTAAAGGAAAAAAATATATATTTTTTTCACCCTTTTAAGCACTTCTCTGTTTTGGATCTTTGCATAACATCAAAAGCAGAGATGATAAAATTAGAATAGATGCATGTTCTACCCAGCCTACCCTGATGCAATTAATAATTAAGATCAAATGGCTTGTAAAATATCTACCGGTATGATTAAAATGCTATGAAAAGGTTGCTGTAAGAATAATTGCTTTTTGTTTAATGTAACCAAAAACAAATCCGTGGTTCAATATCTTTTGTGTTGTATGTTTTCTGTTTTAAAATTAATGTGACATAAGGCATTCTTTATGCTAATGTTATAGCTCCTTGGATGAGTTTAACACCATTATCTTCTTTAATGAATAATTCATTCCCTGTTGAAAACTTAACTATATCATTTTTACAGTGTGTAAATGAAACTTTGAAGTGCAGTTTAACTTTAAAGAACTTGAGATTATAAAGAATTCTCATAAACCACGCACACACACACACACACACAAATGCTGTGCTAGTAGTACTGTCTTCTACTGAAGTGTAATCACAGTATGGTGTGCAAGTTTGTAACTTCTAATTTTTCTGCTTCTTTTAAAAAATAATTGGAAAGGATTCCTGGTTACTTTTACTTTATTGGCATTCTTCTAGAATTGTATTTCTATCTTATTTTGGAAGTAAGAATGTTACTTGTTAGCACCGCAAAGCTCACCTTCTCACCATTCTTGAAAACTGATGGGAAGGTAGTGAAGTGGAATAGTACTCTTATCCCTAGCAGGTCCTAGCATTCTAATGAGAAAACCTCTGACACTTGGAAGTGCAAGTGAAAAGAAAGATGGATGGATACTTGGAATTTTTCATACTTGTTTGTCTAATATTTTCTCCTTTCTAATCACGTAGGGGCTGTCATTTGTCTTTTTGTCTTTATACGTTCTGTGGTCTGCTAACTGGAATGTTGGGCTTAGTGATTCAGTGCAATTTCCTCACCTGCAGAAAGACTGGGCTCTGAACCTAGATTTCTTTTCCTCCCTAGAAGTGAGATTTCTGGTTTTAGTGCAGCTGATTATTTAATACAGTATGGAAGAAATAAAATGAGGCATAATGTTAACTAAATGATGGTTAGCCAATTAATTAGGGTATCATGTTGAACTTAAAGTTTGCTTATGGTACCTGTAAATCCATTTCAAGTTTTAGGAGGGATATTAAGTTAATGGGTCAGTCTCACGCTGTCGTCTTACCACTTTTTTTTTTTGAGGTTATTAGATGATTGTGTCCAAGGAAAAAAGTTCACTGTAATTCCTATTTCTACGTAACTAACAATGCTTTGTTCCCTGATGCTTATTGATGGTCACCTGTAGTGAGACATGATTGATTGCTGTGCTTTGATAGTAATGTGACTTGAGTGGGGCACTGCAGAGCTGGAGATCAGATATGAGCCCTCCTGGGTGAAGAGGTAAATGATGAAATAGGAATGCTTCAGTAGAAGCATTTCCTGTGCACTAATTACATGGTAAGCCATGCCTGTTTTGAAAGTTTCCTGATGGCTCTAAATCAACTCTGGAAGCAGGAGATGAATCTTACTGTGTAAGCTGTTTTTATTCTCAGTGGAAATAATGGCTTCTGGGTACCAGGGATCAACATGTGCTTCTTCTTCCTAGGGGAGCACATTATCAGCTTTATTTTTGTTATGCTCTTCCAACAAGTTTTCGTTTTAGGCATTCTGAGACTGAGCTGCAATATTTTATAAAATCCTACTTAACAAGTGTGTTTGTGCTTACTCTCATTTTCTCTGTTCCCTCCCCTTCCTTCCAAGGTCTCAGAGCTTGCAAGGCAAAGGGCTCTAAGGAGAGTTTATCCTAAGTCAGAAAAGAAATTGGCCCAAATGCAGACAGCTGCGTTTAATTGTTTCATTTATTTATTAAATTTATTTTCCTATGTTGAAGATTTCTGTATTTTTAACTGATGATGTCCACAGAGAAAACAGGTGCAGCTCCAGGTCTGCATTGTTTTCCTGGATTCTGTGTACTTTCCCAAGGCAGGGAGTTCTTTGGACACTTCTTTCCAGGAGTCGAAGAGGTACAAGTAAGCAGCACTGCTGTTCTCAGCTAAAGATAAATCAGATGTGAGGTACATTATCCACAGAAAACAGTGAGACTTTGGGGAAAGAGAGGAGGAGGTATGAATCACAACACTTTACATAATATGCTATGCCTCTGAACATAACTTGCTGTGGACAGAAAACAGTATTTCTTCAAATGAGAAATAAATCCTGTGGTATTATCGGCTCCTAACAATGGCAATTCAGCAGTCTTGACTCGGTGTCTGGATTTGTGATATTTTTGTTATTTTCATGAGCTGTCATTGCTGAAAGCTTTGCACTTGTTCGTCTGCACATTGTGAAATGTGAGCATTTTCATTTTTGTCTCAAATCAATTATTTAATATAAGGAATGCTTCTTGTTTTTCTAACAGATTTGAATTGCACAAAACATTGACATAATCAGAGCTTATCCTCCTTTTTCAACTCAGAGTTCATGCACTTGTCTTCTTTGTATTTTTCTCCCTTTCTTTTAGTCAAAGGAAATCCTTTGAAGTTGAATGCACAGAAAAATTCATTTTTACTTTGAATTACACAAGCAGTGATCACCATCAGATATTACACAGGAGATTAGCTTTGTCATTAAGAGGCATAATCCCTATAATGCTCCTATTCATCAGGTAACATTCAACTCAAGAAAATGTGTGCAATTTAGACCATAGTCTTGCCAATTGTTATTAGAATGTTATATAGAACCCATGTAGACAGACTGAAGAAATAATTAGCACACCAGTTTTCTCTTTGACATTATTTAGCTGAAGATACTCAAATGAAATTTACAATCGCTCTTCAAAGGCTGTGTTTTCCATTTTGTCATTAAGCATTTCCAGGCCTCTGTGTTGTATTTTGTTATTTCTGTTCAGTGAGTTTATTGATCTGTGATGCTTCTCAGTCTTTTTTTTGATGATGAGACAAGGCAGTGCTAGCTTTTGATTACATAAGGTAATTCCTTTTTTTAGCCAGCATTTTGATATCAAAAAAAGTGCTTTCTTTTTTTAAACTGACGTGATGTTCTTGCTTTGTGCCATAATACTTTGCTCTAATGTTGTGGAGTATCTAATGTCCTGTAGTGGGATGGTGGAACTCAATAAGTTGAGCTAAACATATGCTGATGAAACAAATACACTTAATGTAAGCTACAGCAACCAAGCAGCAAGATGGTCTATAAATTGTTCGGAACATGATCTGAATTGAGGCACTGTTTAGTCCAAATAGAAATGAGACATTAGTATGTGTGCTGCCCATCTGTCTTGGGTAACTTTTAGATTTGCTGGTCAATTTTAACCAACTTCGAAGTTAGAGGTTAAGTTCTTGCATAGGTCCTGAAAATCAGCTGCAAAATAGGGAGAAGGTAATACCAGAGAGGCTGGCAGACTGCAGATGCAGTAGGTTCTGCTTGGCAGCCATCAGGCAGTGACTGCCTGGCACTTGCATATCTCGAGGTGGGCCACAGAACACTCTGCCCTCCGCAAGGGAAATGCTACAGAAAGCACAATAGGATAATGCAGGAGAAGAGGGAAAGTGAGACAGCAGGAGCATGCAAGGTGCAAATCCACAGAGGCAACTGAGAATGTTATTCTTACTGGATATTGGCAAAAGTCTTGAGCAACATTAAACCCAGATATGAAAAACAGCAGAACGAGCAGTGTAGGGCTGCACATTACACATAAGCAACCTGATAGTTTTACAAGGAAATTTACCTAGCTTAAATCAGCTTAAATCACCCTGGAGTTCCAATTAAATGTGAAAGAATTACATGTAAGGAAGGGTACTGCAAGAATAGCAGTCTTCTGACTGCAGCTCAAGCTGGCTGGATCAAAACTCAGTCCTGTTGACCAAGGCATAAGGAGATTCTGTAAAAGATACAACTTTGAGACAGATCTTAAGGACAGTGAGGAGAGACCCATAATTTCATGGACACAGGTAAGCAAAAATTGAGCAGACAAACACATTTAATCCATCCTCTGTACAGAAGTAATCCTTCTGAAGCAAGATGGGAGGGAGGAGGAACATTTATTACAATACAAAAACAATAGTCTCAAGTATAAGGGAGGTAAGAAAGGAAATATTGTTTTGTTGTCATTTTCCTCATGTTTTTGCCTCGTTGCTGGTAATGGTGTATTGGTGATTCACTGAATACCTTCTAGATGAGAAGTAATCTTTCACTATTGATTTATAAGGAAGAAACTAATTGAAAAAGTTGGCAAGGTGACTCAGTGGATGGGATCGGATTCATCTGTTACGCTTTGATACAAGTGCTGGCAGAGCTAATTATGTTATTGTTATGTTTTTGATATCAAACAGACAGTTTTTTAGCTTTTCTTGTGCTACTGATATTTTTTTTATTTGTAAAGAGTTACATATAACTTTTGTTGATTGAGCTCAACAACAGAGAAGGCAGCGGTGATCAGTTCTGCCCTAACAGAGAATCATTGCAGTCAATGGGAATTTCTGGAAGAGGTTTCCAGGGACAATCTGCCAGCCAGAAGACAAAGGCAGAACTAAATTATCCTAGAAAATTGCAGCAAACCTAATTAGGCTGGGTTTGTGGAGGGAGATATTGGTTTTAACCGCATGAATATCTATTATCTGCAGACAGTAAAGATGCTTACAGCACAGTCCTCTCTAACAAATCTTACAGTATCTAGGTAAAATCTATAAGGGCTCTCTCTCATGTGCCTCCATATGGTACAAGGTGTTTAATATTAATTCTTAAGATGGCAAGTTATTGTGACATTTGAAAAATGCTCACATATGCTCATGGTGAGCACCAATATGGCTACAAACGATTTGTGCAGCGCGGATGACACAGCAATCTGCTCTTTCACATAGCAGTTTTGCAACATAGAAAAATGAGAGAAGCATCTTAGCAAAGGCAGAATGCAACATATTGTTCCTTCAGGAACTGCTACACAGAACCTACATATACCATTTGTTAGCAGTTCTCTGCTTAAAAAAGGGAGAAAACAATAAAATCCCCAAATAATATTTTTACTAAAGCAGATAACAAGAGAAGTGATGTAGCTTCATGCTAATTGGCGAAGTCTGTTGGTGTTGCATAGCCCCCAAATCAGACTCTTCACTGAGTAAAGAATTGATTATCTTCTGCATGTTTTCCTTTTTCTTTCAGATATTATTATTATTATTATTATTATTATTATCAATTAACAATCCTTACTAAAGCACTGTCCAGAGACTGTAGTGAAGTTCGGAGCCTGGCTGCTATGGGCATATCTTCCAAAACTGGTTCCTTTCTTATTAGGAGCTGCTCTATGTTCTGTAGTACGCAGCCATGAGTCCTTAAGAGTGGTTCTCAACCGTTCTTGTATTTATGCAAATTACAGTTCACAGTTAATGCAGCCCTTTAAATACTCCGAGTATTTTTAGAGATACAATTTGGGTTGGAATTGTTCTACAGTAAAGGTACACAATATGCTGACCGAATAAAAGATGCATTATTTACCTTATTCTCACATACAACATTGATTCATCATAACGATTGCTACTATATCTTCATTCTTGACTTCAGACATAAATTCCTGTCAAAGCTTACTGAGTTTTAATAAGCTTATATTTTGAAGTATAGCATTGGAGTTTACAGTGCAATGCAGTTCTGACAGTGTAGAATTATTTCTCTGCTGAATAATCACATTTAAAAATCTCAGTCCCTACGTATGAAGATGTATCAGCAGACATAGACATCTAAAGACTAGATGTTGTGTCTGCTGATGACTACATTGGTACTAGTGGAAGAACTACAGGTTTTCTTACACTCTAGCTCTAAATGTTTTTACAGAATCATAATTACAGAGGTTTCCAATTTAAAAGAAAAAAAACAAAAAGCCAGAACCAACAAAACTGGCATATGGCAGCATTTGTTAAATAAATTGATAAATATACTTGATTATATAAACATGGATGATGAGATAAGGCGATTCGAGCTTCCTGATAGATTTTTATCATGGGTGAACTGCACCATCCCTACTTAGGACTTTGCATTAAATTCAGGGCCAACATAAACAGTCTCTGTCACCCTGAAGACAATAGCTGTTAAAAGGAATCGAAGACCAGCCCTCTTTTGTTGCTGTTTTGATTTAAAGGAAACCATACCATTATTATCAGTCTTTGGCAAGTAGGAGATTGCTATCACGATATTAGCAGCTTATAAGGATGTGAGTGAAATGCAGTAATTATAGGCTGGCTTGAGGGATATCAGGAAAATATATTAAGCAGATGGCAAACATGTTGCAAGAAATTTGTGACTTTCTTTTAAAGTTAAGTTCTTCAAAAAAAAAAAAAAAAAAAAACCAACAAGGCTAGATTGTGTGGAGTATGGAGAGAAAGTAGTAACATTTTTGAGGCGCATAAAATTCCGAAGAGACTTAAGAAGATAGGTGTTACAAGATGTTTTGAACTTGTGTCAAATGCAAAAACAAGAAGCATGAACTAAAGCCGAAAAAGGGTCATATCCTAAAGGAATGTGAGTCAAGTGTGTCTGTGCACAGAGAACAGCTACCCTGTATTAAAAACATGGCAATGATTTGAAAAAGCATTACAAAAAAATAGGGCTAGGCAAATATCTGGGGAAAAAACATAATTTTGGCATATAGCAATTAGCTTTAGTCAATGCAGTGATGCCGAGAGGATCTGATGGCTGCTGCTGATTTCATAATTCCCTTGCAAATTGTGTGTTTAGACTAACTATATTTCTGTTAAGCAAGAACTGCTGTTTCCGTTAAGAGACAGTAATGTATTTGTTCAGTACTGTAAGCATCAACAGTGTGTGTTGTATGGCTTTATAAACTGTTAACTTACATGTGTGCTGCTCTTACACAAACCTACGTACGAGTAACATCTCTGTGCAGAATGTGTTCGCAACTGCCCCTCCTCAGAATGTAATTGCTGCATTAGACTTCAGCAAATTCTCTACCTCACCTATGTTATACTAAATGTAGGAAAGAAAAGAGATAACCAGGAAACTCTCAAAGGAGAGCTCATCTCCAGTGTGATTACCAGTGCTCTTGAGGTTCCTTTAATTTATGATATGATGATTGTCTCTAAGGTCACTCCCACATCCTTCCTCAATATCACAGGAAACACCAGAGCTCTGCTGGACTTTGGCTTGCTCAATATCCCAACACAGGAAGTTAGAGATTGCTTCTCGATATATTCCTTGTGAGATATGCAAGGGTAGACTACGGCGCAGTTGACCATTTTGTGCTTTACTAACTTTGTAGCAAATTACTTACAACATTTATAACAAGTTAAATCAAAGTAATTATGAAGATCTTCCAAGAAACACTATAATTTCCAAAGACTGACTGTATTAATAAACACTTTGCAAATCAAATTTCATTTCAGTGGAAAGACTGTCCAATTTAATGATTAATTTGCACTAAATATCTCATTAATAGCACAGATTGTCTTGCCAATGCTTCTGAACAAATATAATTGGAAAATTTATCAAAAATTCCTCAACATATATTTTATGCTGAAAAAGACAAAATGTAAAATTAATAGCAATGTCTAATGATTTATTTGCATGTTATAGCAAACTTTTTTTTATCTCTTACATGGTTTAGATCACAGTTCTAAATCTAAATAGACTGCCCAGCTATGTTTCTGTGGTTGTCTGCAGAGAATAGAGTGTAGTTGCTGTTCTAATGGGAGAAGGTAAAGATGCAAACATTATAAACATGGCTAAGGTGAGCTGTTATCTTTCCTTATGGAAAAGCTATGTCTGTTTCTTTGGTAGATATCTCTGCAGCTGGATGCTATAATGGACTAATTGAGAGACATAATCCAACTCACTGAAACAACAGCTGAGGTAGCAAAAATAGCAGGGAAGAGAGTTGTCTTGTTTTTCTGTTTTTAAGGAATAAAGTATTCTAAGGAAATACTCGTTATTATAAGAGCAATCTTTAATATTTTTTTTTAATTTTAAAGGTGAACAACTCCAGATCTTTTCTGATTTCTGATTCTGATCTCCAGATCAGAACTCCAGATCTGTGATTCTGTGTGATCTTGTACGATTGGTCTGAAACACATATGAATACATATATATGTTTGTATATGCACTCGTTCATAAATACATAAATCTCTATATGCATAGAAATTATGAGCTGTGACTATGAAGAAATTTTAACGTATATCTTAGATGGTACTACCTGTTGACTGCTAAAATTGAGTTGTCTGATGCCAGCCTAGAATATCCATGCAAATGCCATTTGAAAGGCAACTTAAGGTTATTTTTTAATACTTTTTGTGTTGACAATTGTTTAAATATTGAACTTTGTCTAACAAAGTTTTCTCACTTGTCTGGAAACTATGTTCAGATGTTAATAACAATAAGCCCTTTCCTTACTATTTCTAAATAGTAGTATCAGATTAAAAGAAAAAATAAAAACAAAAAAATCTCTTAAAAGTCACAAAAATAGAAGAAAATCCTTACGTCTAAATTAAGAAGAGATTTTTCAGCCTTATCTTTGTTGGCCTTTCTCCAAGTCCTTCAGATAATTGGTACCTCTGTTTTTAAAAAAAAAAAAAAAAAAAAAAAAGCCTATAACAAATGTTAGGTGAAGAGAATTCAGTCTTTTGAGTCAAACTCAAAAAGGCATTCGTATTTAATTAGAACAGAGAAAATCATTTCACTGGGTCATAAAAAAAAAAAATATAAAGAAAGGGGAATAAGTGTCTGGGTTTTCTCTGTGCCACTTTCCATACCTGGATTCTGCTTCTTATAAAGATGACATTGAAATAGGAGTTTAGTTCTGACATTTTGGAGATAGACTTTAGTTCTACTTTTGTGGTCAAACTGTGGCATTAACTAGACCTTCTACCAACCTGTGGTAATGCAAATGCATTTTGTGCACATAGATATATGATGATAGGTGTATTAAGTAGTATGTAGTAAGTGTAGTACATGTAGTGAGTGGCTTGTGTTTTTTTCCAGTTGTCCAATATACACCTTTCTCTTTCATCCCCACCACCATTTTTATTCTTTCTTCATCTTAATGAAAATCTTTAAGATTTAAAGATTTAAATTAAATCTTTACTCCAGGTAATTCTTTAAACATATAACATGAGGAGAATGTTTCACAGTGGTATTTTATCGCACTTGTTCCATAAAATGTTCAAGTCTGTAATACTGTTCAGCCCCAAGGTGTAGAACATGAACTCTTGAGGTTGAACAGAATGATTCACTTGTTTCACTCTGAATTCAAAGTGGATATGAAGCATAAATCCCCCTTTTCCCTCTGTAATATAGTAGCCATGAATCACAATGTCACGCTGAGTCGATCATAATCTAACACTTCACGCCTCAGCCAACAACTTGATTTGTCAAGAGAACAGACTTGCAAGCTGCCAATAGCATTGATTCCCATTGGAGAAGAAAGGATAATTAAGCCCTCAGTGAGCTAATTTCTTCTTTTCTTTTATAAAAATAACATTTTTTTAAGTAAACACAGATGAAGAAATACTAGATATATATAGGATCAGTTGCACATTTACTTTCTATAAATCACTACTATGATGTTTTGTTCCATTTTACATCTGATAAAATGTATTGGGGAATCATTTTTTTCACTGTACAGTAACACACTGCGCTACATCTCAATTAGAGAAGTTGAAATGAAAATTAATTATATGCAATCTGTACACTAACTCATCTACAACAGGGTACCACCAATCCTTGGTACAACTGTGAAGGTAGCTATTTGTGAGCCTGATGGTGTGTATGAATAATCTTTGTTTTAATGGAGTTGTAGTCTGTATCACCAAGGTAAAGGAACCAAATGTACTCTGAGTCCTAAATACTGCTCATGAGTCCTAAATGTATTAAGATCAGCACATGTATTTCCAACATACTGTGATATGTTTACCATGTGGAGATGTTTTATGTGAAGTCTGTTATGAGCAAATTTTCTGTTTCCTGAATATAAAGAATTTAGCCAAGTGAAAACCTCTTTTCCATACAGGGAAATACTCGTACAAGTAAATACCTTACATTAAAATTAGATTTGGTTATTGCATTTGTATCCCCGGAGTGCTTCAGAATTCATGAAACACTACCTGAATAAACCTGTTGAACGAGCGGCAAGAGATCCTTCAACTATTTTTTCTTTTCATTGCAGAAGATAATAGTCAGTGTTATCCATCAGGGCCAAATTACTTCATCCTTTTTGCTTTCTAAGCTTCATGTTTGGCAGCACAACAGACTTTCTAGGCGTATGAAATAGGGTTGGATGGTTTGGTCTTGTCATCAAGTTTGATTTCCTGCCATCATAATTGATATTACAGAAGAATCTAGTCTACTAGATTCTCCACTTGCTGTAGCCACAAATCACTCCCTAGCATCCTGGAAGAAACTCTGCCCATTAAAATAACTGATCAGACAAGTTGTTAAGATGGAAAGCAGTACCTTAACTTCAATAATGTAGAGGAATCTGCATTTCTTTCTTCTATGGCTCATGTTGTCATGTACCTGAAATATTCTCTGCTGTACTACTGTATTTTTAGGCATGGGCATTTCCAGCAGGTTGTCGCATTGGGCAGAAGGAGCTGTTTGTGTTTTTGTCATCTCTAAGCACTACCGCCTATTTCTGAGGAAAGACGAGTGTTCTGTGTATTCCTCCCAGTTCTGATCCTAGCAGCAAAAAGTATGGACAGAGGGAGTATCTTCATTTAAAATCTTCATTTAAAATGTTCTAGAAAAGCCTGATTGATTTGGTTCATTGAGGTTATTAAAAAATGTGTGGTGATTTACGGCCTAAACGTTTACTTCTTAGCCTCTTCTTCTCCAGACTGAGCAATCTCAGCTCCCTCAGCTGCTCCTCATAAGGCCTGAGCTCCAGACCCCTCACCAGCTTTGTTGCCTTCTCACAGCAAAACACAAGCTAGGACTTATAAATCTTGCTTATAATCTTCTAGTAACTCAAACACAGGCAAATCTGAAGATGACTGGTGCTCCAGTCATCTACTTCCACCAGAAAAGCATGAAACTCCAACATGAGGGAATATAGCATGCTGCAGGCAAATTAATGTAGTATCTGCATATTATGATGTACATCAATATACATCAATAGTGTCTCCATAGATGGAGGAACACATGCATATTATTCTATAAAATATCACAACTCGATTCAAGATACTTGATTCATTTGGAGAGACGCGGAAGCTATTGAGTGTGAAAGTAGTTTCTGTGTCTCAGTCTCCAACAAGCAAAAGATGAACTAGCATTATACAGTAGATTGAAACTGGATATATTACAAAATCATGAAATGGAATTAGTTTTTGTCCTCCTAGTTGTTTTGTATTTCTTCCTTTAGCCATCTCTCTTAACGACCGCTACCTGGTTTTCCTATTACATATTCTGTAGTTGCTGGGATACATGCCATTCGTAAGCCTCCTGAAACAAACTCTTTTTTGGCATTGATAAAGCTTAATGTGGTCCAATTGTACTTGCATTTATCCAAGTATTTACTTGGATTGAATTGCTAAGATACCATGTCTCTGCATCCTCTTCTCTGCTCCACTGGAACTGAAAGAAGTCAGTCTGAGTGTTGTTTCTTTTCCACTAATGTGCTATCTAGATTTAGGTTCTTTTTTCAAAAACAACAGTTTTCCTCAGCAACCCAACAGCTATTTGAGTTAAGCCATATGCAAATTGTGCTTGGAATGGCTTTTTCTTAAGTGGAATTCTATTTTGACATCTGTTTAAATTTTCTCAGATTTTGGTTCTTGCTGAAAGCATTTTAAAAACTGTCCAAAAAAAAAAAAAAAAAAAAAGCCACCACAACCCACACCACCTCTTCTTTGTGTCCATTACTCAGGAAAGGCAAAGTATGTTAAAGAGGATTTATGAACTGTGACCACAATGAGTTTGACTGGTATTTCGAAGCTATAAAATATATTTCTAAATGATATCTACCTGTTAGCAAGTTAGGATCGCTTTATCCTGACAGAAGAAATTGTTTCTAGCACTGTCCTTACTGTGTTCTTACTCTTTCCACCCATCAGTGTGATGAGTGTGCAGAGTTCTTGGGGACACTGTCTTTAGTATTTTAAACTAAGGCAGCCTAACACTGATTTCTGAGTGATCCTGGAAATGGTAATTTATCATTGCAAAGATGTTAGTGATTTTTTCTTTCAGAAATAAATTAACGTTCGTAGCATATTTCTCTCCTCATTCTCACATGACGTATCCCAACATAAATGCCCTTCAGAACTGGACAATATTTCCTTTTCTTGTTTGTCAGGTTTAGTTGTCTTGTGTCAATGAAAACATCATCTTATTTTGTTCCAAGACAACAAACTCATAATGTTATTTCAAACTAGGTTGTAGTTAATATACATATCCATGTAGTACCTGCAAGTTCTCTTCCAGCAGACTTTCACCTTTTTATAGTTATGCATGTGTCATAGAGCACCTGAAGTCACATTGCACACTACTGTGAAGGTAGACCTTCCAGCTCGTATGCGTACATTCTCAGCCAAATTTGGCACTCCAACAGTTTTGTTTCATTATTACTGTGTATCAGGATAAGCTCTTGATACTGTTCATGACTCAGAATATGTCTTAGGTGCCAAATAAACACAGAACAAATGTGCTGGCTGAGCCAGTAGAAGTCGAGTGTTATAAAACTGATAGTGAGAGAAGAAGCACTAAGGGAGGACCAGCTTGGTGATACCAGTCAGCAGGATAGGAAGCTGTTCAGATGGCTATTGTAATTTTATCTATTCCTTTAATAGGAATTCTTCTGAAAGGATGCTTTGTGGCAAATAGAGAGGAAGCTTTGCAGCTGTTCCTGGGATGTGAACAGCAGCTTAAGGGGAACATGATTCCATTTGCTTCAGAAAAGCCACCCTGGGTCAGCTAGAGGAGTGGTAGCCCAAAACTTGTTAGAAAAATAGCATCTGGAAGCTGAGATTTCCAAGTACTTTTACAAAGGAGCTGAACATCACAATGGAAAATCTGATCTTCATCAATTTTTAGAGGATATTCTCAAGTAATATATACAAAGTATTTTGCACCTAAAAATATAATTTATGTATTTGATAACAGCAAATGTTGATTTTGTTTTTCATTTAGCTCTCTCTGAATTTTAACTAAGGCAGGGATCAAAGCACAAGTGAGTACTCCATAACTCTAGCAAAACAGCACTTAATAATAATCAAGTTTGCATCTTGCGTAAAGACTTTTTAGTTCCCATAATTCATGCATCTTTTCATAGGGAAAAAAAATGAACCAGGAACTTGAAGCGAGGTGCATTAAAAGGGCTCAGAGGATTTTTATCTAATGGACTTTGTGTCTTGACTTACTGTTTTGTGTCTGTTATCACAGACGTTTTTGGGTTCTGTCTTCTGGGAAAAAGCTATATCAGTTTGTTCAGTGCAAAAGTTCAATGAGCATTAGCATGCAGGAACAAATTTGAATTACATGGAACTTATCCCTGCAGCATTTTGCTTAACTTGTTTCAGATTGCAAAAATCTTTCCATTAGCTCAAAGTAAATTTTTTGTTCAAATTATGATTTTAGCTAAAATAACACTTTCTATTTTCTCCTTCAAGACTGCTGCTATCTTGTCACTTAAGCAAAGGACGACACAGCATTCTGTAATGCAACATTATAATACGGTGTTGACTCCCTCGACATACATTCATAGTATTACTTATACTTGCCTTCATCTGGGAAAACCACTCAACTCGCATAAAGGCCTCCCAACAGACAAAGTAGTAGTAAATGTGTACAAGCTAAATATCCTAGAAACCTGAACATGATATTCTAAATAATAACCTGCCTTGTTTGTATCTGATGATGTTATTTAGGAGTGGTTTGAGTCATCAAGGATTGTAAAAAGGCATCAACTGTTGTGAATCCATTTTAACTCTTCCTGGATTTTGTCTGATAAGGCTGAAGAGGTACTTTAGCAAATGGCTAAGTGGATTTGTATAACAGATCTCAGGGATCATGGAAGTGTTATATCTACAAGGGCTGATCTGGAACTAACATCTCCTATTTTATTATGTTGGCCCACCAGATCAGAGGCAGGTGTTGGTGGTATAGCAACAGAGGATAAACCTTCCCACCAATACTCTGTTACATTTTATTGTCATGCAACAGATAGCAGCAGAGGGGGAGATTCCCACAGAATGGTGTCTGACCTGGAAATGCGCACAAAGGAAAGGCGTGGAATTCAATTTCTCCAAGTGGAAAAATTGGCATCCATTGGCATTCATCAGTGCATTCATCAATGCTTGCTGAACATTTATGGAGGCCAAACAGTGATACAAGGTGGTGGATGGCACACTTCAGAAGCGATGATGGGTTGTCTCCACTGGTGCAGATTTTCACAAAAGTGGCATGCATATTCTTATTCATCACTGGTGAAAATACATAGCTAATGCTGGTTACTATGCTGAAACATAGTACTCTGTAGCTGAGAATTTGCTCTACCAAATAGTGTTATTGTGCTCTTCGTATCTGTTGTAGTTTGCATGGAAATTAATAGAATACATTATTTTCAGAGCAAACTACATATTATGCTGATTTGGATTACAGGCTCTTTAGCTATGAATGTCATGTCTTTGAGTTTCAGGGGGAAAAGTATAGTAGATGAGAAAATATGACAGAGTCAAAAGTGTGGGAAGAGGGGTTAAAACTAGGTAGCCACAATTTTCACAATTTTTGTAGTTTTTATTTGTCTTTTTGTTAATGGGGCATTGAGCAGACATTAGAGCATCAGCTAAAAGGACTTTACTGGAAACCCAAAAACTAAGGAAATTAAGCCCTGGAGTACAGGCAGCAAACCCAAAATGTGAAAAGCAAATAACAGTGCAATGACCTAATGGACTAAAGACTTGATTCTAGCTGAGCAGGCTGGCCTTAATTCAGCAAGGAACTTAAACTCATGCTTATCTTTAAGCATGTGAGCAGTCCCATCAAATTTAAGCAGTCACAGGCTTGAATGCTTTGCTGGTTGGAGGCCAGAGTGCTTTGAACCTTGCAGGATTAAGCCCTAAACCAATGGCTTCTGTCAAAACTTTAATTCATTTCTAAAGGCTCTCATCTCTTCTTGCAATCCTTTATGCAACTGGATTTTGGAGAAACCTGCTTGAATGAATAAGAATTTGCAGTATTGGGCTATTCGAAAAAAGCAGAACATTCATACAAAAACAAGATGTGTAGCCAGTAACAGTTATAAATTTGTCTTCAAATGGCTGCTGCTATCCCCAGGAATATCTAGACTTCATTATTCACAACCATGATGAAAACATTAGAGGGATTGTTTTGTTTTTGTTGTTTGGACTAAATATTCTATATTTCTTATTCTTCAGGTTCTTATGACTTTGGTTTTAATCCTGTTCATGTATTTTGTCACAGAATCATAGAATGGCTTGTGTCAGAAGGGACCTTACAGATCACCTAGTTCCAACTCTCCTGCCGTGGGCTGGTTGCCCCCACCAGATCAGGCTGCTCAGAGCTCTATCCAACCTGGCTTTTTTGGCACTACTTTTCTAAGCAACCTGTACCTGGTTCTCGCCATCCTCTGAGTAAAGTAGTTCCTTCTAATATCTAATCTAAGCCTCTCCTTTTTTCATCTAAAACCACTCCTCCGTGTTCTATCACTATTAGACTGTGTCACTGAATTCAAGGGAGGCTAGACCACATTCCGTGATGAAATTTGATGAGCAGTGCTGCATATTTATGGTGACTCTTTGACCAGCTTTAATCGCGCTTTCACTGATAACTTCAATAGTGTTAGGATCTCCACAAGTTTCATTCTGTAACTTCCTAAAATCAGAACACAGTGCCTGCTTGAAACACCTAACTAAATCCTTCAGAGATGAGTTTCCATTTGCAGTTTATCCGTTGCGTCTACAATTTTATTTACCTAAAGTAAACTGCCTTTGCCTTTTGGAATACCTCTGTTCATTCACTAAGGCATCAGTGTGACTTAACAGGGAAGCTCACACAAATGAAAATCAGGATTCTCAGTTTCTAAAATCCCTGCAGTACTTTCTGATCTCATGTAGAATAAATGAAATTGCTTTGTGTTAAGAGCAGTATGTCAATATTCATAAATTCATAGCAGAGAAAGAAAGATGCCAAGGCAAGCTACTCCTAGACAGAAAAATTTAGGTTGGAAAAGACCCTTTATATCATCACATCCAACCATCACTTAATACTACCAAGTCTACCACTAAACTACATCCTTGAGCACTATGTTTCTATATCTCTTAAATAGCTGCAGATGTATAGATTCCACCAATTGCTTTCCTGGTCGTGCTGGCCACACTATTTTTAAACCAAAGTGTAGCACCTGGTACTTATCCTTGTTGAATACCATATGATCAGCTGCAGCCCATCGATTCAGCCTATTCAGATCCCTCTGTAGAGTCTTCTACTCCAAAGCACATCAATGCTCCCACCTAACTTGGTGCACTCAAATTTCTCCTTTGAAACCTGAGATCAATCTTTAATGAGATGTTCTGATGATGAAGAGCAAAGCTTACTAATGTCTGGACTATGGCCCGCACAAAGTGATGTATGGGCTTTAAACATTCACTGCTCATGTGTGTTTTTGGGCATTACAGAGATGTTACAGAATACAATTTCCTAGAATATGTTCATGAAATTAGTACTATGGAGTCTGTAGTTCTAGAAATAAGTATTATGCATTATAGGTCTCTTTTTCCATAAAGCAGTCAAGATGATTTAATTATGCTTAAAGTTCCATATAGGAACCACTTAGGACAATTAAGATATTAAAGTGATACATGGCCCATTTCCTAAACTTTGGAGCAAAAGAGATAGACTTAAATTCAAATAGTTTAAACTGTTCCCAGTTCTTTTTTTATATCTAAGTTTATTCCATAGATTCTGCTAGGTGAGTTTAGATTTGCAGTAACTGAAAGCAGAGTATGAAATGTAGGTATATGGGACCAACATGAAAGATGATTCTTAAATATCTTTTAATTGGCTTCTAATGGAAGGGACTTTGGCTGAACCTTGGAAATGTCATAAGCAAATTCTATCACAGGAGTACAGGTCTATGAATATGGCAAAGGCTTTGATTCTGGCAGTTATAAATCAGTCCTTCAGCTCCCATTTATATGGCTAGTCTTTATTTACACAGCAAGTGGAACTTTTAGTCAGCCTGAACAGCTCAAATGGGTTCTTCAGCAAGTAGATCTACATTTGTGTATTTGTGAGAAAATTCTTCCAGATGTAAGAATCAACTGCAATCTGTTTTTCTGTGATAACACAGCTGAGTATTGGAAGTAGGCAGGGTTTTAGTTTAGTATCAAAAAAGAAGATATTTCATTTTCAACAAGGTGAATTGCAATATTTATTTCATTATGAGAACATCCAGAACTAAGACTGATGTTTTTTTTCCTTCTCTCTATTAAAAAATGCTTGACTGTTAAGCCAGATTCTGCTCTCAAACCAGATTTATACCTGAATAACTCCACTGACATCCATGAAATTGCTCCTAATTTGAATTGGAGCCAATAAGATCAAATAAAGATTAAAAGCTCTCTTAGTAACAGTTTTATGCTGTGTTTGGTGAGCTTATTATTTTATTATGTCTCTATTATAGAAAGCTCAATACCTATTTTATTTTTGGTTTGTGTGCACTGTCTAAGTTCACATAAAAGTTTGTTTCTGAAAGGAAATTTGCCAGATAAAGAACTGCCATCAGAGGTCAAAGCAAATGACTGAATGGAGATACATCACTCTGCAAAGTGTATGTGATAAGGTGTTATTTCATGTCTTGTGCTTGTACTGTATTTAGTATACCAAAATCCACAAATAAGGGTCCTAAAATTTGTCATATTCTCAAAAATGGCTGCTAATTGTCTAAACAAAGAATGACTTGAATGAAAAAGCACACATTTTCTAGATATCTATAGGCCTCTGTAAATCTCAAACATGTGCCAGAACGAAAGCCAGATTTTCCATGAAACTAATTCTGAAAGAAATCAGTATCATGGAAAATGTTTCTCAGTTTTTCAGGAAAAATAGTCACAAGCCTTTATCTTCTCCATAAAAAATTTTACTGGAAATGTATCCCCTGGGGGGGAAGATCAAGTATGGCAAGAAGTAGGTTGTACCAATAAAAATTTTCTGGTGATTCAAAATCTGAGGAATGAGATTTTAAATGACATACATACAGTACAACCTGAAATGGCTGAAATTAGAGAATGCTGTTTGTTTCATAGTGAATGACTGCAAATTTGCATGAGTTTAAGTGAAAGCGCTGCTTTTTTTCTGTTGCTTCTATCCCCAAAACCCATGAGCTCTTGTAATGCCATTAATCCATTTTCTGCTTTGATGAAATGAATAATTACTTTCTAAGGTTCATTGAGGAAAATATGTTCTCCTTTCACAGTTAAATACATTATACTGTTTTCTTCAGACCAGACACCTCCTTTAATCACATTTTAGAATCAACTGTATTTAAACCGGGCCATCCATATTAATGTTACACCAACAGATATGTGAAAAACCCCACCTGATTATCTTACACTGATTATCATAATAAGATACTACAGGCTGCACAGTGTCTTTGTTTTCTAGACCACCTAAAGAGTGGAGCAGAAATATCCATGAGCCAATTCATGGCTCCTGGAAGTCTCCAGTTACAAATTTTATTGGAAGAGAAAGAACAGGAAGTTCTTCTATAGAACAGAATAGTTCTGGAAACTATTTGAGAAGGAAACAGCAGAGAGAAAAAAGGAAAGGCAACCACACTTCTCTGAAGGGAGAGAAACAAATCCCCAGCTGCCTGAGGAACCCAGGCAGTGAAAACTGAAAGACTGGGGAAAATTTTGGACAGAATGGCTATTAGTTGTACAAATGCTGGGGGAGTGTGAGAAGAGAAGTGGAGGAAGAGGCCAGGCTGGGATTCAATTGTGAAATAGTTAACATCTTTTTTCTTCCTAGATAACAAAAGGGAAAATTGATTATTCTTATTGAAACTTTACTGTACTGGGGATCATGTGCTTGTGTAAGCTTATCTGAATCTTTTAAATTTGCAAAGCCTTTTTTTCTTGGCATTTGTGTAGCAGCCAAAAATTGTACTTTTTTCTCTATTCCTAGGATCTATAGCTCTTTGCTGTATCAAATAATCCTGAGAGATATCACTGAAATAAATCAAGTACTTTGATTTAATGCTGAAGTTCAAAATTTTCTAGTTCTAGTCTCTACTTCTAGACAGCATTGCCATCCATTCAAGTGAAGCAATATGATTTAGTGATGATACTGGCATCTTTTCAGTACATCATCTGATTTAGAACAGGCCCTTGAGGTTACAGTGCTATTGATGTTGCATTTTTACTTATATCTAATCTAATGGAAAGACCCATCCAAACATGTATTTTTATGGTAGCTGCAGCTGGTGCATGCACCCAGTTTCATATCCTTGAGAAAGACTCATAGATCTACAAGACTATTCTAAATTAAAATTCACTTTTATGTCTCTTTCAGGACCATAAAAAACAAAAATACATGTAAAATGGTGTTTAAAAAAAAAGAGAAGGGTGAAAAGAGATGTTTACAACTGTGACATAGATTCAGGGTTGTGTCTTCTCTAAAACTGTCACTAAGTCAAACTGAATAAGGAAGAGCTTAGGAAGATATTTACTTGATAGGATGTCAAAATATTAATTCATCCTCACTGGTTGTGATGCCAATAGCACAGAGAAATAGGAAGCTCCTTTTTATTCTCCATCACCCACCCTCAAGGCAAGAGCACTCAAATCTTTTCTCTGCAATAAGGAGAGATCAGGCTTTGCACATAGTTAACTTGATGATGTTTTGATTGTCTAAAGGAAATAGCTTGTTTTGGAAACAGCCTCCAAGAGGCTATTAGCATTTTTAATTACATAGATTCTGCTTAATGCCACCCTATTTCCACTTCCCATTCTTCTCATCCTTTTTATTCCCTTGCGTGGAAATGGCATCTTCTTCCGCTCAGAAGCCTTGTTTGTGTGTTGTGAGCTTTCCTACTATTACTCAGAATTGGTCTCTGTCCTTGCTTTAAATGTCTTTTAGCTTCTGCCAGGTTCTGTTATATAAATATACTTCAAGCAGTGCTTTCATCGGGATGTTCTCAAACCTCAGCCATGGAGTTCTGCTTATTTTGCCATCTTCACTGTTGTGATCTGGTGTCCAGCTTAACGCATGCTCTCTGAAGAGTGAAAATAAAACACCTGGTTCTCTTATTTTCTAAAATTTCAAGTATGCTCTTTGTCATGCTTCTCCACTTTCTAAATCTGTTTACGTAGACTTCTATCTATGTCATTGTAATACCTCATTAGAGTTCATTTTTTCAGGCATTGTAATGATATTGGGAACCAGAAGAGTCACTGGTTGTCAAAACTTTGTGACTGATATCACTGACAACTTACTGCATCAACCTAAGAAAAAGGGCAAATGATTAGGCAAATATATATATATATATATAAAAAGCAGCACATAGTGTGCTATTAAAAAAAATAATAATTTGCTGCCTTTGTAAAGGCAGATGTGTTTGGCCTAGTTCTTAATCAAAAACACAGTAAATTCACTAATACGATCATAATGAAACGTTACTTTGTGTTATTTCCTCAGTATACACTCGTAGGAAAAGGACTAAATTAGGTGTTCTTAGGGCTAAAGATGATCTAGGAGACAAAAGATCTAGTCTTGTTCCTGCAAGCTTTCTGTTTGATCCTGGGTCATTTATCTTTTTGCACATAGCTTTCCCAGGAGGTATAACTTATTGTCAGCATTTTCCCTAGCTGAAATGCCATGTATGACCACAATTGCTCCCTGTCCAGTGACAGTCCAAAGATATGTCTGGTGGGTCCAATAGTTCAATACATTTGAAGAGTTTCTGTCAACTGATGCAGGAAATCACTGTTGCAGATACCCTTAGGAAATGAACTTGGAAAATACTGACCTCAACAGCAATACTTGCATGTCCTCTTTCTTGAGGCACCTTCCAGACACGTGGGTGGATGCCAGAAAATATAATTCGCATTGTGCTGGCTGAAGGAATACTTTTGCTCTTTTGCTGTCACCTTCTCCAGAACAGAATAAATTAATGTTAATAAAATCCTGCAGTACTCTGGGCAATTGTTCAAGTTGTGGGTTTTATTGTCAGGTGTTTTTTTTTTTTTCTTTTCTGTGTTTTTTGTTTGTTGTTGTTGTTGTTTTTTCCCTCAGATGGGAAAGACAGAAATTTTCTTTTTTACTTGGTTTTCTGAGATGCCAAATCCTGGTAAAATGCAGTGTATTGCTTATGTACATGTCAAGTGCTTTCTTAATGAAGTTTACTAAATCCTGACACTTTGACAACTTCACTGATTCTCTTCTTGGTAGGCCTATGGACTTTGTTGTATCTTCTCAGTTCTCCATGTCTGCAGGTATCTGAAGATATTTGTTGTTGAGTAGGAAATTCAAAAAAAGGAATGTACCTTGTGCTTTTTTAAGGGGAAGGGAGAGAATTCATAACACAAGGCACATGTAGCTATGATGGGAACAGAGTGGGCAGCTCTGAATTTGTGAATGTGTTACTTGAGAGCAGAGTTTTCACTTCTCTGTTTCCTATAAGGCACATTCCCTTCCAGCAGGGCAGTGGTGGGTTAGTTACAGTGCATCTGAAAGAAGCACGTGATTCCTGGGCATGGTGTAGAGCATTACTTTCTCTTCAGCTTTGAAAGCCCATTTCCAGTTTGGATCGTGAGAGTAACCACATCCCCAAAATAGCAGTGATGGAAGGAATAAGTTCTGAAAAATAATGGGAGATTTTAAAAAAATTGCTACTAATAAGGTGTAGTGTTGTTATCTTGACTCTGCTGTGAAAAACTTTAGTTGTATTAGCCACTTGTTGTAAAGTGAAGTATCTGGTTGTTTCCCCAGCATTTAAGACGCCAACTACCAAGGGCGGGCATTCTTGTGAAGGCTGCTAATTAAAGAACTGATAGCAGATCAAAGAGACGGACCTGTGTGACTGGTGATGTTAGACTGCTGGGATATAGAGTCTCAGAAGTCTATAAAAATTTAGAAACTGTTGAAATCCTTGGGAGTTAGCAGTTCAAATACCCAAACTCTTGGTTCCACGATGTCAGAGTTTTATGGGTATTTCGGAAGGTTGTTTTTGTTAGGATAAAATTTCTCTTTTTGTAGAAAGATTCTGCTTTCAAGCTTTTCTACAACAGTGTTTGTACTTTTCCTTTCTGGTTCACTAAGAGAAGCCGGAAGAAATATCAAAGTAGTTAAGCACTCAGATGTGATTTAAACAGCCTTTTTTGTGAACAGCCCTGTCAGACTTCCTTTGCCAGCCGTTCTGCAAAAGTACACCCCAGTGGTACTATGAGTTTGTGTATTAATAATAGTTAGAGGAGAAGCCTTTGTTTGTACCATAACTTGAAACAGATGTTAGCTGCAGACAGACACCAAAGGAGAAGAGCAAGAGCTGTGCTGCACTGCACTGTGAAGGCTTAGTTTGCTACAGGCATTCATCTGTGCATTGGTGAGGATCACTGATTCTAGTCCAATGTTTCACTTGATTCTGATAATGCAAGGAGAGTACATCAGCATCTGTAAGAGCTTCCATGGATTCTTCCAGATGTGGACATAAATCATAGTTAAAAAGAGCTGGTTTGATACTGCACAAAATACCTCCAACCATCATATGTTTTGTAAGGACTTTCTTCATTCTGACTTTGACCATGGAGGCAATATGATAAAAAAAGAGGAGGCAAGACCATGAACTATTGGAGATAACTGAGTTAGATACCTGTAGTCACATCTAAATGGAAGACATGTAAATTAGTGTCAGCTTCCAGGCATCCATTTTTTTTACTGTGTTTGCCTAATATTTAAAAGGTTCATTTGGATGCAGCAATAGGCCTTTCTTGTAGGAATAATTATTCACTTCAGGAAAACAAATTCTATGCAAGAAGGTTTCTAGAAGTAAAGGAGACAAGTATAATAGAAACAGTAGTTTGCCAAGATAAAAAAATAAAAAATAAAAATGTTCATCTATATATAATAAAATTGGTTTAAAATGATACTGTTTCGAATTATAAAGAACTCCAGTGAATACATGCATACATCTGTTTCCTTTAAGGGGAAAGTTGTGATTTAAAATATTCAAAATGCATTCCAGATTTGGATCCCAGGAGTCACTGGCACAACTTACAAAACATTAGGAAATAGTAATGGGCAAAACTTGGAAGGCATTCAGTTCAGTTTCACTTCAGATAAGCCTGCAGAAGTCGGGAGGATTGCAGTTGCGGCAGTTGAAAAGTTTGCATCTGTGAAAGGTCTGATTCAGCAAAAGCCCGTGTTCAGCAAAATACTTGAAGTTAAGCACAATTTTGATTATTTTCCTAAAAAGGAATAGGCTTAATCAGGTGTTTCAGAGTTTTTTTCCACTACTGCCCATACCATTTTGCAACGCAGCCTGAAATACTTCAGTTTCACCCTCACGTATCAAGAAAGGAACACAGTTGCATAAAATATATAGGTTTTGTTCATATTATTTTGAGGAAAAAATATGCATTCCAGGTTGTATTTTGAAGGTAACATGTACAATGATGGTGATCTGCAGTATTGTAAGGGACCCATCAAATATCATTGGATTGAAGGATCTGGGACAATGTTTTCTCCTTGGTTAGGTATAGGCCTTATTTGTACCAAAATATTTCATCCATCTCCTCTCTGTATGTTGTGTGATGTAGGTTCAGTCTTATAAATCAGGGTACTACTGAGATACACTATAATGCACTGGACTTGTGCAAGTTTCTTTTTTGTTGTTTGCAGACTTTTTTTAAAGAAGTGTGGTTCAAATAGATTTGACAAGGTGATAAAACTGTGCCCTTAGATGTCCTAGTCAGGAATATAATTGTCAGTCAAGTCATAATTTTTGACTGTAACTAAGATTTGAATTTTCCTCTTTTCCTTTGCTTTTAATGTTTTGTAGGATTGTTTAACCTTGAGACTTTCACTTGCTCTTTCAAATCTTGCTCTCTCTTCCCCCCCTTCCCCTTCTGATTAGTGTTTTAAGATATAAGTCATGCAACATTTGTGTTGTAACAATTATGTCTTCTCACTTGTCATCTGAGTAGAAAAATGTTGCTGCATCTGGGTGAAATTTACCTCAATAAGCAAGTAATTTCTACAGCCTTCAAAGTGGTTTAGTTCCTGACTTTGAGAGCGCAAAGTATTTTCAGCATTTGTGCTGGCATGGTTTTTAAGCAATTGTATTAATAGTCATGAGGTATGACTCTCTTGAGAGTGCATTTTTGTCACAAAATAAATTTGTATTCATCATCCCTCCTTTAATCTTTTAATCAGATTGTTTATTGAGTATCATTTCCTATGTTTTCTTTCTGAGACTAAAGAATGGCTGTTAATGTAGTGCATTTATTAAAGTTTTAAAACATTTAAGCTACTCTTCATGAGCTTAAAAAGTACCATTCTAATGCAGGTGCATCATTAGAAGGAAAATACTTCATGATACTGGAAAATACTCTAAACCCACAGGAACAGAATCTGGTTAATTACTAAAGAATAATCTCCATCTGGTAGATCTATCTTCCCCATCTCATCCTAAAATAAGTCTCCAGGCAGTCACTGAAATGGTCTCCCTAAACTCATTGAGTCTTCTATGGTTATTAGTAGTAATTATGTTGCAAAACCAGGGGAATTTTATTTAGCGTGGTGGAGGAAGCAATGCCATTATTCGTTGATTAGTGTGAACAATCTTTGACAATATGTAGAACAGCTTTGGTTTCAACCAGTGACACCTCATTATTCTGATTGCAGTTTGATTTGCACTGTTAAGAAGCAACAGGAAAAAGCAATCACCCAACTCTACCTCCACCATCCCAAAATAACAGGAGGAGCACATGTGTTCCACAGTATTGCAGTGACTATTCTTCCCACAAGAAAGCAATGCCTACTAAGCTGACAAACGACTGACATGGGTTAGTAATTTGTGCACATGCTGTGAAGATTCTAACACTCCTTATGTGCTTTGTTGTGTTGGAAATTGATAACTAGAAGCGCATATCATTACATATGTTGTATTCTCTTAAAAGATAAATAGCGAGGGCTTTTCTGAAAGTAAATGTCTCCTGTTGGCCCACAGTGTCAGAGGCAGATGTTGGCGATATGGCTACTTATGTCTCCTCTGTGGAGGGCAACTCCTGCATCGGCATACTTGGCTATGCCTGCGTGCCAGGAGTCACCGTGCAAACATGCCTGAATTGTTGGGGCTGTGCTTTGTGGCTGTTTGGGCTGAGGCTCTAAGCTGTGTGTCTGATGTAGGCAAGCTGTGTGACACCTGTGTATTTCACTACAGCCTTTCAAACCAAAGTACATTTTGGTGCTTGGATGTGTACTGTGTGTGAGCCTGTGGAGCAGGCAGATCTGTGGTTTTGTTGGTTCATTATGTTAGCATTCCCCCTAGAAGGCCCCTGGGCAGTAGGGAACGTAAACTGACCTGTTCAGAGCTCTTTGCTGTGAAAGCTGTTCTGAGCTTTTATTTTCACTTGGGTTGGTGTTTTTGCAAAATGAAAATTCTCAAAAGTCATGCTAATTTTAGTATTAGTTTAATGATTAATAAATGCCTCCAATGCTTGTCCTTCTCTCTTCAAAAAGCACTGATTGGAATACTGTTTAATACTCATTAAATGTGTTTGCCATCATTTAAACAAGTAATTAGAGCACGTGGTACAATCAGTAGCCAGGCAATTGACTCCTTATTAGTAATCTTTGGGGAGAAAGGGAATGAGGACAAGGTGCTTGTATTACTGTCTGTACTAATTTGGATTTAGGAAAATTAGCATCTGTTCAGCCTATACATATTGGCAGGAGCTAAAGATAAGCTGGGAAACAAAGTGGAAGCTTAGCATGAGAAGAGATATAGTATCTTTGTCTTCCACTAATGAAAAGAAGATCTTTAAAAGCAATGAAGTTAAAATGATAAAATGTGCCTCAACTTTCAAAATTGTTTACTGGCGTAAACTCCACTCTTTGATGTTGAATTCCATTAAACTAAACAGAATCACTCTGTCTCAGCTGCCAAAACTAGCAACAGCACCATCTCTAAAGCAGGCAGCCCAAAAGCCCTGATCCCACAAGTGCATCCTGGCTTCATGGGAGGCCAGTAGGTTGGGGCTGAACTCTCAGCGCAGCTACAGAATGTCCTCATGCTGGAATGGTGTCTGTATAACATCTACAAACACAATGGTCGAACAGTCAACTGAATAAATGACTTATTCTTTTGCAGCATTCTGTTTAATTAGAAGATACCTGGATAATGAGTTAATTGTGTTTATGCAGGGTCCTTAAGACTATGTCATCCTGTTTCATCTGGTCTTAGCTATTATCATAAAATAAACACTTAGTAATTTGACTGCTATTTCAATAGCAGAGTTGCACATAGGAGCCATCTTTAGCATTTAAAGTCAAAATGGGAGGAACTATTTCTTTAATTTGCTTTGTATGATGTAGAAGACCATGAAAGCTGTTGCAAGTAGCTGCCTGCCAAGAGGCCTGACTTGCTTGCTAACAGGCTGGGGCTTCGTTGAAAGCAGCGAGCACCTCTGATGTCAAGCCAAACTGGAAACTGGCTGAAAGCTGATGGTCCACTGTTGTTCAATAACTGTGCTGAGTGGAGAAGGAAAGAAGTCTAATCTGTAAATTTCTCATCATCAGCATCTTATTCTGGAAGCTGGACAGCCATGTCTTTGTTTCTGTTACCAGTTTCCTCCTATTGCAAAATGGTTTGATGATCCTTCTGCAATTGGGGTAATGTGTGACTGCATCATCTTATGTTAGTAAAATACTCCGAGTGCTTCTGATAAACTTCATACAAAAATCCAAATCTCATAATCCTGACAATTTGGAGTTATTTCTATGCTGTGAAAAGTTTTTAAGAGTAGCATTTCTGACTGGTTGGCAGTGACGTTATGCTAATATCAGGTGTTCCCAGCTTCTCGTGTTTATGATCATGAATTGTGTTGTAGAAGACATCCCACTCAGTGCATTTCTACTGGATTAATGCACCTCTCAGGTGGCAGAATATTCTGGCCTTCAGCTTCATACTGCATAACAATACCTGAGGAGTACAGTAATCACTCATTCACCACTGCCTGGTGTATATTGTTACTTAAATATCGTGTATGAACTTAGAAATCTGGAGAAAACAAAACGGGAGTGTAGCTAGGTAGAAACATAATGCAGTTTACTAGTTGAAATTGATTCAATGTGCTCAGATGACAGCACTTGAAAGGCAGAAGAGGCAGACTCACATCAATTTGACAGGCAGGAAAGTAAATAAATGTGGCAGACTCTGAACTTGAGCTCTCCTGCAGGTGAGTGCAAACGTGTGATGAGATCTGGGTGACTATCCTGGGACACTTGGCGTGCCACTGGAGTGCTGCAGGGCCCTGTGTACTGAACCCTGGAGGTTAAGAGCAAATCTCGTAGCAGACTTAGTTCTTTTTTATTGTAGTTGAAAAATAACATGTAGGTTTGTTTTCTTTTCTTTCTTTAAATGGCATTGAATTCATCTGGGGTCAAGAATCCCATTTTGAAAACTGTTTTTTCTTTGTCTGGGCAGCTTTGCTAACATTTTGGGATTTTTACAATATTGTGGACTTCAGGGTCTTTGGGATTTTGCAAAGTTTGCTGCTTGTGCAGAAAGAGTAGTGTTCAGAAAAGGTTTTCTTTGGCAGCTCAGTACTGTAGAGTGACTTGAAGTGATTAGGCTATTGAGGATGTGCAATTAAGAACTGGCACCTGGAGTGGTGCTGTGTCTGTGCAAGAAAAAATCCTCAGAGCTTTCAGCCAAATTTTACTCACACCTGAGTTTATTTTCAGGTCAAGTGAAAACCTTGCCACAGTCTTTGGTTTGTGTTGAAACTAAGCCAAACTTAAGGTTTTACTGTGCAATAACTCCAGCACTCAGAAAAATACGCAGAGATGAACTTCCCATTTTGAGGCCATGCTGACTTCTGTCAAAAGCTATATTTTGCTCAAGACAAAAGCATGAGTTGTCACAATTCACCTTTTCCCATCCCCATTCATTTTGGCAGAGCATTGAGACCCATCAGGAGCTCAGCTGTCCCTATCCTAGCACTGTCTCACACCAGGAGCCAGCCCACACAGAAGCTGCCACACCAAATTTGAGCAGCCTCTGAAGAGCTTTTAGCAGTTTTTGATTCTCAGCACTTGTGGAGAAACTGCCAGGTTCAACAAAATGGCTCAGACCTTCCTCCTGTTGGTCCTCATGCAGCCCCCAGTCATGATCTACTGAACTGTGCCCCTAGAAGACTGAGCAAGACTTGGGATGGGCATGGATCCGTGCTGACTTTAAGCATGACTCAAAGTTTGCTAAATTTGAAGTCAGTTTTTGCAGTTCTGATTTTTTTTTTTTTTTCAGACTGTTTATTCTATGCACGTTTTATTGCTACAACAGAAGTCTGGGCATGTAGTTATATTTTTTGCTGGATCTGGGCATGTGTTCCCAGGAACCTGGTAATCAAAACAACATGGACATGGGAATGCAGAGCATCAGAACCACCAAATATAGAAGAGAATTGCCTCTGTGTTGTTACATGGATTGTTGTGGGGTTGGTTTTGGTAAGGTTTTGACGGTTTGGGTTTTTGTTTCTTTTTTCATTTTTGGTTTGTTGGTCTATTGGGTTTTGGTATTTGTTTGGTGTTTTGTTGGATTTTTTTTTCTTTTTGTTCAGCTGTATGCCACTAAATCAAATGTAGAGGCAAAAGGTCAAGCATTGATCACACATTACTGATCATGACATCTACTGATGTTTCCTGCGAATTCAATTCTCAGTACTAATAAAGCCCACTTGCAATTAGCATGCTTGAGAGGACCTGAAAAAAGGTTCAGCACATTTGAGTCTGGAAAGAATAATAAAATGACTTATCATCAGAAAAGCCCACACTGTAGAGTGGGAGACAGAGAACGCTGCATTTGCCGTTCTGTGTGTATAATAAATGTCTGGTTAGGTATGTTACAGCCAAAATGTGAAATGTCAGTTTTTATTAATGAAGCAGATAGTGCAGGAGGAGTGATGAAGGCTGGCTGTGTGTCCTGAGCGGCTGGCACTGCTTTTCAGAGCAAGTATGATCCAATTGAGGGATGTGCATGGGCAGCAGGATTTGTGATTTGGGGGAAAATGCAGGTTTAAGCCTTGTGGTAAAGAAGGGAAGAACATAAAAAGAGCTTTAAAAAGGAAATAAAGGATGTAATTCACAGCCCATTGAAATCAATGGGAATTATGTTATCTCAGTGGACACTGGATTAGGCCTCAAAAGAGTTGAAGCAACATAGTGTAATTCAAGCAAATTTCCTTTAGTACCAGAGCTTGAGAGCTGAGGTGTTCAAAGTGAGTGCTTTGGTGTGAGCCAAGCACAGACGCACCCATGTGGTCTCCATCTGCATCTCCTTTGCTTCTCGGTTTGTGCAGAGCTCAGAACAAACCATGCCAGTTCTGACAAGCGCCCCGCATGGCCTGAGCACAGCAGTGGTCCTTTCTGACTGTTTCTTGGAAGTGGGAATATCCAAAAGGATCCTCAGCATTTACAACTGCATTTTATTAGAGCGCCAAAGTAATACATGGCAACAGGGGAATTTGTTAAACAGAAAAACTCAGATGCAGTTGGTGAGAAAAATTGAATAAAAGGTTTGCAGACAAATTTATCCTTGCTAAGGACAAAAGGGTGACCCGATTCCTCCAGCTTTGGTTTTCAGTCTATAAGCTTTCATTTTCTCCATGGGTTACAAAAATTCTGCCGTGTCCTTTGAATAGGCATTTGCAGAACTCTAGATCCCTAGGGAAGTTTTCCTCTAGCAATTGCTTTCCAGGGCACTTTTGGTGCTGTGTCCCCCAGACACCTCTGCATTTCTCAGGGATGTTCATAGTTTTTCTCACATCCCAGATTTCTTACATACTGGTTTCTGGTTTCCCTTTTTACCACATAGGCTGACCTCTGCTCCAGAAGGACTTCCAAAGGCAAATATTCTTAACTGCACTTCGTTGGGGTTTGCTGTCATCCCTTCCAGATAGTTCTCCAGACAGGAACAGGAAGCAAAACATTATTTTTTTCTTCCCTGCACACCAACACAGTCTTTTGAGTAGTGTACATGTACAGTGTCTAGTTGTAGCCTGTGAAGAAAGTAATAGTAAGACTTAGACTAAACTTTCCAGTAGGTATGTGACACATAATACTGTCACAGGCGGTGGAGAAGTAGAATACTGTGCTTAACATGCTCCTTGACATGGCATACCCTACTGGCATGGGTGTGTGTGTTAGCAGTGCACAGTACTTTGGTTTTTCTGTGTTACAAATTACGTTGGTATTATGATGGAAAGCATAGAGCTATTCCAAGATCAGGGATGACCTCCTGTGTTGTTGTTTTCTGCACTGCCTATGCTAATGGATTCCACGCACAGAGTGTCATTACCATGGTATCATTCGTATGGAAGTGTCTTGCCACAAGAGATGCTGTTAATCGTAATGTCCTTCAAATGTTGAAGCTAAGGAAATGGAATATCTACAAGAAATGAACAGTGGTGAAATTTTGTTTCTTAGAAGGTTGACTGCTTCCTTTTCTGTTCTGGGTAACTTTCTGATGGCTGCTATATGTCTTTTACGGGTACTGTATGTGGAAGCACACCTTTGATACTGATACTGGACAGAAGATAATTGCTAAGAGCAGTAAGAAATTACTGTTTATCATTGATCTATTAAGTGCTATTTATGGCAGATCTTCCTGCAAAATGTAAGGTACACTGCCCTTTAAGATAGGACAGCAGTCTTAGATTTACCTCTCACTCATTTCAAAACTGGTACTTCTGCAACTGGTGCTGAGATAGCAGAAATGTGATTGCTTGCTGATCTCAGGTGCAATTTTCTCTGAAGATCCACTATGGTGAGAGAGCAATCTTAGGAGCGGTAACATCAGTGTGTTCATTGGATCAGAGAGCATGCCAGGTCATGGCTTAATATACTAAGCCTAATTAACATTGATGCCGGTTTTTGATGAGTTACAAAACTAACTGCCTTTCACTATGTCATCATTATAGAGCACGTGTGGCACAGTTACAGTACTAGGCGTGGTAGATTTATGTAGCTGGCTGAGAGCTGAGGGTGGAGTTTGCTCATGTGAACGTGTAGATTTTCCTCTAGATAAAACAAAAACAAAAAATTGATGATGTTTTTGGGCTATGGGGAAGGAGAAAAGAATCTCACCGGGCTGCATAGCTTTTGAAAAGAAAGAAATAACGATCTCAAACTGAAATAAATGTGTTTTACAACTTTAGAAAGTGAGAAAGGGAGAAAATTTTCAAATATGCAGAGGGAGTGCACAGTCTGAGCTGCCGGCACTGTCAGTGCTCAGCTAATATGACTAAATGAGATCAGCCCACCCATCAGAGCATCAGAAAGGGTTCAGAGATTGCTTAAGATAAAACGACTGGTAAAGAAATGAAGTACAGGAGCTTTCGTCTTTTAAAGTACGGTAGGCACATAAATCCCATTATTTTCTAATAGGATTTTACATACACCTTTCCCTCACCTGTTTGAAACTCATTTGAGCTGCTCATACAGTTTGAAAAATGTCCTTTCTGGTTGTCATGGGTGGGACATCCATCTGATTTATTTTGCTGCATGCAAGTTAGTTAAAAGAATCAGGATAAATGGTTCTTGGTATTTTCAGCAGGTATTTGGTTTATTTTCTATATATGATGTTGCATTTCTCTAAAAGGAAATTTTTACAAAAAAAAAAGAAGAAAAAAAAAAAAGGTTTTGAAGTCTGAGGCTGAAATTCTTAGAAGACAATCCACAGGTTCCACTGTGTTCATTCAGTGTGCCCATAAGTATTTTCCTGAAAAACAGGGAGAAATTAATATTGTTTTATAGACAGGTTCAAGGCTGTGTTAAACATTTAATAGGTTTCAGGTAAGACCTAATGCATTTAAGTGCAATTTTATCCATTTCTTATTCGTCTTCACTGTACAGCACATTGCCCTGTTCTTCATATGGCCTTGTAGGTGAATTTACAACCAAAGAATAAATTCACATAAAAAGGCAAAATGAATAGATCCTGTGCAAATTACATGACTTGAGCTTCAGTAAGTTTCACAAATCACCTCTTACACTGAAACTTTCAGTTGTCTATGTATCTTTAGCCCTTGAAAATCTGTTGGTTACAGCTCAGATTTCCCTGTAAGTGGTAAAATTAGTACAGTACATTCCGATTGTCTGTGTAGTCTCCTTCTTTACAGAATGTATCATTGCCCTGTAGCTCTTCTTTTCTTGCCAGTCCTAGAAAAGATGATTTTGCTGAAAAGCTGTCACTAGAAATTGACATTGACATTGACTTAGGCTAAGGCAGGGTTTTTTCCCCCTTGTCATTTCCATAATGGGATTACAAAGATTTAGAGTTGCACTGTTCTACAAGACCCAATAGCTGGACTAGTGTCAGATCCCCCCATGGGCATGCTGTGAGCTCTGTCACAGATGTACAGTTGCCCTAATACTCCTATTTGTGTGAGTCCACTGTGAAGATCTTGAGGGCGTAATGACTTTCACCTGATGCCTGCTTATTATTCTTTCCCAAATCCTTTGACACTGGGAAGGCAAATTTTGTGGAGAATTGTTACCTAAACAACTGGGAATAGGGACTGATGAGCGCTGGGTGCCATCTATTCTCCTCTGACACATCTGGGTACCCAGAAGTGATGTTATGTATGTCCATATTCTTCCCTCAGAGTCACAGTAGCTGAAAATAGGACATGGCATAGGACTTTGGCGCCTGACATGCAGCAAGACTTTCTCCTGTTTCCTCCCTGCACCTCAACAAGGCACAGGGACTATGTGTCCCTGGGGGAAATGCGTTGTTGCTTTCAATAATGGTGCTTAGAAGTGAGGATACTCTTCTTAAGATTACTGTAATCTCTGAGCACTTTGTGCTTTAGCACTCCCTGGGTTCACGACACACAATACAGAAGTTATAATCTATGTAAGTACCATCACAGAAATTAGGTTTGGTTGACTTAAGGACCTTAAGGATGTTAAAAACTACTCAACAGGTGTGTTTTTTCTAAAAGCAGACAATGTAGTGTGTAACTGACATTTAAACTGTCTAAGTCAACCTTATACTAAAGACCAACTATATGATAAAATGATGTATTTGGGACAGAGGGCCTACACTTACAGGATGGCTGTCTACCTACTGGAGACAAAAGCAAGGCACGGTGCCTGAGCTCACTGCAGCTCTTACCCTCATTTGGCAGAAAAGACAGCATCTCCCATCTGCTTGAGGACAGTGAAAAAGTCCCCCATGTTCCACTGACATGTGTGTTCTAAGTAAAAACACGACACATACGTGTTGTCAGTTCCATGACAGAAACCTTTCAGAAATGCCTTGGTCTCGATGCAGATTAAGCTGCTGAAAGACTTGGAATTCCATCACCATCCTACTGCTGCTGTCTGAAGATTTCAGTGCTATCAGTTTTGATTAAAGCAGTGTCTTCTGCATTTGTTTCCCTAAATGCTTTATTACCCAAAGTAATAAACTCAAATAGATGTTCTCGAATCTTGTCAAGAACAAAAAAAAATATCTGTGCAATAAAAGTCCACCTTTTAAATAGAGAAACTGCAAAAGAGCTCTACTTCCCAAGTATTATTTAATGGTAATGAAGAGAGCAAAAGATGAGCTATATTGGAAAAGCAATAAAGGCCAAGTTGCTGTACATGACATCTAATTTCTGTATCAATTGATTCACCTGCTATTGATGTACTGCTGCATTTATACACCCTGCCCCCTCAGTGAAGCATTTGGTATGGCCAAGTGCTCCTCCTTACTGAGCTCCAGCGCCGTCAGACCCTGTGCTCTCTTTTGATTAGCTTGCTAATAGAATTGTATAGGCGGCATTTTTTCTCCCTAATCTGGAAACACCTATAAACAATTAAGGTCAGCTTCACACTCAGCCAAAAAGCCTGCAAGCATGCAGCAGTTGCTTTGTGGAGAAGCTATGATCCAGCATGCTGTGAGGAATGCATCTCAATTTGTGTGTGCATTTCAGGCAGGGGCTGTGAAGGCCCTTGCTTTGAGCCCTGTCCTCGGTGTGGTTGCTGGAGGTTGTTAGGCCACCAGTAACAACAACTGCAAAACATCCTTCCTTTGTCTCCTGCAAATGGCAGAGGGGGGCTGCATGGCTGAGGGGTTTTGGTCCTGTATCACTGCTGAAACTCTGACTCACTCGAGTTCTCACCAGAGCTGACCAGTCATTTCTGTGTGATGGCTCTCAGGCGAGTTTCAATCTCATTCTGGTATCTAACGGATATGAAAGGCTGACAGGAAATCCTGCTAAGTACTACCAGACAGGTCCTCCTCTTGGCAATCACAGCAAAGAGGAGATTGTAAAGGAGAGTGAGAACAAGGCTGCAATCTCTCTCACTGCTGGGTTATCAGGAAGGTGAAGCTGAGGTGTGGTGCTGGGCAGCACAAGGGCAGCCTGGCTTCCTGAGGAATCTGCTTCGCAAATAAATACAGGCATCTGCTTATCACACTGCCCTGCTGATATCCCTCACACACAGCAGGCTTATTTGCTTCCTAAATGTAAGAAACATGATCTTTTTTTTTCCTTCCATGTTCCCACCTGCGGCAACAGAGGGCTCAGTGTAATTTTTCTATGCATCCAATCACTGTGCCCAAGGAGAGGCAGGTGCACTTCAGGTTTACGTGGGCAGCACATCTGGTCAGGAGGCTTCGACTGTACCACAGGGCAGAAAGCAACTCAAAATGCCAGCTGCTGCAGGAGGCATGCCAGCCCCTCAGCCTGGCACAGCATGTCCAACCTGCCCTAAGGCTGTGTCAGGGCCATGGCGATGGCCAGAGCTTTACAGACTGCGGAGTAAATTTTTCAAAGTACCAACATTTAATTTGTCATCATTAATTTCAAAATGTGTATTCTAAAAAGGTGAAAGTAGGAGAGTTACATCTCCTGAAGTCGGGAGGCCACCAAACTAAGTTTGCTTTAAAATCTCCTGTCAGGGCTTTCTAAATCAGCCAGTGAAACAGCTGAAGAGATGGTATTGCACTGGATTACATTCCCTTCATATGGCAGTAAATTTTAGGAACTCTTGGCTAATCCAAAATTGAGGCTGCAGTAACGAGGGTTTCATGAGAAAGTCACAGGTAGATTTTTAGCACCACCTACGCTGTTCCAACTTGACATTCACTGGGAAATTATAGGCTGTTGTGTTTACATCTGTAACTGCTTTGCAATGTTTGATAGCTTTCTGAGGAGTTTATTTATTTCTTTATTTATTCATTTATTCAGTTCAGGAGAGCACATAGCTCGCATTGGCTTGCTCTGTCAAATTCAAGCTGACACAGTCACTCCGTAAGGAATGTCTGTCTTTCCAGTATATATGTGACTAAATCTTTCAGGCACCACAACCAAAAAATGTAAAATAATTCTCTTAAAAGACAACACAATTGGGAGGTGTTCCAGCTCTCTGCTGGCAAAGATTACTGGAGATTATGTACAGACATGCACAGCGAGCAGTGCTGCTGTTCTAACAAAAGGATAAGGAAGAGCCTTTAAATGGTCCGGAATACTTGGATAACCTAAAAAGCTGTGAAAAAAAAAAAAAAAAAACATGTTCAGAAAAACAATGGATTGAAAATATCAAAGTGAAACATGTCACTGGTCCTATGTAGAGGCCAAGACTTGGCATGAGAAACGGAAAGCAGCTTTCAGGGTGGCATTCAGCTTTTCTCATGCAGATTTTTTTTCCCTCATCTGGCATGAAAACTGCAGCCCTTCTCTACTATCCACGTACATCCTGCACTTCCTTGCCAGGGATCAGCCGGACCTCCCTGTTCCTTTTCACATCTCTCCTCTCAGAAGCTTGCACGAGCTTTCTGTGCTCTGCATTTCTGCTACTGTAACTTCATTAGGTATGTTGATGAATATTACTAATTTACAAATGTTAAAAAAGTTGCCTTTAACAAGACTGTTTTCTAACAGAATAGCTATTTTAACTTATCGCTTACTGTGATTCAGCTATATTAACATAACTTTAATCCTACAGGCACAAGCATATATATATATATATATATATATACACACACACCAATAGAGGGAGATATATAGCTCTGAGTGCATGGATGTATTGAAACAGCTTTATACATGTGCACACGTAAGGCTGAGATTCACAGGAGCGACTAAATATGGCTGATTTCAATAACGGCATAGTGCCTAACTGCTGTGATCTCAACCATCTATAAATGTCTCTGATCTTGTACAGCACCCAGAAAGTTCTGAAATATACAAATGAGAAACAAAGGGTTTTCATGGTGGCTTCAGAGAATTGTTACGAAGACAGGTGATGAATTCTTTTGCTATCAACAACACACATGCTTTGTGCTCTGCAGCATGTCATCAAATTCTTCAGTTAATTACTCACTAATTATAACACTGTTGAATGGCTACACTGTGGCAACCATGTAATTATGGAGCATAAAGTACTGAGCAGTTGCAAGGCTGAGCATATTGACTGATTACTATAAATCCCCTGCTTATTGTTGATATTTTTCACCTGCTTAACTATAGTAATGTTTGCCTATCATGCCCTCAAACTCAGAGCAGTATATGAAGTGTTAGTAGTGGAAGTTAATTAAAGTTAAAAGCAGGTAAGCCGTATTGAGATAGAAGTGTAAAATGACAAATGTATGTTGCAAAGAAAAATCTGGAAACAGCCCTCAGCATCTGCCACAGCATTTCTCTCTCACCCACGGAATTACTTCCTCTCTGAAAGGGCAACACAAGAAATAGGTCACTGATGTTTTACAAGTGAAGTGTGGAGTGTCAAAATCTCAGGCTGGCTCACAACGATGAGGAAGGAGTTTAGCATGCGTGTTCTTCCAGACTTCCAACATCACCGGGGGGGAAGCCATTGAAAGAGCTGCAGAAAGCTGCCAACTAATGAGTCCTGCAGGGCACCGCTGGTGTGAGGCTGCCTGGAGCACCATGTGCCCCTGCACACCCAGCAGCTTCCCTGCCTATGACTGGCAGGATGCAGATGATGCACAGCTGGCTGGGAGTATGCTTCCCAAAAAGTCTCTTATATCATGGAAAATGTTAAATAACTGTCTTAGGGCACTTTCCTAGGCTGTTTCATGCCCTGTTACTAAGTATAACTGAGGATCCACATCTACTTTTTTATGTGTTAAAAGAAAAAAAAAAATCCATCTTCAGAACAAGATGTTTTTCTCTTTGTATTTTGAAAAATGAAAAAAAAATTATTTTTCTGACCCCTCAAATTACACGAACGTTCAGGATCTGGGAAAGTGTATATTAAGCTGTCACTGCCATTCATATCTAACACTAGCTAAGAACAAGATACAAAGCTGCTCAGCAAAACACTAATTCATTAATAGTCAGTGAAAGCCTTGCTTGCTCACGTTGCTACAAGTAGTTCTTCCTTTGTTCTTGAAATGGAATGGCAAAGCAGGAAACATCTGATCAAAGGGTTTTCAACTTCATATTTAGGAAAGTGAGTCACTCAACGTTTGTGTGGTTCTTCATTCACTAATAATGCCACCTGCTGTATAAATATGCATTCAGAGGAAAGCTCAGTGATTGTGATGTGGAGAATATCTAAATAGTACATAGTCACTTTTCAGTTCCGTTTTTTGCAATGACAAGCGTCTCTTACAATGCGCTGCTAGTCCTTTCCCTGTTAATAGAGATTGACTCTCTTGAGCAACCTTGCCTTTTTTCTACATTTAAGAGCTCTGAAAGTTGACAAGAAGCCTATGGTGTCTGCATGAGCTATTAAGGTAAAAGAACTGACAGTACACTTTGAAGCTGCTGTCTTTATTGTTGGTGTTCATCATCAAAAAGAATAAAATGTTTTAGCGAGATGTGATAAATTAAAGATTGCAGGAGCTAGTGGGTCTGTATTTGGGCTATGCTAGAAAGAAGAAAACTGCTGGTGTAATTACACTCTGCTCCAGACAGTGGTGTGTCTGACCTGTGGTCAGATGTAATTTTATGCCCAAACTGAAATGATGGTAATAATCCAGCAATTGAATAACACCTTGTTCTCTTCTCAGAGTTCTCTTAGCATTGTTACAGCCAATGATGTATCCACAGCCTGTACTTTTTCTCTGAGCATTTTGTTTGTTTTGGAAGTGTTCCATTCCTCAAACGTCATATAACCTTCAGTGTAAGTGATAGCTTGGACCTGGAAGACTTTCAGAACACAACAAGGAGACATTTACTGCCTTTCAATGCCTATTGAGAATGATAGACTGGTAGACTCTTCTGTGGGTGATGTATATAAAGTGTGTGGATGTTTGCCAGCATATTCAATGTATTTTAAAAAGCAGATTACTAAAAAGCTGACTCCAGAAAGACAGCAAAAGATTCTTCACTCTTTATTGCTTATCCTGCCATAGCTCTGGTTCCTCTTTTGTTTTAGTTTGTTGTTTTTTGTTTTGGTTTTTTTTTTTCTGTCTGAATTCAGTTATATTTCTTGCACTGCTGTAACTGGGCCTGATTCTGGACAACCTGCTATAAATTCGCTGATTATATTCTTGCATCTTTGAAGTTTTTTTCTCATTTCCTTTGAAACTGTTGAATAATTCATCCTTAGGATAACTTTCTTACATTCATTTCCTTGACATCCACAGTCACACATGGCCTTCAGAATGCTGTCAAGGTTATTGGGTGGTTTCCTTAGACTTGGGAGCAGAGATTTGCAAGCAAATATTGATTTTGATTTGATATTGATTTGATTTTTCTTTTTATTTTGACGAATAAGGTGCAGAGATACATGTTTGAGATCGTAGGGCACAAAGGAAGCCACTGCATTGCAACCCCCATGCATGCCCCTGTGAAGTGCTGATAATGTGACTCCCTTTAGCATGAAGCCGAGTCACACTTGGAAAGCACCACAGAAAGACATGGGGTCAATTCAGTACCACTGCAATAAATAGGATCTTTGTAATTTATCCCTCTGTCTTAGCCTCACAATGTGCAGAAGAAATAAGAACAGTAGATCAAAATGCTGCTTCTGATTCCTATTCCATGAGATGTGGGTAGCAGTTGAGAGTTGTTATGAGCTCTGAAAAGTTCAGTCATCTAAACTTCTATTTTCAATTACACAATTCAAAGAAGGCCATTCTTATAAAGAGAGGAGCCAGAGGCATATGTGATGTAAATGTGCAGTTCCATTGACTGCTTGTACTAGGTCAAGAAATATGATGGGAAATGATAAACAAATGATGGGAAATGAATCACTGTACCCCTAAAAAAGATATCAGAATGCAAAAATCTCAATGATGCATACAGAGGCATAAGTGCATAGAATTGAACACATGGCTGAGGGTAGATGTGGGATAGATTAGATTCAAATTATCTAGGAAATAAGTCTGTAAATGTTAGAAAGGTGATGGGGAGTTGTGCTATGGTTGCAGGGAGTTCACTAAGGCCCTGATCCTCACTCAGGTCTTTTTCACCCACACAAAGCATTATGAAGAGCTGGTGCAGAGGAATGTGGCTTTTTTCAGGTCATGGAGAGGACTCATTTTCTTTGTAAACTTTTTCCTTTAACCGTGCCAAGGATCATTTACCAATTTAAAAGAACATTTCCCTCTTTGAAAGGGAACAAACAGCAGCTCTGTTTCATCTATATCAAGAGGTACAGCAGTGTGCAAGGGTAGCCAGGTGACAAATCGGGAGCCTGTGCCTGAGCACTCCCATTGTCAGTCGGGCACGCAGTGCTGAACCCGAGTCGAGCTACAAAAAGCAGCCACTTGGTGCACATGCTCTGTTAGTCCCATTATCGGCTTTGTAATGAACAAGCAACACGGAGCTGGTTTGTGACACAGCTACTAACACTAACACACAGTGTCATTCATGAAGGAAATTCAATCTTGCACTCACAGTTTAATTCAGAATTAACCATTAATCATTTTTTCCTTCCCAGATATGCAAGATTGCATTTGAACTGAGCGTGGCTGTGCTCAGGAGTTCAGCTGGGCATGCAGACACAAGGCAGGGGATGTTGCTGAGCCCCCGCGCAGGGCTCGGTGCCGTGCCAGGCTGCACTGAGTGCTCAGCAGCTGGTTCCTGCTATTCTTCATGGGCTCGTCTGTCAAACAAGCTGATCATGTTGCAGTAAATCACAGCTCTCCTGAGTCTGTAGCTGTAGCTCACAATGTGAACTAGCCTCCAGCCTTTCTAATGGCGAGCCCTTCCTGGGAAGGGGTCTGACTCCCACCTGCTGGGCTGCACATCCAGGCCACAGCGCAATGTTAGTGAGCTCAGAGATGGGTCCAGAGGTGATTCTCCAAGGTAGCACAGTGATCCATCCAATTCAGGCAATATGCACTCGTGCTGGCAGAGGACAGAGATGGGGGCTCCCACTGTTCTTCTCACAGACCCTCACCAATGACAAGCTCTGTCTGGAGTAGAGAGCCAAAGCTTTTGGGGGGTTTAACCAACTTTTGCCCACTTACCAGCAGTAAGTTCTTACAGCCCTTTTATTTCAGCAACCTTTTCTTTCAGCAATAACTAGAGTTTCTGAGGAATAAAAATACACCCAGGGACAAGATAAAGGATTTTTATGAATGTCAAAACAGTTCATTATTTTCCCCCCTCAGAAAACCAAAACCTTTGATACTTTTTGGTGCAATATTTTATATAGGAGCACAATCCTCTGATAACAAAAGAACAGGTAAACTGGCCAAGTTAGGGAAAGTAAATCTTTTTTTTTTTGTGCCTCAAAATATGTTTATTGATTAATCTGGATGATTACTTTTTTTTTTTTTCCCATAGAAGAAACAGGATAGAAGGAAGTCTCAAATTGTTTTGATTTGACCAGAACACCATTTTTTTTCAGCTTTTCCTTCATTTATTTTTTGTTCACATGCTTTCCTCTCCTGTGACTCTGACCTCCTCAAAATCACCCTGTGTTTGTATTAGGCTTGTGCCTGGGCTAGGCATGGGGCAAGTGGAGCCGCTTCTTTGACCTGCATGGAGACTGTCAGTGCCAAGTGTATTCTTTAATGAGATTTAGGTCTGCCCAGTGACCCACCAGAGCTCCGTCTGAGCTGATACAACAGGGCCTTAGGGCGATGATGAAATAGGCATTGTATGCTAATCCACATCCTTGGTTACTTTTTACCATGTACATGTCTGATAAAATCCAAAACCAACTCCCCTCTGCCCTGAAATCCAGACAACAAAGCCAAACAGCAGTCATACTTTCCATTTCTGTATTTTCCTTTCTGAACAAGCAGGTGGAAAAGATACTTCTCTTTAAGTCTATCAAATTGACATTCTAAAAAAATATTTGCTAATTTATGATAAAGGCTTTAGATTTGCTTCTGTCAGGAGGATCTAAGCAACCTAGTGTCAAAAGGAGTCACAAGAGGAGTTGCCACCACTCTGTGCATTTCTCCTTTTGTTCTTTAAATTTGCAAGATGATTTTTGTGTTTCTGCCAATGAAAACAATCTCAAACTGGTTAAGACACAACTATGTAAAGAACAGAGCTGCTTACAATAAGAAAAGGGGGAAAGGATAATAGATGACTGAGCTGTCTTCTTTCATTTTTTGACCTTTAATTGAAAGATTGAAGATAAGTAGTTCCTGGGAGAAAGCAAAAGGCTGATTCACTTACCCTGTAGCTTGAGTGAAAAAGCTTCCTGGAAGCCTTACTATATGTTATGAATCATCCTCTTGTCATTCCAAGAAGTTCATAGCCAAGTAAAATGTTAGAAATGGATTGATAGTGGAGTGACGGGCAGTAGGGCCTAAGTGAGAGGTTAAAGGTCTTGAGATAATACATTCAGGCATCCCTTAGGACATTTCTGTAAAGCTGATGTTTCTGACCTCAGGAATCCTTGTCTCGCTGTATTAGGATTCACTGTTCTCTTCGAATAATGTCATTTTGAAAAGTTCACTTGTTTCATATGAAGTTTTAAAAATGAGAACTGTTTCAGTTTTCTTTCAAGGAAGTCAGATGGAGTCAGCTTTGCTTGATGCTTATGGGATTGTAAAATGTGTGGGCTTGACTGCAGGTGTGCCATTTCAAATCCTGAAACGTAAATAAGAGGGGTAGTTATATATAGGCTTGATCACAGTGAGCTCAAAGGAAACTGTTATTAAATCCTCGAGCCTGTGCAGCATACTATGGGTGGGAGAGAACAGGCTTTTGCATCTTACGAGGAAACAGAACAGAGTAAGAGCAGCAATTCCTATACTTGGGATGGGGTTCAAGCATCTTGCAGTATGGCAGCAATTCAGTTGGCCTTGAAAGCGTGTGATCTTACTCTTTTTCAGAATGATATCCTCACAAGCTGCTAGCTAGTACAAATCCTCACTGCTGCTACAGATCTTGCTACATATATACTTACTTATTTGTTTGCTTGTTTGTTTGTTTGTTTATACGTGACTGCTTCCCTTTTTTTAAGGGAAGCACCCTCAACACCTTTTGTTGAGGTGTTAATTCAGTCGCTGTCAAGCTGTGTACCAGGAAGCAGAATCACACAGAACCATATATTGAGTTGCTGTATATTTCTGTATACAGTATATTTACGATCTTGTGTAATTGTAAATTGAAGAATGGTACTTTTTCTTTCATTTTTGCTTTTAACCAGAGGTGAGGATGGGATATGAACACATGTTTTGCTTTGCTGTGGTCTCCTCCAGCATACGTTTGGTCAATGCAGAGTGCTTCCAGACCTCCACAGCAACACTCCTGCAGTGTCCTCTGCAATGAGAGGCAAGTAGGAATACAAGGGAGTATGCCAATACTGACTTGCTCAGGGGCAAAAGTAGCCCGATGATTTAATGCCTTTTTAAGGTCTTGATAGTTAGGACTACCAAAATGTTACAACTTCATTGACATGTTCCCAATTTAAATAACTGAGACAGACAGTCAGATGTTTCTTAGATTGACTGTGCCAGTAGCATTTAAAATGATCTCAGCATGGATTTAAAATGAGCACTTCACTGGGGTGAATACCCTACTGAAGAGTGAAGGCTTAATATGCCTTTTTCTGCTGATATTGTTTAGCTGGAGACAGCTTTCTGCAAGACTGGATTACCAGGGCAAAAGTGCATTGATTTACATTCTGAAGGTTATCTTTTCAGTGGAAAAAGGCACAGCACTGTGTGCATTTTCTGTTTAAGTGAAGATTTTGAAGAAAAATATATGCTAAAATAAGTCTAGAGTTCAGGGGCTATTCTGTTGTGTGGATTTCTAAACAATGTGCTTTAAACCTTTAACTCCTGCAGGATTATGCTGTGTTTGCTCGTTGTTTTGCTGCTCCTTCTAGTATGCTGGGATGCATCACAATAATGTGTTCTCAGCCCTTGCTTTTTGTTTTGGCCATTGACTTGCTGATTTGTTTGTTTGTTGATAAAAGACAGTCAAGAGGGGATGACCCTCTATATGGAATGTCGTTTTATGGGAATTAGATAGTGAGTACTTCATATGGGATCTTCTCTGAAAGTAATGCCTCCTATTTTATTGTGTTGGCCCATGCTGGCAGAGACAAATGGTGATACGGCAGTAGAGGCTGAAATTTCTCACCAGTGTTTCATTACATGTTGTTGCTGTGTGACAGATGGCAGCAGAGAGGCAGTCTGATAGAAAGGTGTCTGACATGGAAGTGCATGTGAAGCAAAGGAAATTAATTCTTCTAAGTGGAAAAAATGGCACCCACTGACATTCATTGACACTTGTTGAAGATTTGTGGAGACAAAAATAGTGAATGTGAGCACAGTGGGGCTGTGGGTGCTGAGTTTCAGCAGTGACAACAGGTCATCTCTGCTCGTGCAGATTTTTATGAGTATGACATGCAGGTTTTTGTTCATGACTGGTGGAAATGGTGGTGACCATGCCGAAAAAATGGCATTTTGTATCTGTGAACTATTTTATTAAAGTGTTATTGTTCTCTTTGTGTCTGTTGTAGTCTGTGTGAAAATTGACAGGAGGCATTACTTTCAGAAAAACCTACACGTCGTTATCCAAAGTGTTTTGTAGGATTGATTTATGTACTTCTACTTTAACAATAATTGGAAACTGTTGTTACCTCTGTAAAGGTCAACTTCTCTGCTTACTCACACAAGTAACATCATTGACTGCGGTGCAGCTGCTCATGACAATAAATGGATCTGGACCTGATGCCATGTTGAATGGAATTGTCTCCAGTAAATCTGTATGTAGGTGTTGATTTCAGCTTCAGAGTAATGCACCTTGTCTTTTTCATGTCTTACTGTTTATCTCCTTCTTATTTTGTTTGGCTAGGATACTGGTAAGAATAATTTTTATCCTTTCATATTTACTTCTACAGTTTTCAGCTCTATTTGTCCTGAGATAATTCAGGACAGTCTCAGATCCTTCACCAAATGCTCTGTTGGTTGGTCACTGCTTAGGGCAGAGCTGGACAAATAGGGATTTTCTAGACCTGTATTTGACTACTGTATTGGATGTACAGTCACAGTAAGTTAATGCCAGGATGGCATTACTCCATCACACAGCACTGTGCATGTTGTGCTGTCAGGCCTTAGAATTTCAGCTCAATATGTAAATGCAGAAGGGAAAATTAAGTTTGAAATTTGAAATATAGATACATAAAGAACTATGCAAAATTATTCTTTTGGGGCTAGGGTCTTTACCTGTATCTGTGCAGCTGAAAATCAGTCCTATAACTCTGCCTTCCTATTTTTCTGAAGTGAATGAGGTCCATATGCTTATTTTTGTTCAGTTATTTCTGACAGTGTTTATTTCTGACACATTAACCAATTGCTTGTAGTTACAATTATCTCAAAGGACTGGAATTAACATTTTAATAAGATATAATCTGCTTCCATTCATAACTTCTGAGTTTTAAATTATAACGCATATAATACTTCAGCATTGAATCATTTGAGGGATTCTACAGAATATAGAGATAATTGAAATGAGGATTTGAATTTGGATTATTGTAAGGAGGATTAAATTCAATCTCTGAACAGCTTGAAATATTTTATGTTAACACAAAACAAGAAAAAGTGTTAGATTTAGAGCATCAAACCCACGTTTCATTGGAAAGCAAGAAATAGATGTATTTTTCTATAAATTTGGAATATGTCAGAACTGTAAAGGGAAAGAAGAAAATTTTATTGACAGCTGTGGAGCTATAGGAAAAACAAAGCTTTGGGGTTTAGGAAATCTCATGCCAATTGATAGAATAATGGTATCCTTCAATTATCCCTTAATTATAGATAAACGGAGTAAAAGGTACCTTAATGCATCTTCCAGTCCATCTGTGACCCTCAAAGCAACACATGCAGGATACTAACGTCAGCCCTAACAGACATTCCTCTAACATTACAGTTAGGACTTCCAAAAGTGAGATCTTTCCAGTCTTACTAGACAGGCTATTCCCCAGTTTTAGTGTCTTTACTATTAGGAAAAATCTTCCTTCCTACAGTTACACACAATTATATGCTCTGTTCCATACCAAACGTTACTTCGTTCCTCCTGGCAACTGACACTTGTCTTCTTTAAGGCTGTTAATTCCTCAAACATCCCATACACACCACTTCTTTCCTTAGGCTGAACAACTCAAATTCTTTGTCACAGATTATGGTCCCTTGATCATTTTCACTCTCACCCTCCTCTAGATTGCCTCTAGTCTGTCCACATCTCTCTGCAGTGCTCAGGATTGATGCTAAAACTGAGACCTCAGAACAGCACCTTGCTGGGGAGGTAGTTCTGATGCAATCCAGGCAGCAGTTTCTATTTTTTGGGACAGCATGATGCAGTTGGTTCACTCTCATTTTGTAATCTACTACCTAGCAGTCTTGCTGTCCTCAGTCCTGCATTTCTGATTCTGATTGTTCCTGAACAAACACAGTTCTTCTTTTGGCCTTCTTCAGCCTTATCTTCTTTCCCTTTCCTTCCACCTCCATACTACATTTTCAGTTAGTCAAAATTTTGGTTTCTGTTCCCATTCTTCAGCATACCTGCAGACCTTCCTTCTTTGGTGCCGTCTGTGAGCTTAGAAAGCATCTCTCTGTTGTGAAGCTTTGAAGAGAGCCAAACTTGGGACAGACTGAGCTCAGCTACTCCCTTAGCCGATTACCTCCATACTGTGTCACAAAAGGAAATGGGATTTGTTGGCCATAATTTGTTCTTGCAAACTGTGTTGGCTGTTACCTGCCTTCTTATAACCTTCTAGATGCTTACAAAGAACTTTTTTTGCGAGCAGTTGAAGTTAAGCTATTCAATAACATTTTTCCAGCTACTCTTGCCCCCCACAGCCCTTAGCACATTCCCACACTTTTTAACATTAGGACTGGGTTTATCCTTTTAATATCTCTTTTTCTCCAAGTTCCCATAGATAATCACTTCTGAGATTCCTTCTGCTTGTTCTCTGCATATTTTATGATGAAAATCATCAGGTCTAGACTGTCTGAAATCACCTTAATTACCTAAATATTCTCTAACATGTTCTTTTCTTCTCCTTTGGGACCTCAATCTTTTTCTTTTTTTATCTTTTCTATTTAATGCAATAGAATCTTAGTAATTTGAGTCATAGCTGACTTACTCTATTCGTTTACAAAGGTGCTTACCCAATCTGCCAGGTCTCTGAGCATAATACACTCGCAGTTTTGCCACACCAGAGTTCAGGAGGTTATAAGGATGTTGTAGCTAAAATTTTGTGTTTCCTACCCCAGCAATCTGAGGAATCTCAGAATTGCACCCACACAGCAGAAGGTGAGTGGTGCAACTGTGAATACCTGCCAGGCCATGGAGTGGCAGGCCACACCTGAGCTGCAGGTGTGGGAGCTCCCTGGAGGTCTGCTCTGCTTCTACAGACAGTGCACTCTGATCAGGGCTGTTGCCCTCAGAATAGAGGCAGAATTTTTAACTTACGTTGCATTACTGTAGTTTCCTCCTGAAACACACCTAGATAGCATGTGATCTGGTTATTAATCATAGCATCGTGCATAGAGGGAATGTGGAGAGGCATCCTAGCCCACTCCTTGGCAGATTAAAATTGAAGTGTTTTTTGCAGGTATTTGCCTCATCTGCTCTTAAAAGCGCATTGGCCCTTCTAAGTAGCTCTTGTAACATCCTACTGTCCTAATAGCTGAGAAGAGTTTATGCTTTCTAAATAATTCCTTTTGCATTCTAATGCTTTTATTTTCTGTCTTGTCTTATCCTAGTCGAAAAGGAGATAAGTTCTTTATCTTTCTATTTGTGGCAGTCATGTATGTACTGCTGGTTTGCTATGTCATGCCCAGGCAATATAGTTTTCCAAAATATTATGGCATTTCCCTTGAAATAATGGTTTAAATTCATTAAGGACAGAGAATAGCTTGTTGAGTTTTGGAGATGACAATGTGAAATCGTGTATCGATTCTGTTATTAACCTAAAGTACATTTGATCAGCTTTTCTAAATTCTCATTACACAGTCCTCTGTGATGCTACATTTCATATGTTGTTATTTCTTTATATTTCACAGTTCCAAATTTATACAGGAGAAAAACTGAACCAATGGGAAAATCAAATTTGAAAGCAAATATTTGATTTCCTTATAGCTTCCAAAAGGCAAAATCTTCCCTAATGTGAGCAGATGCAATTCTTTGCACTTACTGGTGATGTACTGAATTATCAGGAGTCTGAACTGTCTTTTCACCTCAATATTGGTATATTGGTGTATGTGTAGCAGCCACAAATCTCCTGCCAGTAACACTCCATGAAAATGCAAAGCGTACAAGGATACGAATATATGGTTCTATGGAAATGTTGTTATAATAGAAAGTAAACTGAGACTGTTAGAGTAGTATTAGTTACCATACTCCGGTTTGCACAGTTAATAAAACAGAGCATATTTGTGAAACAATTTGTAGGGGATTGGCACTGCGGGATTTTCCAGACTGTGGGTTAGATAAACTGTTCTGTGTTTAGCAAGACACATGTAAGGACTGCAAGCTATTGCTGTGAGACACAGTTTGAACCCTCTTATGGAATCAAAAGAAAGAAATATTAGCATAAATGGAATTGCATCTTAAAATTTGTAAATTGATGAAGTGGCTTGAGGGGGGAAGAATAGTAGCAAACAACAGAAACATCATTCAGGAGAAATGGTAAGGAATAAAGATAATAGGAAACCAGGACTAACACCTTCTTATTAAAATGAGGTATTGATACTTCACCTTGTGAAGGACGAAAATGGAGTCCAGAGGGCTCAGCCAGAGGAGATGAGGACATGCAGAGTGCTATTTGCATGTGGTTCTGTCATCCCATAGTGATAAATCTGAGCACTCTCAGTGGTGCCAGTGCCTCACAGTACACTTCTGAGAAAGGAGGAACTGATAACAAAGGAAATGGTGATGGAATGTGCTTCCATCTGCATCACATTTGCTAAGGAGTTGCATGAGAACTGTATTGAGACCAGTTTCACCCTGGGAGCAAGTTGCTTCCCTGATACAGAAGGTAGAGCGGAGCAATACGATTTGTGGATTTTGGATACAATATGATTTGTGTCTGCGTAATATCCACACAAGTACAATCTGCATTATATTTGCCATTCCAGAAGTGCATGACAACTTGGATCCATCAAGCACACATGCACACAGTACCTTGTCAGGTGGCGGTCTGGCACAACTCTGAGCTGGCTCATAGCTCTCAGCACCATGTACTGCACGGAGTTGCACACATTTCAAGGTGTTAGAGCTTAGCTGTAGTGTTGGAATTAAAAATGAAAGATATGAAAAATGTACTTCTAATGTGTAATTGAAGTGAAACCGGATCTCATTTAAATGCAGTTGTCGAGTCAGCATTTAACTTTTTGCAAGATACATTTTTTCATGGAGTGATTAGAATATCCATAGCATCTTGTTCTTCTGTATTCTGACTTCTCTTTTTTCTCTCTGAGCAGTATCAGTCGTACTACATGATATGAATTCACTGTTACTCTTTAAATGCAGCATCTCAGGGACATACAAGAGAGAGTACCAAAGATCTAAGCAATAAATAGCATATGTAAACTCTATAGGGCTAGATAGAGAGAAATTTAGAAGATCCTTTTTGTAACACTATGCGTATAAGAGCATTGCCAAAAATGGCACACGGGAAAAGATCTTTGTGGGAAAGGGACATAGCCATTGGCATATTTGAAATGATTGAAACCAATGACCAAATGCTTGTTAAAAGTTAGTTATTAATATTTATGCTGAGACTTTCAAAGGAGCCTAAGGGAGATGTATGCTCCTGACTCATTGAAATTCAAAAGGAGCTGAGTGCCTAACTCCCTTAGCTTCTGCTAAAAATCCCAGCCTTAATCTCTGTATGACAACCTGATTTTGATGTTTTACAAACCATACTCCCAATAATAAAGATATGCTCGGAGTCTGGCAGAATGCTGTAGCTGCTCATATTTAGTTCCTGCATTTTGACATAGTTGTTTAAAGCACTTCAGATGAAAATTTGTAAAGAGAAGCAATTTCCAACTGAAAGCCTTGTAACACAGGTTTCAGCTTGTATTAGTGATGTAAACGTATGCATTAAACTTTGTAATGAAATTTATGAAACCTAATGAGCACATTTTTATTGTGCTGTAATGCTATGTTGAATCTGTTCTTCCTTCTTCATTTTTTTTTGCCTACAGCTACAAATAAATTTGACATGCCATATTATCATGTTGCCCTAGTTCACTGTACATTTATAATATTACCTAAAACCAGGACCTTTATGGGAAATTGCTGCCAAAAGTGATTTTGCATCATGACTTTCAGTCATACGAGAATGTTGTACAAAAGGCACCCAATTATTTGAAAAGTAAGTTGAAAAATAAGTATTTATTTCCATTGCTATTGCAGCTGTAAATCTTCAACTAGCCAAGACTGCCAAGTCAACTTCTTTCTTCTAAAACTCACTGTAACTTTGTGAATAGTTACAAACAGGTAGTGGTAATTTTAACTGACAAACTGACTGTTTTCCTTCAAAGTTACCTATTTTGACTGTGCAAATTCAGTCTTCAGTTACACTCCAGTAACCCTACTGTTGTCAAACTGATTGCAAAAGTGTAACTGGGAAAAAGGAAATAGTTCTATTTTATTGATATGTCTGTAAGCCTGACTGCATATCCCAAACTATTTATTTAGAATGTACACAAGAGTGGAAATAATGTAATGATCCAGATAATTTCCTTTCCAAAAATGAAGTGACTCACTAAGTCTGAATCCTCCTGAGCAATTGGAAATTCTGACCAAGTCTTTGCTATTGGAAGAGTGGGAGAGTTCCTGCCTGTAGCAGCCTTTAGTACCTCGGTGTGTTGCACATTATTGTCATTGCAAGCTATCTCCTTAAACCACAGGTCTTGTGCTTATAGACTCATAGAAATAAACCATACAAAATAAGACTGATTGCTAATCAGTGAACTATTGTAGTTTAGTTAAGCTGTGTTGTGTTATAACATTGGGATCATTTTAGTCTTTCAGATAGCAGGCAATGTTTTTCAGAATGATGATTCTTTGAGCTTGTTTTGTCCCCCAAGAGTTGTAACAAAGCAGAGTTATAACATCATATTAATTTTTACAGGTGTAAATGGTAAGAAAACTGTATAGATGTAGACAGTAGAGCCAGTGAGAGATGAACAGTTCTATATCACTCTTCTTGTATGTGCTGTGCTGGTACCTATAACTCAGGCCCTTTGGCTCTAGTGCCTTGTATGTGTTATAATATTTTGTAATACTCATCAGTATCCAATGTCCAGCTGGAAACTGAGGATTCCCTGCTTGCCTGAAGACATGTACACTGAAAGTTAATCTCATTGTATGACTGAAGAAGTAAATACTGATCTTTTTGAGAGTTCTGTCTCTCAGACTTTCCAAGAATCCCAAACAGGGGATGAGATGATTTGTTTTAGTGAGAAAGTACTGTGTTCTGTGTCTCAGAGTTCAATTAGCTGTGGGATTTTAATATTCTTATGCTTGATTAGGAGTCCACACAACAGGTGGATGTGGTTGAGCTTCTCTCAGTTCCAAAATATATGAAAAATAATTAAACAGAAGGAAATGTCAATGTTTTTGTAAATGCTTTTCCTCCATTCATTTTGCTTCATTATGAAAATTATGAAGTGCTCTTTTTGCAAGTTTGAAAGTTTAAAAAAAAAAATATTCCACAATTCCATAGTTCTTCTGTCTTTCTTTTAAACAACTCTTAAAATGAACGTTTTTCTTCCTGTCGTGATTTAAGCTTTTCTGCCTAAGGCATGAGAACACAGAATTTAATAGTGACTGTAAATGGTAACATAGATCGTCTTGGCTTCAGAAGCTCCCTTCAGCTGCTCTTATGAGAGAAAATCTTTGGTACACAAAGATTGTGTAGTGAAATCCTAGACCCACTGAAGGCTCCTGTGGATTCAGTTACACTTACTGGGAACTGAATTTCACACCTTTTTTGTGATGAAAATTCCCCAAACAGCACCTGTGAAGGTCTTCTTTACAACTTTCTGAAAATCTTAACTATTCAGCAAGGCAGCATCCAAGTTGTAGAGAAGCTACTAAGCATCACCAATCCTGTTAGCATCATTGTGATGAACACAAGTGCAGTAGGAGTCGTCTGACACCAGGCAACAGGCAGCGGGGTAAAGCCTTGTCTTCCTAAGCAATTCTACCCACACAGTGTAGAGCAATCTTTTCATCCTTGTTTTGTGAGTGGAATGGTACCTTTGTCTTCAGAGTCATGTAAACTGCCACTGCCTGAAACATCATGCTGGGCCTTGTCATGCCCGTTTATAGGAGGCTGATTGTGTAGTACTAATCTACAGGCTTTGAAACTGCTTCACTTGGTAAATCCAGCTGAAGACTGAAAAGTGCTCAATAAATCCCTAGAGTGCTTTAACTTTGAAGAATTCTTTTGCAAGCGAAACAAACAGGATTAGTGCACGTGGCCTCCCATAAGGGATCTCCTTTCCACTGGCAGAGCACCTTTGTAATTTTTCTTCCCATTGACACCATTTGATTTGAAAGGTAAAGAGATCAATACGTTTATAATACCATCTTTTTAGCTTGAACCTAATAAAATGTCTATTGAAATCTCTGTATTACAAGATTTTGATTCTGAGGTTTCTGATTTAGCTCTAAAGTTTGTTCTGGGCAACATTTTCTGATAGAAATGTATGTTGAGGTCAGTGGAAGGCTTTCTAATTGATTTCAGTGGCTCTTTTCAGATCATAGAATGTTTTTTTTTGTTTTTCTTTCTTTTTTTTTCCACTTGGAAAAAAATTTCCACTATTGAAATTAAGAAAAAAAAAAAAGAAAAGGAAAGAATAATTACAGATAAACCAGATCTCACACAAGCACTATTATTAAAGGTTTTGAGATTGTTTGGCTCTCGTAAGTATTTTAAATGACTTTTCTTAAAATGAAACAGGCTGCTACGGCTAAGCAATCTATAGTCCTGATGCAAGTACTTTCACCTGTGTGCACAAATGTCCCAGTTTGTAATAGCAATGGAGAACCATCTTGTATGCTGAAGATGACCTGCAAAGCTAAGAGTGGGGTTTGGCTGCCAGGGAAAATGCCTGGATGGTTACAGTGCCTGGATATTTAGCTCTTTACATTCGGAAGTGTTTTAAGTCCATCAAAAAGAATTCTGTACCCAGAGATGAAAACCTGAATGACTAAATGGCACAAAAGCCCTGCTCAGCCTCTTCAATGCCTTAGGAACCTTGGCACAATCTGAAAGGCAGTTTGCCCATTTTGGTTGAGCTGAGCACTTCCTCTCTCTGCAGCCATTCTGGAAGGGCACATAAGGTGTTCTTGCACTTGACTGTTCCAGATGAAGAGCTGTGCAGAGTACAAGCATGCAGGAGCATCACTGAGTTTAGCAAGTGATAGCCACTGGCATAGAAATCTTTCTCTGCTATGGCTGCTCCTAGTTTCTGTTTGTCATTTGAGCAGCTGGGAGTATTGCTCCAGGAAGTGTGGGATTATTCCCTTGGCCTTTTCCAGGGTGAGGAAGATAAAAGCCACACTGTCAATGGAAATCCAACCAGCATCCACACTGCTGCCTTCACCCCTCAAACAGGATCTGTGCCACTGTACAAAATGTTTTCTTAAGTTTAGGCAGAGGGAAAATTGTAGAGGACTTGATGAAGTGGGCACCTGGGCAGAACGCTAACTGTGCTGACAAAAGCTTAAGTCTAGAAAAAAGCATAGCAATGATACTTCTCTGCAGAGCTGCTTAATGCAGATGAAGCAATGCACTCACGACTCACAGAGTGTGAGCTCAGATAGTCCTTGCTGGTACCTTGATATATGGAGTAAATGTTCAGAGAGAGGCAGGGCTTCAGAAACAATTTTCTGCTCAGCATTCCCTATTCATTCATTTAGGTGTCTTGCCCTTTGGTCTTCTGTCTCCTGTGAATTCCCTTTGTAACCAGGATTAGTGCATTATGTTACCAGGGCTGAGTTGTGTCTGAGCCTTAGTCTACTTTCCTTCTGCATGGTCTCTAGCACAAAGTGCTTTGTAAATAACAGCAAATGCTTTGGCTTGTAACATTTTTCTTATTATGTTTAGCACAGAGGAAAAGCATATTTGACAGCTCTGCAGAGTCAATTTTGAGATAAAATAGATGCTTACATTACTATAGTTTAAAAAGTTAATGGTATACAGCTTTAAACTTACTACTTGGATAAAGACATGACAGATTTTAAGTGCTTTTAAGCCTCTCTAATACAAACTACTAATGACAAATGCTAAAAGAAAATATTTCAAGCTTTTCTTTTTCTTTCTTTCTCTCTCATTTTTTTTTTTCCAAGAGAAAACCTTGGAAAGATGGCAAATGTGCATTAATTAATTTTTCTATCACTTCATAGATAGGCAGCAGAACATAGAGAACAGAGCCTTTCTCTCTGGCTGATTATCCAAATGTACTTCGAGTTACCAACCACATTTAAGAGGTTGCTGGATCTTCTTTGTACAGCAACAAAGTGCTGAAACAGAAAAAGCATTGAGCAGAATATGCAATGACTTTGTCACAATTATGGGCATCTAACACAAGGTTTTCCGTCACAAACCTTTATCCTGCAGAAATTTCGGTTCAGTGCGTTGATCAGTGCATTGCCCCAGGAAATTGCCTTGCTGACCAAAAGGTGTCTGTGTGTGCTCCCCTTGCACTTACCCAGCATAACTTTTTCAGTACAACTTCTAGTTTGAATTTGTAGGAGCTTGCAAAATTGTAGAAGAGCAATTGAATCATCCCACAGGTACACCTTGTCTCCTTTGAGATGCTGCATCTGTAGTAAGCAAAAATACTCTTCATTACAAGTGAAATTCAGCACTTATGTGTATAGAATTGTAACCTTTGCCTCTTTGTTTAATTCTCTCCCTTGGGAAGCAAATGTCTTTCGAAGATTGGAAGATGTAATCTCAGTCATGGCAACATTTAGTTTTTCCTTTCAACATGCTGTATATAAAATCTGTCAGTATGTGAAAACTTTCTTGGTACTATAGACACGGGACAAAACCCTGTTCTGGCACTCTCACTTAGAAGAAGTTGTGTCAGAAGAAAATTTAGATTTATCTCTATATCATCTCCTTTGCAAGAACTGTAACCACTTTATAAAGCTGGTGGAGTGTAATTTGCTTCTATACCAGGAAATATCTCTTCTTCAAAAATGTCAGTGGTGAATTAGTGCTTTTTCTTTGCAGATGCCCCACCTTGTGTCATTTTGAACTTGAATTTTGAAGATACTGAGAACCAACAGCAACTCTTACAAACTTCATCAACAGCTGGGAGGATCCATCTTACGGGTAAGCACTCAATTGAGTTACTATACATTAATTCTAATGATTAAAGGCTGAACACGTAAGTCTGGGTTCATTCATTTACTCTCTGGGCATTTACCTGATGCGTTAGATTGGTTGTTCAATGCCCAGAAAGTCACTGCTATGATTTCCCTATATGGCTATAGGTAAGTCTTGTTAGTGGCAGACAGCATTGTCCATCAAAAGAACCTCTTTCCCTCTGTCTCCCTATCGGCCCTCTCAGGCTAATGCCTAACACTAATAAAAGGAAAAGGAAAAGGAACAAAGTGTGGCTCTCCTAATCACCATGTGGTAGAGCAAAGCAACATGTGGCCATAATTCAATCCAGTGCTTATTCTCTGCTTAAAAATGTACAAAGCATTTGTACTTTTATTCAGAAATTGAACTGGTAGATCTGGCATATTCTGCCCTGGAACAGAATGGAAGTTCATCAGAGAAATTGCAACGCTAAGGCTTTTTACCTAAGAGCAAGCTTTTGGATTTTGTTAATCAGGTACATTAGTCATTTACACTGATGATGAACATTTGACAGGTAATCAGCTCTGGGAGAAGTATGATTTACTGCTGCAATCTGTGTTTGTTCTATTAATAACAATAATAATGTTTGGCACTGGTGTAAGTAAAGGATAGAACGGATTTTCCAAGCTCTAGCTGTCTGAATGTGGTTTTCCATATCCTACTGAGAAGGGTTTGCAAGGGCCAGGCCTGTTGGGATCAAAAGGACATGAAAGAACAAGAGCAGAGACTTGCTACAAGCTTGTTGTGTGTAAGGATGGATTACTGGGTTTGTTAGGATTTCTCCTATTTTATTTCTCTCAGATGGATTTAATTTGAGACTTGGATCTTTTCAATATAGCACTGTGAAAGGATTTAATTTTTGAAGTGAAATTTGAGTGGAATTCTGTGTAAATCATGTTGAAAATCGTCTTCAACTCTTTCTCTCACAGAAGGTGTTTGTGTTCCTTCAAAAGTGAAGGAGATCTGTTTTCATTAAAGGAATGAAAACTTGCAAGCTTAAGACATTAATACACTTTGCAAGGATTAGTCATGTCCTGGATCTGTGCATGATTTCATTGCAAAACTGTCTTTGTTCCATATGTACAATTTGCGGTGAAAACAATTCCTGCATTTCTGCATTTCTGGGTAGCTGTTACTTTTTCTGTAGCGGTATACAAAGAACCAATACAGCTTTTTTTTCTAACAAAGCTATGCTGGAAATCCAGTCAGTGTTAAGAGCTGTCTGACTGACAGCAGAGCAGTTAAACAAAGGTGGATCACTCACATACACGAGAGCATAGGAACAGGTGTTCACCAACTTGTGCATCAGAGCAGTGTTTCTTCTTTATGGCTGATTGCTTAAATGGTGCGACTGAGCCCTGTGTAGTCTGGTCAGTGGAACGTGATAGGTCTCAGAGAGCTGCAAAGGTTGCATGCTATTTGGATGATTTTATTCAGTTTGACACCTGCCTTTTCAAAACTGCAGCTTAGCCCTTTTCTGAAATCTTTTTGATAGCTGCATCATCTCAATGAACTATTGCCAAAATTTTATTCATATATTTACTACTCTATTGAAGAATTGTTTTCCTTTCAGGTATATCAGTTTGGAGTGAAAATATTACTTTTGTAATGCATTTGAGTGTTTTTCATCTTGTGTGGATATAAAGTTTGGGCTCTTTTAATCCTTTCTATCAGAACAAACCTTTGTTATATATTTGATTGATGGATTTTATTACTATGGCTACTCTTATTTTATACAGCAGATTTTCTTAGTGAGAGTAGTATCTACCTCTGCCCTTGATCAGCCTACTTTGTTTATTATTCTTTACTGTGGTATTTTTTCCACTGCTTTTCATAAAAATAAGCTTGCTAAAGAATAAGGAGTTTCTCATGTCTTTAAATCCCTGGTGTATTGTACTGCTGCTTTACAGAGTGCATAATCATGCGCACTGAAATTCTGCTGCCTGAAAGTGTTAAGAAATGAAAATCATAGAGAGCTTCCATCTTATGAGAGGTCTCTTTTTTTTTTCTTTTCTTATTCTTAATTTGCAAAACTCTTTATTTGAAAAAAAAAAAAATCTCATTGGGTAAGTCACGGTGATTTACTTGCATGCTGCAGGCTGATTTAAGATGCTTATTCGATCAGTCTGCTTCTAATGACACTAGAAATACTGTAATGGATGGAACATTCCTGGCCTGTTCTAAATTGGATTAGATGGTTTACTAATGTAATACTGGCAAGCCAAATCAGCCTGTGATGCCATGGGGATTAATCTATAGGGAATATTTGATCTCTAATGCCCATGTGCTAGTTGAAGTGCAGCCATATCTTTTGATTTAATAAACCTTTTTTATATTTCCCAACGGTATGTGTGTGTTTGAGCAGGATGAGCTAATTGGTAAAATTACGCCTTTTAAATGAAACTTCATAACGTGCTGCTAAATGGAAGAATACTAAGTACTTCAGTCTGAAAAGGTTTAGCTGCTGTATACATGATTTCTCTTTGATAGCTTAAATGCTGAGAACAACAAAGATTTGGTGTTCTCTGTTAAAAGACCAAACTAATTATGCTGATACAACTTGTAAGATGCTCGTTCATTACTGAACTGAGGAGTCATAAAAGGTACACGTTACTCTAAGTCCAATATATTAGGTCTGTTTTTACTCTATTAAAATTAAAATTAACCCTCTGTATCTAGACATGCACCAATTTATAATCAAATAAGTGTTTGGGAAGTAGGTTGAGAAACAAGGAAAAATATCACAGCGCCATGCTTTGAGTGTCAGTCATTAGCACTGCACTGTTTGCTGAGATGTTGGCTGCAGATGTGCCTAACCTGAGGTGGCAGATGGCTTCTGCAGGTAGCATAGAGGCACAGCAGAAGGAATAATGGGAACTGCAGAGTTACAAAGCTAAAGCTTCCTCTTTGTTTCAGTGTGTGTGTCTTAGTGTGTTTGTACTCTCAGGTAGCTTTTACTGAACTGAATGTAAAATATCCACATTAAGCCCAAGTAATTTTGCTGTTAAATAGGTCATGCTATACCAAATGAACTACACTGTAATTTTGTGACTGGGTTTGGTAACATCAGAGGAAGTCTTCTGATTGAATAAATACATCAGGGTATGAGAGTGTGTATGTATGCCCCCCATGTATATATATATGTAAATGCTGAGGGTCTGAGGGTATAATGGACTCAATTCCAATAGTTATGGCATAATGTATAGAGACCTAAAATAAGCAGTCTTTCCTCTTCACTTTTCCCACTGGCTTTCCTGATTCTGTGGCCTGTATTTCAGCCTTCTATACAAAGGATAGAAATGTGAAACTGCAATATTCTTTAGTTTCTTCTTAAAATATGTAATTTTCCCCACCAAATTATACATGCCACAGGCCTAAGGCAGATGCATCTTTCCCCCTCTCAGATCTATGACGGGTCCTAAATTGAATATCCCCACTAATACCTGGGTTTGACACATTTATTATATTGCATAACACAGCTGGGATTACAGGATTTCCAGTGTTTCAACCACACAGAAGCATTTGTTTCTAACCTAGCCATTCAGAAAATATCAGATCATAAAATAATGACAGACTGGTATACAAGAAAATGATTTTAGATCTGTTTCATGCTTTAAAGAATTTGTTATCGTAAATATTTCTGTCATTCCAAGGTCTTTTCGCAGTAAGTAAATCTCTTTTAAAAATGCTTTGAAAAACAGCATCATAAAAACAATGAGATCACTAAAATTTTGTCCAAAAATCTTTTCCAAGAAGGAACATAAACAGAAAGCATGAGAGTCAGATATTCTGGATGACTTACGCAGTTTATGTATTGCCAAATATCAAAATGTCAGTACAAACATCAGTGTATCGTTCTGCATCAAAGCTTGACTCTTCACCTACTGTTTTTTTTCTTAATTAGAGTGGGCTTTCAGGTATTTTGTTTCAAATGATAATCTATCAAATATATCAAAGCATATCAGACTGTGTGTAGCTTCCCAGCTGTTTCAGGTGACAGAAGATGTTTGATCTTTTGGCTGCCACTGAAGCACTAAAAGTTGTCACATCTCTCATTAGAACAGTTATCTTCAGCTGATATCTTTAAAACAGAATATTTTTTTAACTGGTACACATCAAGGATTGTGCACCAGATTTTCTTAGATTTCTCTGGAAGTCTTATCTCACCATAACATTAGGTTTCTTATTTTGTCTTGGTATGTAGGTGAGAATCTTCTGTATGATAGTCTGGGTGTATGAGGAGATAAAACAGAATCACAGAATGGCCAGGGTTGGAAGGGACCTTAAGGATCATAAATCTCCAACCCCCCTGCCACATGCAGGGCCACCAACCTCCCCATTTAATACTAGACCAGGCTCCCCAGAGCCCCATCCAGTCTGGCCTTGAACACCTCCAGGGACGGGGCAACCACAACTTCTCTGAGCAGCCTGTTCCAGCACCTCACCCCTCTCATAGTAAAGAATTTCTCCCTTATATCCAGGGGGAACATCACAAAGCCCCTTGTAGAGTCTATTTTCTTTGCCTAGTTTGGTCAATTGTGACTTTTTTTTCAGTGGAGAACTTTCTGACAGACATGGACAGCTGTCCATTGACTTATTCTAGTAGCTATAAAACTTTTTCAGTAATGGTAGGACACTTGTGGTACTAAATCAAATTTGGGAGAACCGGAACACATTCCTTGATACACAGCTGACATGAAGGGACACCTTTTCCAATATAATTGCTTGAATTCTGCACAAATGTTTCTATTAATGAGGACACACTGAGTTTTGCAATAGTTTGTCTGTACGTGGACACATGCTGTCTGTTCTGTCTAGAGGAAGTACATCTGAGATGCTGACGTGCTGGAAATTTGACACTGATGGATATATATCATATCTGACATGTGAGTGTTGCTGTTATGCTGTAAATTTTAGCCGTGGTAGAGTTAGTCAATTTAGAAGAGAAATACAGTTGGGAATGAGGTATTAGTTAGCACTTCCAAAACGTGACAGATGCTGCTGTGAAATATATTTGAGTAAACTATTGGATAATGAACAATAACCCAAATATTAGCTATAGAGCAATGTTTCCTGTTAAGTTATCAAAGCATACTTTTGCCAGTTGGCATACGTCTCTGTAGTGCAGACATTCCTGACGTTTGGACAGAGCAGTGGCTACACAACATTTGTGTCATACCTATATACCATCTCAGCAGTCTGACTAGCTCTAGATACTTAAAAGCCCCTGAAGGAAGTTCATAAACTTATCCATTTATTTATCCTATGTACAGTGTTGATAAAGATATGATTAATGCATTTATTCAGCTTGTCATGTGTCGATTTGCAAGAAGTCACCACTTGGAACTGAAAATAGCAAGGAGAAATGTTACAGTTCCAGTGCCACTACATCAAGACCTTGTGCTGTGACTTTAGTGACTGGGACACTTTGATCTGTGTCTAGGAACTCCAAAAAGTTGTTATTTTGAGGGCATGTTTTACAACAACTTTAACTTCTGAGCATCTGGGATATCTCCAGCTAAAAATGAAAGAACTGTGTTTTGGACAGTGATAGAGACTTCTTACATTTCTGACTTAAAGTAATAATAAAAGCAGTTAAAAAAAAATGTAGCCTTTACACAGCTATATGTATGCAGGAGATATTTACTTGGAATTTGAGATTCATTTCCCTGTGTACTGTCCAATAGTAGTTCAAACTTCTGAGACACTTTAAAGACCCTGCCATAAATTCATCCCTGCCATTTTCCACAGCTGTGTAGAGCCATGAGCAATGCTTTGAAACCCCTGCCCGGGGGTGTGTGCATATCAGCTGTCTGAAACCTCTTCTAACTTTTCTCACTGTCCAAGCCTTATAACTGCTTCCAGAGATACCTGATTTTACTGATGAAGAGCTGTAATAAGCAGTTCCAGTAAACATTTCCAGAAATATTCTGATGGCTTTCAGAGCCACATAAAGGTATAGTCAGTGAAGAGCTAAAACCAAGCAATACTTCACCATTGCTGAACTGACAGCAAGAGTAGAATAACACTCCTGAAAATGTTACAGTGCGCATTGCCAAGCACACCCTGCCTTGTGCATGAGAAAAAGAGAAACTGCAGGATGATGATGATGACTTAGAGCACCACAAGAATAATGTTCTGGTTTTGCATTCCACCAGTTTGTACTCCTTGACTTTCAGAAGCGACCATTTCATAAAAGTTGTATTTGCTTTTCTTTGATTTACAATTATTGAAATTTTAATAAGGATTGTGCAGTGACTCCAGACATCACATATTGTCAGTGAGAAATTATAACTTTATTGCCGCACACACTGACAGCCAACTCATAAAAATGAGTGACATTCTATATCATAACATCTCGTAGGCTGTTCAGCATGTTAATAGCTCACTTCATCTTTCTTTAGCATAATGAGGCAGACAGTGTACCAATATTCAACGTGAAAATGAAGATTAAGAAAATTTGAATTGAAGCAAGAAAGTAGCATTTAGCAGAGGTTCAGGCAACATTCAGATAAAAAGTTTCAATTAAAGTACTGTTTGGGAGTCTTTTATCACTGGAGCAAAGCTTTGTTACCAAAGACCAACACTTATTACAAAAAAAATGTCTGTTTCCAGCTGTACTTAGCTTTTGAAATACTACTTCTAAAAAGATCTAAAGTCTTTCTCTTATCCCATAGGATAATACCTTTTTCTGTAGACACGACTGTATGAGGTTAGACTGAGTTACAATAAATTGTTTTTTTCTTTGTCATTCAAAGTAAAAATGGAGGAAAGGGAGCAGACATTTTTAGGGCAAATTCAGAAAATGCTTTTCTTTGTTATTCTAAAAACAAACACAAATATTTCATTGCAAACTTACAAAATATTGCCATATAAAACACGCATTACAACGTATGAGCGTATCTGAAGTAGAATATCAGAAAAAGGATATTTGTAGATCTGCTTCAGCTCCAGGAGATGCAGTTACAACAGCAGCAGTATTTATGATACAGAATTACTGCTTAGAGATATAAAGAAATGTAAAGCAAAGCCTCATGGCTGATTTTCAGTCAGATTGCATTACAGGTTGTTTACTACTTGTGTTGATAGTTCCCCGTGTATCTATCTGAACACAGACACAACTGTCCAGTTACTATCCCAAGTCTGGGACTAATAATTAATAAGTGAATCATTAGTTACTAATAGACCTGGTTAAGACATCACTGCAGACTCACTGCAGACTCACTACAGTCCAGTATGAATGTATTCCTCCGTTTTATGAACCTGAATCAATCAGCTGTAACTACTTACAGGAGTAAAATTATCCAGCTAAAGTTGCTGCTGGCTTTAATTTTGGTAATGACCATCTACTAACTCTTTAGTTAACGCTTTTTTAGTTAACACTAACACTTTAGCTCTGTAAAGACTCATTCTTTGGCTCCAAAAGTATCAAAATTAAAGAAATACAAAGTTTTGTAAAGTTCCTAAAACAAAATACTTTTCCTTTTTCAAGTGTATGTATGCTTTTGAAAATGTTTGGCAGATCTGTTTTATCTAGTGCAATGCCTGAGCCAAATGCAGCTCTCTTGATGTGGAAATATGTATTGCATCAGCTGGAAGGGTGTGCATCCCAGCAGCTGGGTAAGAATGATAGGTTGATATTCCTTCCTGGAACCAGACAGCACATTTGATCCTTGTCACTCTGGAAGGGTCTTTCCAGTGGATTCTCTGCTTGAAAAATGCCAGATCAGTACATTTATTACATCTCAGAAATACTTGTGACTAAGCAGCTTACTTTGGGGTCAATATTCATCAGTGATAAGGGTTGTTTGGTCTCCAGGGCATCAGTCCCAGTGAGACTACCTGCCCCAGAGAGCCCTCTGCTGTTGGAAGTGGCCACAGAATCAGAAGAAAGTGAATTATTTTCAAATTCCTTTGATAAGAGAATAGCTTGATCATCAGGCTTCTTTTTACCTTTATTTAAACCAAGAGGTAATTTCTTCTGAGCACCCCCATGACGTCTGACACCTGCAATGTTGTCTACTGAGGAATATGAAATAACAGTAACATCTTGGAAGCATTGCTAAAGACACATCCAAGTTCAGCCAATTTAATTGAATTTTCTGTACTTGTTCCAAGTACAAAGAAATTAGCACCGTATGTTCCAGATAAAAAAGACATTCCTGGTGATCTATGCTCTCCATGGAGATCTGTCTGCCCGTATTTAATGGTCTTCTTCTGTTTGTCTGAACTACTTTCGCCACTGCATTTTTTCACCCGTTAGCTTTTAAACTGTTCTTCCTTCAGCATACTTTTTAGCTCATGCCATTTGGGTTTTCTGTCACCAACCAACCATTCACTCTGGTTTGTTACCTAATGGCCAAAGCTGGCTCCTGATTTGATTCTTTATTCATAAAGACTTTTCATTATGGGTGATTTTGAAATTTATGCTGATGTGTTGGAACATCCAGCATGAATGTTTAATGATTTGTTGAATCTCACATTATGTTAATTTTCCTTCTTGCACAGTACGCCTTACATTGGTATTGGGTACATTGGTATAAGACTTACTTAATCCTCATCTCAGTGATATGCTCTTTTTTCTTTTTCATTCAGTTAATCCTCGTAGTAGAATGACTAAAGGTTTCTCTCCCTTTTCTTGCTTTTCCTGTGGTATTTATCAGCTGCCCAGGGCTCAATGCTGCTTTAAGTTCTGCATCCTTGCTGCTGACACACAGGATTTTTAGAATCGATGACCCCACATAAAGACAGCTCTGGGAGAGCTGATGCCCCCTCCCTCCCTCCCTTCTGGTTGTGTTCTTTGGGTCTCATCCTTCCCCCAACTACATGGGGCTCCTCCTTGCTGTTCCTACCCCATAATTCATTTGGTTCAATGCACTGTCAAGCACACAGTGCTTGTAGATATTTATTGCTTTTTATTGCCATAAAATTAAGATTCTCATCTCTACATTTCTGCAAACAAAAGATTGGACTATTCACTCTCTTTTGATGGTTTGCCTCAAGCTTGCTGTATCAGTTTCGAAGGCTAATCATCCTTCTGTAGAACATTTCTTTTCACTCAAGGTCAGCTCTGAGCTCGCTAGAATACAGTGCAATTACTTTTAGAATTAAGAAAGCTTGGACAGTCTGACCAAACGTAGTGAGTTTTAATCCAATCTATACCATTCCTTTTATTCCACTGGCAGTTCAGAAGGTGGTAGTGAAATAGCTTTTGCAGCAGCTTCGTATATTTGATTTTATCAGTAAGTCTTAGTTCCTAGATCTGATTGCTCATTGGAAAAACTCAGAAGTAATTCCATGAAGATAGAGAGTTTAATTTATCCCTATGTCGTAAGCGAGTTCAGTGTAGGACTAGAGGTCTGATGCAGATAATTATTACTCTAAAGGTTATCCAGCTTTGTCTTGAATTTAGGATGTACTGCTGCAGTGAAGAGTAACCAGAATGCAGACACTGTCTGGCAATATCATGGGCACCAACAAATTTATTGAAGGAAATACAGAGCTAGCCATATTCATCACTTCTCTCACTGGCAATACGACAGTGCCGTATACATCAGGGGATGACAGGGAGGGATTGTCTCCTAGGTTGATGAAATCGCCTCTCAGGCTTGCAGTACAAATAGCAAAAGTTGCTTGTGTAAATCTAATGCACGTGGGAGGGCTCCAAGTGCCATTTTATTTCATTTGAGGATGATTGCCTTGAATTTATGAGTGTTTAACAATGTAAATCTAGGGCAATTTGGGTACAATTGCATGGTTTGCCTCATTTTGCATCAATATGTAGAGTTCAAGCTTCTCAGCTAGTGATGTGTGAACAAACAATCCTACTGATGTCTCTATTTTCCTGTTTACAAACTTCTTTATTTCCACGATGCAGTTATCTGTGATCTTTTCCTCTTCACTTGGGATTTAGAACTGGTTTAACAAATTTTATTTTTCTATATTATGTTACTATTTAGCTAATGCCATTTGTCTGAGAAATTATCTTTGCAACTGCTGAATGCCATTTGTGGGCCCTTTTTATTTTGCTTTTCTTTCCCCCAGGTAACATTATTCATATGCATTGTTTGTAGTGTCATTGGCATGCAGGAAATACTCAGATATACTTTGAGTCTTGACTGACCTTATAAAGCAGTTGATATTTTATATAATTATCTGAGGGATACTTTGAAAAAAGAGGCTTCATATCCCTTTAAACCATTTAAGCTGTTACTGAATTTCTGATTGCCAAAAGAGCATTTGGGGTGAAAACTGCAGATTTCTGCACTTTCTGCTTATTTTATTTTATTTTATTTTATTTTATTTTATTTTATTTTATTTTATTTTATTTTATTTTTTTAATATATATTTAATATAGACCTAATTCCTGAAGTTATCCTCAGGTGATATGAGCTTTTAATTTGGTCTTGCATGTTAGTGCTCTGATGTGCAATCACCCTATTTATAGTTTTTGTGTCATCTTTTCTGGAAGAAAATTCTTCTGCCTGCCTATCTGTCCATCTGTCTATCTACCTATCATGTCCCAAGGAAATGCCTGAGTTCTTGTACAGTGCATGTAGTGTGTTCATGATTACTTGAGAGCTTTTAGTGCTATACTGTTTCCAGGTTGTTTTCTTTGATTCAGCTTCTCAGAGGAATGGAGATTGGCAACGCATAGAAGAAATTAAACAAGCTTTTTATTGACAAAGTTTTTCAAGCACAAGACTTGCTTTCAGCAGTTCTGCTCAGCATACAGAGGCAGAGAATAAATGCCCTCTGCAAACTTTGAAAAATCATATTAAAAACTGTAGAACAACATATGAATCATTAGTAGGATTCTTCTGTAACACCAGCTTTGAGAATGTGCATGACGCAATGGGAAGGAAGCAGTTGTGTGATTTGAGATCAGGCTATAGAGGGTCCTGGGATTCAGATCTCCAGCACTGAAGCTTCCAAGAATTTGTCAGCAGTAGTTTAGTTCTAATTCATCTTGCCTCCCAGAAGCAGTTGGATTAGATGACCTCAGAAAGTCATTTGGGTTCTTCAGTATTGCCATGGTTGTGTTCATCAAAGTATGTAACTGACTTTCAGGATTAGTAAGGACTATCATTACGTTTCCTATCAGTTAGTTTTACATTAGGGGAGCACTTTTCCATCCAAAATTGTAACAATATTTTTATGAGCTCTGATATTCCACTTCTGTCTTTGAGCACAGAGAATGATTTTTCATAGGAGATCATATAAGAATATCTCAAATTAATCAGCTCCTTACATTTTAATTATTTTTAGTGATCTACCAGGTAATTACATTCATGCTTGAAGTGTGTGTAAGGACAATGAATGATTTATACCAGTAGGAGTAATAGCATTGAGACATTAGCAAGGGTAATGCATGATGCAATGGGTCACTTGCTTATTCTAAGTTTCTCTCACACACATATATATAAGGAAAAAGAAAAAAGTCTGCTACAGCCATCTTAGCAACTTGCTTTCAACTGTAATCCTGCCTCCTTCCATACATTCAAGGATATATTTCTCACTCTTATTTTAGACATTTATCTTAATATTGTGCTGTTATTCTCAAAAACATTGAGTAAACATTGGGTAAAAATTGAATTGTGCACTTTACCATTGCCTTGTTTCTTTCCTTCTTTGTTCTTTGAGCTCAAAGCTCTGTTCCCATTAAAAAAAAAATAAATAAGTTAAAAAGCCATTTAAATACAAAGAAAAGTGTATCTTATATGCGTGTGTGTACATGCAGGTTAATAAAAAATGAAAAAAAAAACCACCAGATACAACATTTGGCTGATCTGAAATGTTTTTGCTTTATTAAAGCATATTGGGATAGTTGCAAAAATCAGTAATAGATGTCTCAACAGAACGTATTGCCTGGAAGAACTTCAGCCTAATTTTCCTGATTTTAAAACAACTGGAATGGAACTGAGACCAACTCAATGAATGTCCTTGTCTGCCCATGTTTGTTTCCTCATGTGTAAAACAGAAATAATAACATTTCCCTCCCCAATATGGTGTTGCAAATCTCAATTAACATGCTTTCATTGCCTCAGCAATAACATGTTTTGTTCTGTTGGTCTAAATCCAATGTAAAAGCTACACTTGGGCAACAGCAGAATTGGACTCTATGGTATTATTAGAGTCCTAATAATCATAACTCAAATCATAGTTAATTTCACTTAGGGATTTAAATCTACAAAGTAAGAGATATGAAGGCACTGTTGCCCACAGACTGAGAGGAGACAATGGGAGAACTGTGAGATTAAAAGTGCAAAATCTATCATGTTGATGAAATGATGAGGGCTTGAAACTAGGTAATGATAGTCTTCAAATTGTTTGATAGGTAGACTAAAAGAAAATAACATAAAAAGCTAAATTAAAATAATAAAAATGATAAAATGATAAAATAAAAAGCTTCTGTGCACTAATGCAAAGGAGTCTTATGCTGCCCTTCTGTCAAAGAGAGCCAAGATGCTATCTTAAGTCTGCAGATAGGAGAGTGTAAGTCTAGTGCTGTAAAATATGTGCTCTTGATTTCTTGCACATATTCAATGTTTCTTCCATATATTTCTGCAACTAGATAGGTCTACATCACTATTATCTGAATGAGACATGCTCTACAAACCAGAACACAATAGATGTTACATATTGACTTTTCAATTGGAAAGGTGCATTTATTACCCAACTGGAATAATTTTATCTTAAACGTATACATAAACAGAAACAGAATCTAAATGCTACGGAATTCTTCTACTAAAGGTTTATGGGGTCAGTAATGCTTCTGACTGCCTTTTGTTACTTCCACTGCTGTCAATGATCCGATTTTAGATACTCTCATCCCATTGTAGCTTAAATAATGTTGGAATCTAATTTAAAATTGTTGTGCACAATAAACAGTTGTGAAAATCATCATTACAGGTTTTCTACAGATGGCATCACATTTTCTAATTTTCTGATACCAAATGGAGTCATCAAATAAATATAAAATCTGCCTTGAAAATATTTTTTCTCCCTCTATTTACAACATTTTAGGCTCTGTGGAACTTTCGTTACCTCAGTTGTGAAAGTACTGATCATTTTTCCTTCATCTTTTTTAAAGCCAGTTTTCACATGGGACACTTTCAGTACTTGTAAGTTCTTTATCAAGTTCCTACTTAGCATAGCCAACAGAATACTAAAGGCCATTGTTATGGCTCCTCACATCCTGAGCTGTCTCAGGCCCAAAGTAGGACAAATCAGGCAGACTTCAATTGTAGCACCAGGACCAGACTGCTACCCTGCACTGGGCCCTATCATGTCCTACATCTGCTGCCTCCTGTCATTCCCAGTACATATCCATTCAGAGATAAATTCAACTATCTCAGCTTTGCTACCAGTCTCTGTGTTGTGGGGCATATGGGACACCGCCAGGACCAAGTGCCATGTCTATTCTGTATGTTCCTACCACAGTCAAACCTGAATGTGTTTTAGTTTTGGTCCAAGACTGTTCTGTTACAGAGTCACAGTTCAGGTTTAGTTACTGGAGAAAGAAATAATATCTGAGACCAGATTTGATAGACTCATCTCTACCCTAAGAACTGAGCTGTTGTGTCCATCCTCCTTTCTCTGACCCAATAAATATTTATAAAGTAAAGGAAAACAGCTGTCCCATGGGGCTGATGGGGACACTTACCTGAAATATTATCCCTGTTCTGCATAATCCAAAGCAGAGCTATAATCTGGGTCACTGCTGAGTGTTTCAGCCACTGAGCAGTTTCCTGCATGGGTTTTTCCTGCTCACAGTCCACAGCCAACTTCAGAAACGTTTCTAGTGAAAATGTTACCTAGCAGATATCCTTGACCAGATTTAACCTTCAGCCACAACAGTGACTGGACATTCAGAAACCCTTCTACCATTGCAAACTGCTGAGGACAAGCATGCCTCACATCATGAAAGTAATTGCTGCACTTGATAAATCTCTGCAGAAATGCTTTCCTTAAAATCATTATTTCTGTCCTAACTTGAGAGGGCCTGAGGCTATGACCTTCTGTTCAGAAGCCTTTCTGGAAGAAATTAGAGAAAGTAAAATCTAGATTTGATTAAAAGATGTGAAGATGAGTCACTTCAGCAAACTGATAACACTCATGTTTCACAGTCGTCTCCGTTGGCATCATATCACCTTTAGTCAATTTGGTGCAGGGAGAGGGGAAGAAGCCTTTGGGAGGGTAAGATTTTTAGTTATGTGAACCACCAGCTTTATTTCTGATAGTTGAGATACCAGTTTTTGGCCTAGTGGAGCTGAAAGTTTTTATTTTTACAGCTTTCCACTTTACTTATCCTCTTGCCAAGTCATAAAACTTAAGGTACTGCAATATTAAGACTGTTCATGTCTGTATACAGAGCTTATATCTGCAATATCCAGTATAAAGGTGGTTTTGCATGACTGCTATTTAAGCAGACACTTGCAGATCTGCACAATAAGGGAGCATAAGAAGAATCATCCATCGTCTAACTGCTCAAGAGGGTGTAATGCATTTATTTCCTACATCCAGGCATCTTTAAGTGCTGATTATTCCTGACTGCCAGCATGACCTTTTGTAGCTACAGGTATTGGATATAATTGAGAACATCCATCAGGTATCTCTGAATTCTGCCACAGAACTAAGCCTGATCAAAATTAAAGCTAGTAAAAAGGAAAAATGTGATGGAGCAGTTTCCCACTGGAAAACGCAGATTTAATTTAAGCAAAACACTTCAGAGACATCTTTTTATTTTATAAATATTATTAATGATAATAGAAGAATTTAGCTTTAAAAGCAACATATACTATTTCATTTTTAATTTTTGTAATAGATGATAATCAAATAAAAATAACATCAAATTGATAGTGAAATTAAAACTGTTCTTGAGATGAACTGTTTCTATAGAATTATTAGAAAGCCGTGGTGTAAAAAAAACATAGAGAGTTCTAGCAGTCTGTGTGATTTCTGTATGAGTGCCTGCCTTAGAACCATCTCATTTTCTGTGGAGATTTAGCAGCTCTCAGCATGGCTATAAGGTTGGGCACAGGAATGTCAGGGCTAAGCCAGAGGCAGAAGCAGGAACCAAGGGTCAGGAGCGTGAATATGAGGTGGATGCAAGAACTAATGCACAGCTGAGACACAGCTGGAGTAAAAGGCAAGAAAGACGGTGAACTCAAGTAGTTTTGCTCCTTTCAGGTGTCAAGAGGTGGGTACTGTGGGAATTTCCATGGTCATCATGCTGGCTCCTGGCATCCAGTAACAGCACAAGGCCATCTTGGAGTGAACCTATGTACATTCACTGCATGACACCTGCTACTGACCCACTGACCCACATGGGAGTGCCCCTTTTCTGCAAATGCCTTTGCATTGAAAGCTAGCTATGATTCACATGAAATAAATCAAAGGAAGTAAGAGTCAAAGATTCTATATTATGCTAGTCTTGATCTCTGGAAAGAAAGGGACAGGTTTATATTCCAGCAGTACCAGAATACCTGGGAAGTCAGTTGTACATAATCCTGTGTCCAAGAGCAGTTTTACTGAAAAGTCCTATGGGTCACCTTCACACACACGTAAAAGCTAATTTGTGAGTAAACAAGCTGCTAGAAGTTTTGCTTTCCTTTTTACGAAAAGCAAGCAGCAAGGAAAAGAACGCCTCGAGATAACCACTTTTCTACAATGACTTGGAAGATGGCAAAGGATAATTCAAAACCTTTGATGATTTTCCCCCTTTCCTAGATTTGGCTGGTTTCAGCAAAATCAAAAAAGGCAGTCATTAATGAAAATTGTTGTTTTCTTTTTGTTGTTTTTTTTTTTTTTTTTTTTTTTAATAGTATTTCTTTCGAAATGCTTGGGTGCTACTGATAAGGAAAATGTTCTTTAGAAAGGTGTCTGATCTCTGCTTCCCACCGGTAACAGAGCTCCAGAGAAAAGAATGACAGTCCTTTCTGGTTAAAATTCAATCACTCATGAAGCAATGTAATCCAGGTTATATCTACATTGCTCGGGGTACTCCAGACTATCTTTTTTGAGCTTCTTTGACTAGCTAATAGAGACACATCCAGCAACATAGCCAGGAGATCATGGCATTAACATGCCAAAATAAAAATAATGAGAACAGATGGAGGGAGAGGAGCTTGCCAGAGGAGAGGCTGAGGGATGGGAGCTGAGTTCTCAGGAGCAGTGGAGAGAAGGGTTATGCAGGGGCTATGACAATTCTCTTCTTTTAAAAAAGAAATGCTGTATTTTGGTCTCCGTAAAGCAGAAGACATTTTCAAAGTAGCTGCGGAAACTTTAATCTTGATTTGATTGTTCCTGAGTTTCTTTTATTTGTGAATATTCCAGCAACCAGCCTTTGATGTTACCTTTGAGCATAGTCTTATCAGGTCTAGAAAATAGCTGCATAGATGATTTTTTTTCTATTGTATTAGCCCAGTTTGAAAAGAACCTAATTGACCTGCAGTAATAATAGGTTTGACTTTCAAGTTTGATCTCAGCTTCCAAGGGCTTGCATCTCCTGGTTCTGCCTTTTGAACACTTAATCAAGAGACATTTTCCAGCTTCTAAAAGGTTTTTTCCTCATCCGCATCTATGGACAGTACCTAATGGACCTTATCCATTTATTCATTGGTGTCCACAACTGTGAAATGTGATACCTTTGTGTTTTACAACTTAAAAATGCTTTTTATTTTTAGGTAAAAATGAAAAAAAAAAAAATCCATTAGACTTATTTAGCTTTTTAAATATTTATTTTATAGAATTTTATATCCTTTGTGTTTTTGTCCCAGGGCATTTGTATAAAACATGCTTTAAAATGTGCAGGTGATTGCTTGGATTTTTGAGGCTGGCAGTAGGAGTCAGGTCTCACTTTCTATGAAGCTGCAGGAAAGTGATGGGGCTGTAATAGAGAAAGAGCCATTGCATTTGCCATGCAAGGAAGAAGAAAAGTTGTATTGAGAGAATGAACATGATGGGACTTTTAAAAGACTGGTCAGGATTCATTTCTGAGGCTCTGCCAGCTCTACTAGGTGACAATCTGGCCCGATATTCTTTTTTGTAGGCTGTGGCCTGAGTGAGCCATAGAAAGTCAAGCCAACGACATTTTTATTGCCATACATCTGACTGCCCTGATGGAGAATTATGACGATCTGTTACTGAGATGCAAAATTAGATTCTGTGTTTGCAGCGTCTCTCTGACTTCCACTCTGTAGGCCAACATAATCTAACCTACCAGGTCAAAGGATGGAAAATGTTCTTTCTGAAGCAAAGCACTGATTGCCCTGCTGCAGCCCGATTCTGCAGGTTGCGCTCAGATGCAGTAGTTCCCACTCACAAATCCATTGGTGAGAACCAAAGCCCTTTCCACACACTGGGCCGGATCTGCACAACCTGTCTTCATGCTTGTGCAGTTGAAATTCTCACATCGGTTAATGGGAATTGTGTGAGAACAAGAATTTAGTAAAAAGTGAGGATGGCAGGATTTGGATCTGTACCAAACGCCTGGGAGAAGGCTTTGCTTCCTGCCCTCTCAGTTAGAAGTTGGGTGTTGTGAAACAGTCAGTAAAGCCAAGACAGTTGGCAAGTGAGCAAGGCAGAAATAATGGAATTAAAGAGGAGAAGGACTTTTGCAATTAAAATTGCATGTACTGGCATTTCTAGTATGTGGCAGAGATCCTGCACATTTCACTCCTGAGTAACAAAGAACAGAGCTGTGTATGTCACCATGGAAATGTAAATGGAGCTCCTTTGACAAACAGAGAAATGTATGCCGTTCCTTTATGCTCAAATGAACTGTTTGTAGTGAGATGCAAGAGAAGAATGGGATGTCTGTTACAGAAAAGACAAGAAAATGCAATTGTAGTACCTCATTCTGCCTTCTGTTATACTTTTATTAGGAGTTTAAAAATACAAAAGCTTTTTTTTTTTTTTGAGCTAATTAGTTTCAGCAATATTTACGGACGGCAGTTGAAAATAGTGATAATCAAACTTGTATCAAAGAGCACAGAAGAAATAGTACTCATTCGAGTGCTATGCTTCTACAGGCATCATATACCTACTTACCTAAAACAAAAATGATGTGTATTTGTGCATGGGTGGATATTTGAGGAGTGGGCAGCTGTGGCAGCATTGTGAAATTATTTGGAAAGATTTTTTTTGTTTTACTTTTATAGTCCACAAATGTTTGGTAATTTCTGTTCTAATTCTGACTGTGTTATACTTTTCTTTCTTGGGGTGTGTACAAGGAGCTCAAGATCTCATAACTTTTCTAATATGCTGAAGATATATGTTTAGACTTTACTATGTGCTTTTTGGAACAAGGAGCTAGGTAAATAGCATCAAGTGTTTTCTGTGTTGCTCTTTTAGCATATGCTTGTATTTTTCATGCACTTTATTTCTGAAGTACTTCTGAGTTCAAGTCCCACAGTGACTGTGAGCAGTGAGAGTCTAGCTCGATGTTTGGATATTTGAACTAGAAGTGTTTTAGGAGATAAGCAGGGGAGATGGAGTTCCCGAGTCAATCGCTCTAGAGTCAAAGCACAAAGGCAAAGAAAACAGAGATGGATTTAAATCCAAACTCTTTATTTACCTTCTTACTCCCCAAGGAGTTGTGCTTTACAACTGTCAAAGATGAAATAGCTTTAAACACTACAGCAAGCCAATAAACTTTACAATATCCTCTTTTCCTCTTAGGAATAATGCCTTGGAAAAGGTTTGCACAGCTGAGAAAGGAAAAGCTTTAATGGTATCTATTATTCACTTACTCTTGCTTATTTCTTTTTTGTTCCTGTAGCATCTTTAAGCCATATTTCTGGTTTTACATCAATCCATTCAGGGAGTAGCCATGATGCTTCACCCAGCCGATGTTTTAAATATGAAATCTGAAGTATTGTCAGGGAAGTGTGTCATTGGAATATAAGGTTTTCATAAGTCACAGAAGAAGTTCTTCAGTAAAGTTAATTAACAAACTAATGGAAATTACAAGCAACCTGAAGATTTTCCAGTAAGAAGAGGTCAGTAAATCAGTAATTATCTCTGACATATATATCCATAAAGACTTTGAAGAGACTAAATTGGTTTATTAAAATGTGCTCTGGAGTGACCATTACCATATTCTTTATACATTATGAATTAAGTCTTTCTTTTTTTTAATTGCTTGAAATAAATGTGTATTTAGGAAAATTAGTGAAAATGCAATGCATTCAAAGGTAGTAATAATCACATAACCTGTGATTTTTCTTCCCCAAAGCAAGCTAAGGTGTTGCTCTTTGCTTCCTTGGTGTTAAAAATGCAACTAATTTTGAGATGAAATCTGGCAAAGGCAGCAACACTTCACAGTAGGTTAGCACAGAAATCACCCAGCTGACATTGCAGTCTTGCTTTAAGGAGACAGAATATTTTATGACCAGACTGAAAACGGTCCTGGGGAAAGGACCATGGTAGGTCATATCATCATGTTTCACAAAAAAAAGATGGTACTCTGCTTCTAGGGTAATAGCTTGTAGGATAACTTCAAGGTAGTTTTCCCCAAAGGCCTTCTGAAAGATCCACTACTACTTTCTGCTTTCTGATCACCATGTCTCACAGCCTAGATTTGATCTTAATTTATGCTAGGTAAAAAGATTCCATTTAACTTGATGTGATAAAAGACTGCAGCTTCCTCTTCCCCCACTGTACGTGTGCACTATTTCATATGCCTTGCTGTTGTCCTTTGGGCTTGTCTTGATGGAGCACTTACATGAGGTTGGCTTCTCATCTCTTCATACAGTGTTTAACTGTACAGAAACAGTACAGAAATTACCTTGCTACCTTTCTATACTGGCTTCAGGATCTTGCTTGTCAATTAGTGCAGAGTTTTGCACTGATCTTAATATCATGGGAAATATGATATTTTCTCCATTATATGTTTTTCAGACATAACATTGGATTGCTTTTTTTCCCCCAGAGTGTATTCTGCTGTGCCTGTGGGGAAAAGGGGGAAATCTAGAATGAGGCAGAATCAAACTAACTTTCCATTATAAAACCCAGCAGTGGTTGTGAGGGTTTTGAGTTGCTACCCCCGCTGTAAAAGTTCTGGGACCATAGTTATTCGTCTGCAAATAGCACTTGGGTTCTCATGAGCAGATGGACTTGGTGTTGCAGCTTTGCAGGGATGAGGATATGGTGGGGCTTTGGCTATGGCAGAAGGTGGAAGCGCAAATAAATACATTTGAAGAGATATATTTGCAGGCTTTTATATTCAGCAGTTACAATCAGCTGCTTTTAAAGTACTCCCCAGTTATCCTGGTATCCCCAGGGACTCAAGCCATGCACTGTGCATGCCAAAATAAAGCATGCTCCTCATCTCAAGTTCTTTTTTATGACACCTGCAGTTCAGCATGAAGCACACTACAAAATTAATAGCATTCAGCAGTAATTGTTTCCAGCCCAAGGGGTTCAAACAACCCCAGCTACATATAACACCTTAAAATCTCCACGCAGTTTGAACTGTCTCTGTAGCCTAATTTGGATTACTTAGCTCATAAAACCTCATCTTAACACAAAACTGGATGAATAAACGAAACAGAGAGTCAGTTTTACAATATATATTTTTTCCTGTATCTGTGGCTGCAATAAACATGTTTGCTTTGCAGTATAGTTCATTTTTTCATCCATCTGCCCTCACCTTACAATGAGTTCTGCAATTGGAAGATGAGGAATGCTGGCATTCATCTATGAGTAGGGGAATGTGCTTGGGGAGAATTTCAAGAAGAGAGACATATTAAGCAACAAGTGTGCCTTCTGCTTTTAGGATTTGTAACTGCAAGGACATAAAACTTCACAGCATTAGGTTTATGGTGCTCTTATGCTGTACTGAGTGACTTGAGAATGAGAGGATTAAAAGACAACAGGCGGAAAGAGAGCTCTAACTTCTAACTCTTCCCAAAGTAGTAATGAAGAGCCTGATACAAAAAAATGTAATTTAAATTCCTCCCTGCACAGTTTATAAGATTATGCAGTTGATTATATTTAATAATAGATCTCCTTCTGTTCTGTAGATTTTTACATAAGGATTTGGTGAGCTGTGTAAATCTGCTTTAGCTTTCAATTTGTAAGCTAAGAGTAAGAGCCTGCTGGCTTCTGTGGGTACTGCGGAGCTGCCCTGGGTCTGACTGTCCCCGCCTGCAGGGAGGCTGCAGGGGCAGGTAGAACATAGGCACGTACAGCATTATTAATTTGTTGCTAACAGAATACAGTAAAAGTTTCTAATATGTCTTGCTGTGGCCCAGTGGAGTTTTAGCACTGTTTCTCTTGTTCTCAGTTATCTTTTGCCAAAGCTTTTCTGCTTTGGTTTCTGCTGAGGTCTGAGTTTCATTTATTATCACTGAACCTCATAAGTGCCTTCAGTCTTTGGAAAGGATTGGCTGTACAGTTTGCCAAAGAGGTAAATTGAATCTGGGGTCTCTAGCTTACAGAGAAACACCTGTAAAACACTGTTTTTAAAGGGAATGTGACACTGGTTATATGAACTCTGCCCGAAGTTTAAAATGGGCTTCTGGCTGTCTAGCAGCCTTTGAGTAGTTTCAAGTCAGTGAGCCAGAATTGTTGTGGGTGCATGTATGCAGGAGTTTGTAATGTAATACACTGAGAGAATCATCGGAAACAGAGTAGGAATGTGTTCCTCTTTCCTCTGAAACAGAGATGTTAAATGGTGTTACTCCTGTTCCAGAGGCATCAGAGAAAAATAATACGCTGAAGATAGGACATAGAGTGAAAGGAGATTAAGAAGGGCATCCCCAACTCTACTGAAATAAAGTGGTAGTTTCAGTATGGTTCATATTGTATTGGTGTCATATCATGAAAATCAATTGAATTTATAGTAATTGGGTTTCAGCTGTCAGATTAATCAGGTCAAAAGTCACTTGCAAACTTAACTTGCACCTGATCCAGAATGGAGAGCTCTACTGAGCCTGCAAGGACATGATGTGCAAGTTGCTATGGGCATTCACAAACTTTGCCGGTGTCTTTATAAAGAAAACTGAGCTTTCATGCTGTCAGTCAGGTACCATTCTCAAGGAGAGACTTAAGTGCAGAAAAGGAGAAGAGAATCTATCCAGAAAAGACTGATTTGAAGGGACAAAGGGTATAAAACTTTGTACATTGTCTTCTAGGAAATGTCGTGATAAATGAAACAGTGGGATCTGTTTCTGTTCATTGTTGGGAAAGCTGCATTATAACCTGGCTATTAGGGAGCTTTTGTGGGTTTGTTCTTTTGTTTATGAATTCCAATAAAGATGAAGTTTAAAAAAAAAAAAGCAAGATTGCAATTTTCAGCTAAATCTCACTCTAAGCAAAGTAGGAAAGGAACAGTGGTGCAGAGGAAATTACAAGAATGGAAGAACTCAGGCTATTTCAAAAACTTTATATAAGAAGGCTAAAGATTTGGAAACCTGTCTGTATCAATTTTGTTAATATGTTCTCTCAGAACTCCAATATCTCGAAGCAGAAAAGAGTATCGAATGTATAAGCCAGTTCCAGTATATAAACAATGACAGAGTAGCTATATGAAATATATGAGATTCCAGAAGAGTAATGTCCAGGAGGAAAACTGCTCTAGCAGGCAGTACAGGAGAGTTCTAACATAATATTGCTAACTTTCTAAAGATTGACATCTTAGTGGTCATCTTAGTAAGCTAGGCTGTGCTTGCAGGAGACTACTGTGTGCAGAGTCACCACTACTCGTATATTTAATATGTACCAGAACATCAGTTGCAGATCTGGATTTAATACTACTGTTTAATCTAGACAGAGAAGTTATACTACAGTGAATAATAACATTTTAATTGATGTTTTCTGCAACCTCAGAAAAAGCTCCTGTATCAGATAAAACAATTAATTTTCAAAGCATCATGCACCTTTGAAAATAGTGCACAGACAACTTACTCTTTTCTCTCTTCTCTAAATAGTAATTCCCTATATATGTTGCTTGCCCATCTCTTATCCCTTCAGGATAAGATGCAATGCACAGCACACCACTCAGTTCCCTTAATGTTCTTTCTTAGTACAGGAAACATAATCTCAGGCACAGGGCTTGCAGGTGTAGGCATGTCTGTAAATGATAACCTATTCTACATTCATAAGGTTGGAAAATTCTCAGTGACAACTAGAGATCTTTTCACAGAATAACTGTATGAAAATGTTCCAATTCATCAAACCCTTTTCCCATATGATTGAACATTTGGAATTAAACAAACAAACAAAAAAAAAGCTTCCTCTATGTGCACTCATATGGTAGACAAAACATTATACTGACTTCTACCTATTAAAAATTGCTATCTCATTTGTTCTATTTAAATGCCCAATTTTGCCCAATGTTGAGAAGGATGGTATTGGTAAGCTCCCATGATATTCGTGAGGCACAATAAGTTGATTCTGTTCTAATTTACATGTGTAGAAACTGGAGGTAATTTTATGGCAATCATAGATGAATTCTAGATTTGCATTGTAAGTTGATTACATTTGCTTCACTAATCATATTATGATGTTCTGAACACTACAATTACAAGTTATTCTAAAAAAATAAAATATTTCAATGGTGTTATTCACAAACAGATACTGAAGCTTTCACCTTCTAGGTTTTTTTTCACTTATCACCCAGTCTAAAAAGGCGAGTGAACTGATTCACAGAGGATCAGTAATAAAATAAAAAATCCAGCACAGTTATACCAGTTTATCAAAAAATCTATTTTTTTAATTATGGTGTTTTTTGGCACCAGAAGAGCATAGCAGTGCTCTTCACAAGGAAATATTCTTATCTTATTAAGATTGAACAATGAAATTCATTCATAAAATGAAGATGAAATAATTTTCATGCATTTCTTCGTCTTTCTGGAAGGCGGATGATGACAGCACTAATGAAGGTTAAGTAGACTGAGGAAGGCTTTGTAGAATATCTGTGGGAGATCTCAGATATGTGCAGCTTATAGAAAAAGCACTGTAGCACCTACCACGTCATGTGTCATCTCAAGTGAGAACAATCTTTCTTCAATTCCACAGGCATTTCAAATATAATTATCCTGAATACAATGGATGAGGAATCCTGTTAGTAACAAATGTTCAAACTCATCCTTTTCTTCTGTTTTATTATACTTAGCTGTTTTTCACCAGCATTTTTGGAAAGTTTTATTTTGTTGAGTACTATATTGAACTAATAATTGAAAATGAAGCCATAGGAAAATATAAACATGCAATACCCCAAGTCAGATGAGCAGGACAGATGTCGGGGAGCCTTCCCCTGTTGGACGCATGGTCCAGTCTGCATCCTTATGTGTTGAAGTCAAGGCAGTATTAGGGCTATACTAGCACATGAAGACAAGCAAAAATCTTTTGAATCATCTATCCATCAGTATACTTGTCTTAATATGAAACTGAGGCTATAAGAAAAGCTCATCTCTTCGCAAAGTCTTGAGAGGTAGTACCAAAATGATTAATTTTTTCTGTTTCTGCTGTGACTGGAACCTGCAAGACTTGTTTTGTCCAGTAATGAAAAAAAGCCCATGACAGAGGATAAGAAAGACTTAACTGTGGCTGAAGGAAGGACATTTACATATTGCAGAAAAACCACTGTCAGGGAACCAAACTAGACCACAAGATCTGTTTGAATGTGCCTGAAGAAATTAGCTTTGCCAGTATTATCATCAGACTTGTGAAGTACTCAAGGCAAGCACATATTAAGTTTGCCATTCTTAGGAACCTATTTGTATACACTTTATTTGCATTGCTAATGTATTTAATATTTTGGTTTTTTAAATTGATTTGCTGACAAATATATACATCTTCCAAATGGGAGAACCCTACAGTTGAATTCTGAATTCTGAAAAACAGAGAGCATAGATGTGTGCAGGATTTGTAAGTCTCTTAGTAGTTTTGACATGTTTCCCAAAGATTCAAAAGATACAGCTTGGAATGAATGCAACCTGAAAACTCAGACAGGAGTCCATCCTGTCTACCTAACTGCACACTCAGGACAGAGATATGTCTCTTTCTGAGCTCATCTTGAGTGATCTCCAAGTCCTAAATGGGAAAGGCAGCATTAGTTCTGTTGTACATGATGTTTTCATTACATTAAAGAAAAGCCAATATTTCTTTTGGCCAAAACAGGAGTACTGCAACTCCAGAAAGTTTGGGCCCAAACCTAAAAGAGGTTGATCGATGTCTATTCTTTTCACCATTGGAATGAAAACTTACTATACAGGCCTTGATATAGTATAGGAGTCATAGACACTATACCAGTATCAACCATTAGCTCAATCTGTGAATAATGATGAGTTAAAAAGGAAAGTCCAGCAAATTAAAACCACATTGAAAAAATATATCCTTCAAGCCTAGGTGCCAGGCAAAACAGTCACACTGGGAGGCAGCATTCGTAGCTCCTAACAGAGAATAAAAAGGAAATCATATTAAAAATAGGAAATGTATTTGTAGAAGAAAATAGAAATGTAGCAAAATATAGAAATGAAAGCTATGTAGCACTAGAACAAGAGTGAGAATTTTAAACTCAGTGCTAACATATGGCTATGGGAGCTGGAGCTACCCAAAGTGTAAAATCAGACACCTTAAAAAAACAAATGTCTGTAAAAGGTTCTGATTCTGGATGAATATACTTCTAACCAAAATGGGGAGATAAGAAATCAAAATCATCAGCCAGCAGCTTATCTCCATCAGTATGAAGAGCACACTTGTTCAGCAGCTGAGTGTGTGCTTCAGATGCCAGGACACAGGCACTTACCCAGAGCTGTCAAATGCTGGCCAATGGCATGAAAAGAGGCTGCACAAGAAAAAGAAAAAAGCCCTTGGAAAGCCCATTAGCAAGCAGGTGGCATTAGCAAGGCAGTCACAGCTCCATAGAGCACTGGGAAACAGCAGCAAATGGCAGTAGAGAAGACTAGTTCTGACCCATACACCAGAACTTGTCAGTAACATCTAAATGCTTTAATAGTATAAAGGAAGCTAGCATATAAAGCTCTTGGGTTCACTGTATCCCAGTTTACTTGCTGTATGTGTTCTGAGATGCATTGGTCTTGGCTTTGAGGGACGAGCAATCTATATGAAAAATAGGAAATCTGACCTTCCCCTGTCACTATTGCAAGTTGGTGGTGCGTGGTTCCTACACGTAGGGGGATGAGAATGCCCATCATTCTGCACATGGAGAGCTCTACCCTGCAGGGCCAGGCACCCAGGGAGGCAGGGGCAGGGAGATGTGTGCTGTGGAGCTACCTGCAGCTGGGTGGGCACCAGCCTTGGGTTTGGGCACCTGCTCCCAGGGTACTGAGGAAAAGCACTTTAAGTCTGGATGCCCTCCATCTCTGTAACCTCCGTTAAGACATTTTCAGTTTCTTCATCTGATATATAAAGGCATCAGTACAAGACTCAGTTGCCTTTTGAAGCTGGGCTAAGTAATTCTGCTTTGGAAGAATGTATTCCATGGGGAAATAAATAAATAAATCTTACAAACAATTTTTTTCAAAACTCTGAGGAACTGCACATCGCCTGCTGGCACTTCTGAATTTAGAGTGCTGCATATCGAATTGTTTCTGCTCTCCAGTATTTTGCTTCCCTTTCAAAAGCTTTTTCTACTGCAATTTGTAGAACATCTTGTGGGCAATTCCTCTGCTTGCAGCCTTGCCTGTCACATTGCTTTTCCGTCACAAATAGTATAAGGAAATAGAGAATGACTGCCTGGGATGATGTAGGTTCTTTTGTTGCTGTTACATATGGACGGACTTGTATTGTAAACTGTCTGCCACCTGTTTTCTTTTAGAAGTAGGAAAAGTAGTTTTCTTCTTTCTTATAAAATGCATGAAATATCTAATGAATTTTGCTCATATCCACTCATTTACATAATAAATCCTTGTAGGAAAACATGCTGAAATCTGAGTCAAAATTCTCAGTAATCCGTTAAGACTTTGCATGTGTTTTGTAGCAGTGTTTTCATGAGTGGGCAAGCAGGGGAAAACTGGGGGTGTTACAAGGTGATACTAAATCAAAGCAATCCTGGAAAGCATTCACACTAGGTTTTAGAGTGATATCTCTGTTTTATCACTGTACTGTTGTATCTCAGATTAAGTTGTCCAGAACATTTGCTTCTCAACTCTTAATGGTTGTATGTTTGGCATCATTGGGTTGTTCCTCTTGCAAATGGGCTGGCCAGCATTGCTTCCAGTCTTTATACATGTTCTTCTTCCAAGGAAAATTTGAGTTTGATGCAGGTTGCCTTGCAGACACTGGCAGGTTGTACTCATGCTCTGGCTCTGCAGAAATCAATGAGCTCTGTTTTAGGTGGGCTGAAGGTGTTCTGATAACTTTAGAAATCTGAAGTCTTCACTCTGCCTACCTCCTGAAAAGGCAAAAACATGAATAAGGTTGTTTCCCTCTGCCTTGTAAAGGAGTCTCAGACTCTGCCTGTAGCATCTCAAGTAATTACTTACTATATTAAGAATTATAAGACATTTGTGCCACAAACGCCATTCTTACCACATTTATTCTTTGATCAGGGGAGTACCAAGTCAACAGCATTCCTGTTTTGGCTCCTTTAGGAAACTGAACAAAATGGTGCTGCTGAACAATTCAGCACCAGAAGATTTTGGAGTTTTATTACAATTAAATTCAAACATATAAAACCTTTGGCTTTTCATTTAGAACCGCCTGTCAGTACCTTGTCAGGTATGCTCTATTTCTCAGCATCTTGACATGTATGAGAATAAAATACATGGTCATGAGTCTGCCTCGAGGAGATTTTATGTAAATCTGTACACATTTATAATCCAGATGAACGTGTGAAGTCCTGCATGGCTACATGATAAATAATTGTCATTTACTTTCCTCATTTTTTAATTTCAGTGACAAAGGGCTTGTTGTACATTTGAATAACAGAAAGAGTAACAAGGCACAACTGAATACATTTGTGGTTGTTGTTGTTTGAATACTGGATATGGAATATGCTGCTGAAGCTTTGCTAAGAGCATTTCTCCATGGAAATTTCCTTACAATTACTTACAATTGTAAGTGGAAAATGAATGTAAGATGTGATGTTTAATTATTCTGTTTAGTCACTGGCATGCTGGATCTGAGGAGTGCTGGCCAGATAGTATAGCCTTGACAAGAGCCTTGAATAGTTGGGCTTCTTTATTCCCACGCATTGGCTGGTCTTGTTTATGTCCATGCAAACTGTGTGGTGCAGGGAGCAGAGACAACTGTCTGTCGTCATTTATAGGGTCTGATAAAGCAGAGAAGGGAACATCTTTTCAGCAGTGGTGTCTATTGTAGATTCTTCGGACATGAAATGGAACTGGTTGTGTTTAGCACCTAGAAGAATCAAACAGTGGCCTATGAACAACAAAGGAGACAATTTAGTTAAAAATAGGACACACACAAAAAAAAAGAGAGAAAAAAAAAACTGTATGGCAGTTGAGGCCAAGCACAGGCAGGTGGAATTCTGCCATTTATAGGGAGCTCTTGTGGGGGTTATAACAGATTTGGGAGGAGGCCTTACATGACCGAAATCATCTGCAGCAAACTTTGATTTTTCATTAAAAATCTATTTTTAATCTGATTTTTTTTCTGATAAAATGAGTGGAAGAACTGTCAGTTTTGCAAAAAATGGTGGTTTTGAGGAGGTACTAACCACCTCCTGCAATTAATTTATTTTTTTCTGAAACCACTTTCTCCAATGAAGAAGGTTGCCAATGATGAAATATTATCTAACAGTCATGTCAACTTCTCTAGTTGGCCTAAATTCTTAGGTGGTACAGTATTGTAATGACTGGGACTGAGTCTTATACTTCTTCACAAAACCACTTTGCCGAGAGCAGATTAGTTTGCTTGGTGCCTGTCAAGTGACTTCTGTTTTCATCAAATTTTTCTCCTTCTTGGGAATAAAAGGGCCTGTGTCTTTTTGCTTGCTTAGCAGCAGTGACAAATTCCCTGAGTTTTCCGGCCCCCCTACTCTCTCTCTGTGAGATTCCATGTCTCAACATTCATTGCATTGAATTAATGTTATTAATACTCTAACAGCTCAAACTAAGAAACAGGGCCGTATTGTGACAGCTACTGAGACAATACATGTCCCTGAGACATTATTGTCTAAACAGTCTATCTGAAGAGTAGGCTGGGAAACACAGGCACAAGTGTGAGAGCAATTCAAAGCCAGAGATGCTTTTTAGATCGTGCTGGCTTCTCTCTGGAACAAATCACAGCCTTGCTCATTGAGTCCTTCCACTGCCTGCCAAGAGAATCTGCACAGATAGTGATATTGGCAGCCATCTTCTAAATTACAAAGAAAATTATGAAATGGGTGATAACTGTGGTGTCTGAGTGCGAGTAAAGATTTTTAATGTCCTATAATATGTAGCTACCCTAAAGTAATTCCAACAAGGTAACTGGTTAATTACATATTTCTAACTAAATACTTGTGTAATTTTAAGGGAATATTTTTCCCAAGGTGGTCATAAAGTGCAAAGATAGATAGCATTAGGCAATTACCATTTTGAAGAATAGATGTTGTCACCATTAAAAGTGGGTACTTAGGACGTATAATAGCAGTGTCACATTCATCACAGCATCTAAGAGAGAGGACACTTAAATGCAGAGAGAAGGCTATTAATGCAGACAGGTTTTAAAACTTCCATCAGATCTCTCGTAGTCAATATTGGTGCTTTACATAAAAATGGCCTGCACTGATGATAAGGTAACTTGACTGAGTTCAAATCACTGGAGAACAATAAAATGCGATCAGTGATTGCCAGGTGCTGCCATTTTCAAAGCAGAGACCCAAACTTATGACAATGGAGTTAACACAAATCACAGAAACTTCAAGGGAGTAACCCTTGTGAGTATGGTGTGATTCCTGGGACACAATCAATGTAAATGATTCCTGATTTTTGTAGGTAATGGCAGGTTTGTTTTCAATACACCTCAAGGTATCCATCCATCTATATGAAATAGACACAGTCTATGGAAAAATGTACCCCACAGCATTACATGTCTAACATCCCTATCTATTATTTAGAATTGCTACACATTTTAGGGACTTGTAAAATATTATCAGACCGTCTGAGGTTTTCTGACATACTGAGCAATTACAGTTGTTAACTTTGCACGGTGCTGTCAAAAATAAAGAGACTTAGCGAAGTTCAAATTCAATGCATTAGCAGAATAGGCATTTAAAGTGAGGTATAATTTTGATCTTATAATACAAAATTGTTGTGAATATTGTATATTGTTATTCTTGGGATATTTCCATGAGCTCACATGCAGCAGGGTGCAAATATATCTAATTTTTTCAAAAAGAAAGGAAACACCTGTTTGGGAACAATTATGAAGTTCATAGAACTATCAGTCCTAATTACTAAATATCTTCAGGATTCTCATTTAAGCAAAATCAACCATACTTGAAAACTAAACGTGGAATGTAAATGATGCAATCATTCATAATTCATTCTGCCACAGTAGACAAAAGTAAAGGCTACAGCAGGCTGTAAATTAATTCAGCCAAGGCTAGATTTTAAAAAGTTGTTACAGAGGAATAGATCTTTTAAGGCTACTATTTGTTTTCCAGCATCTTAAAACTGATCTTAAAACTGAATGCATTTAAAATATATATATATATATATATAGGCCTTGCAGAAGAGGAAATATTACGAGTAATTTTTGAGGAAAATGATCTGTTACTCAACAGAAATATTAGCTGCTCATTAAAGAACATGTATTGCCATTTGCAAGACCTATCCTTACTTCTAACTGGTAAGTTAAATCTGGCAGTAGTTATTATCTACTGCCCATACATTAGTGGAATCAATGATCCAAGGTAATCCAAGGATAATTTCTCAGTTAAACTAACTGAGGGCAAGACCTCGAGGTCTCAAACACAGCTACAGCTCTCTTGGGGAAAAAGAGAAGACTCTCAATATCAATTCTTGGTTTGCAGCTCTTAGCCTTTTTCCAGGCTAGAGTGACTGCACAAATTAGTTGTCCAACCTCAGGCTGGGGTTTGCTGCCGTTACTCTTATCATTGGAAACTCATTATAAAGAGTGAGTGTGAATTCACACTATATGCCATTTTCATGTAAAACTTCTTTCTGTACTCAAGTAAATACCACTCTATGCACACATAAATATTAGCCCCACAGTAAATCAGTTACTTAGTACAACGAACTCCAAAGCAGCAGTTCTGTGGTTTATAATGTGATTCATTTATGTGCAGAGTTGAGCTTGGAGCTGAGCAGGTTAAAGTCTATGGTATTTCTTGTACTTTGTAAGCCACTATTAATCCTGTGAGCAGCTTGGGAAAGAATTTGCAGTAAAAAATATATTAATCAAATGTGGTCCTTCTTGCTGTTTGCAAATTGCTTGAACAGATTGTTAGATCTACTTATTTGTTTGCTGTCAGTTATTCTTTACCAAATATTATGGTGAGGAAAATTGAGTTTACTGATTGTTTGCTGATATCATAAAAATACATATATGTGTGTGTGTGTGTGTGTGTGTAATGTATTTCCTATATATAACAATTTCATATGCCATCTGTGTGATCAGTCACTTGAGAAAATATTATTGAATTCCCTGTGCATTAACCTTTTCCAACACAAAATTACACATTTTTTCCAAAATCACTTTCCACAGACATTCCCAGCAATAAAACAGTTTCTCATGTGGGTTCCACACTATCTAACCATTTGGAGTCTGTGTGTTTATGTTTCAGTGACAGTCTCCACTGTAGTGTTGATCAGATCCATGCTGGGCTGGCACTCTCAGTGGTCCATATGTACATAGCACTTAAGAGAACAGTAATGAAGCAGAAGCAGAATTGTTCAGATTTCCTTCCTGAAGAATGATGCTGTCCTCTCAGTCGTTACAGCTCGACTAGGAGCTTCTTACATCAAGGTCTAATTGACTGACCAGTAGGTTAACCACTGGGGGGTTGAGCATAGTTGCCACAGATAGAAGTTATGACATCATCACCTTTTTGCTCATGTTCTTTTAAACACAGAATTCATGCTAAGATTCTGGAATTTGTTCCTAGGCAATCAAAAGAACCTAAAATAGACTGAATCTTGTGCTTAATTCTTTACTTATTCAAGTTTTTGTCACTAACATACAAAGTACAAAGCATGAGGTACTTAAAACAAAATGATGCTTTGAAGCAGGCTGCAGTAAGTGTGTAAATCAATTTACTCTGTTTACTCTTGTTTATACAATTTAAGTCTTCTAATACTTGATATTGCTTCTGTCTTTATTCATACTGGCAGATGGGATTAAATGTGTGAGTACGTCTTCTGTTGAAGGTAGAACTTCCTCTATTGCTTTCTAGACTGCCACAAGACATGGATTCCTTTCTTTCCTAGCATACTGAATGCCTGTATGTCACTATTTTTAACCTGAAGTTACTTTTGGGAAGAGTTGAATTCCCAAGAGGCTCTGATGAGATTTTTAATTTAACTCTAATTACTTTAATAAACAGAATGCATCTGCATTTTCACATTTTCACATAAATGTAGCGGGGTAGGAAAATCGGTGCTTAAATGAAACATCATCCCACATTTAGGAAATCTGCAAATTATGTGAACTCTATTACTGGTGACTTCGGATTTTATTAAAGAATCATGGTATAAAAAATAGCAAGCCACAGTATTCCTTCATAATTTGAAAATACAACATTACAGATAATCAAATATAATTGTCCAGTGGTTCAAGGAGGTGTTTCCCCACACAATAATTTACATAGCAAGAAACAAAGCCCTATTGCCTGCTTAAAAGGGTTAAAGGTGAGGAAGTGGGAATACAAACTATGCTGTGCAATCTAATTCTTGTCATAATTGCATTTGTTTTGTGCTTTGTGCAAAAGCCTCCTGCAGCCTTGTGCTCTAAGAGCAGCATCTACTTTAAAATCTTCTTTCTGTGCATGTATTAGAAACCATGGAAGAAGCTATGTAAAAGTTCAACCATTCAGCATGTTTAAGCATTTATGAGTTATTTATTAATATTTTATTAAATATTGCATAAAAGAACAGACGAAAGTTGTGTTCACCAATTCAGAGAAAGTAAATGATCTTTAGTTTAATGATGTAACACACAAGCTTTATGAAATCATCAAAGTGCTGGTTGCTCTAGTGTGCATACATTTCTCAGACAGAATAGGTGGAAAACTAACATAATATACATTGAGAATATAAATCCTTTGGGTCTGTCTGGCTTTTTCCTTCTGTAGAACTCATTTTCAGCCTTTACTCTTTCTTACAAGACAGCATTCTTTGCTCTCAGCAGAAATGCACCCAGCAGTTGAATCATCACCTTCTTGGAAGTGGACAACCTTGTGATGTGCTTTTTAAAAATACTCATCATATTTACATGAGTTGAACTGTAACAGTCTTCTAACAGCCTTCTTTCAAAGACTGTGAAAAAATATTGATATTCTTGCCAGCAGGGACTGTTCCATGGATGCAACTGTACAGTAAATAGAGCTCAATCTCCTGCCTTATAAAGTATTCTACACCCTGTATATAGCACACTATACATTATAATATCCCCCTAATTCCTGTTTTACTCCACAAGGTATATGCTTTCATGAACCATCTCATAATAACAATAACTAAAACAAATAGATGTTATTTGCACTGTGATTGCTTTGAAGTATCAGGTAAGTATGGCAGATTGTGCTGTTTGCCTTTGTGTACCCTGAAACAAATTCTCAGTAAAAGGTGTAAAACAGAATTCAGATACTGGTAGGCATCAAATCATCAGTATGATTGGAATATGAAGATTGGAGCATAATCTGAGAGAAACAGAGTTGTTAGGAAAAAAAAGTAGATTTTTAATATAAGTACAAAAGTATAGACAACTGAGAAAAGAATCCGGGAATATTAGAGAAAAAATGTATCAGCTAGCAAAGTCCAAAGGCACACTTTTGGTTGCTTGCACCGAACAACAAATGCAACTGAAGAAGAGCTGGGCAAATCCTTAGCACAGAATCAAAGAACAAAAATTAGGGGTTCATGTGTGACGTGATACAAAACCAAGGTCAGTGCCATGCAAAGAAATTCCAGGACAGAAAGAGACTGGAAACCTAAGCCAGAATGTTTGCAGTAGAGAGAGATTAAAATAATAATAATAAAAAAAAGCTATGCTGCTTGAGAATATTGAGAATTCCAGGGAGCAAGCAATATTTGCCATAAGACCTTAACTGCTTCACAAACTTTTGATATACGTGCTCTGTAGAAAAAAAAAAAAAGAAAAGAAAAAAAAAGGCAGCTGTATTTGCAATCGAGATATTAGATCACCAGCCGATTCAATTACAGCTGAATCATAGGACCAGCTGCAATATGAGCCCAGAAATATTGATAACATTACGAATAGTACACTAGAGAAATGTAGGTGAAAGCCAGTGATATACCGCATATGTACTCTGAATTCAGTAAGCAAAAACAAGTTGTTAATAGGGAATCTGTGAAACAAGCAATGTAATCTCTTAGAGTCTGTAACAGCTGACAGGCAGGAAAGCCTTGCTGAGCAACAGTGTTGCATGAGAAAGATGAAAAAGAGCAATTTGCTCACCAAGCACCATCAAAAATACTCCACGCTGAAAGAGAGAAGATAGCAGCATCCCAGTACCATAGAGGTCATCCACTCTTCCAGCATCCCTAACAAAGCAATTGTGGAAGGAAATGGCATGTCTTGAAAGAAAAGGCATTGCTGCATCTTCTGAAACAAATGCGGTGGATCTGCCTCCAAACAGTGATGACAAAGGCTTTGGTAAGCCAGGGACTGCCATTAACTCAGAACCACTTAACACTGAAGAATAGTTTCACTCATGATCATGCTCAGAGGCTTTTGCCTGCTTTGCTAGCATTCAGGAATAACAATTTCAAATTAAATTGCACCAGCACTCCAATTACTTGACAGTTTTCTTCATCTTGTGGAAAGTAACTTCAAAAACAAGTAACTGTGGTCATATATGTCCTCCAGGAAATAGCTTAAACTGAGTGAGGCACCTTCTGCATGTTCAGGGAAAAAGCAATTGGTGAGAGTACACATGAAACAGCTTTCAAGGTATCTGCTGCTATGATTTGAGGAGAAAATGGTACCTGGAAAAGTCGCTAACAGCAGAACTCACTTCTACGTTGCCATTCAAGCAGCTCATTAAAACAAGAGATAGCTTGTAACTGGTTCTTGCAACTGTATATTAGCAGTGCTGATACAAGGCTCTAGGAAAGCTGCACGGAGTAGAGGGACAAGGCCTTAACTCAGGGAGCATGCAGCACCCCTTACTAGCAGCTGGTGGGTGTTTCATGTGCTGACAAACAGATTTTTGGTGTTGGTTTTACATATGATTCTTTTGGAGTGTTTCATGTTGGCACCAGAAGGCCCAGAATACTATTCCACACTGACGAAGACATTCCATTAGATGGGCAGGTCAATATTTCATTTGTAGATACCTGAAAGAAAACTGAAAGAAAGGGATGGTGGCATTTAGGAGGCACTGCAAGGCCCCATTTTGCCCATCTGTTTGGGCATTTGCACAGCCTGCTAACACACTGAGCTCAGATCACTTTCCTGTCGGTGATCTGTACTCACGTTCCTGTCCTAGATGAGAACCATCCACAAGACTTCGGAACAGGGCTTCTCCAGTTCCTCTTGCTGCAGCCTTATTGAACTCCATGCCAAAGCAAATGCTGATGGAAAAGCATGAGCAGAAAGCTCTAATCTACTCTTTCTCACATAGCAAAGAGAAGAATCTGATCTAATTCCTGCTCCACTTATTGTTCTTTGTACACATGGAAACAGTATTGATGGGAAAACAATATTCTCTTCCCTCTTCTTATACCCCCAGATAACCTACAATTTCATTGATCAGCAAAGTGAATTTGAATCACTCAGGCAGAGGACAGAACTGGATGTGGATCTCATACATGTTTCAAAATTTCCCTAGCTTTTAAGGTACTGGGAAACAAAAAAAGCCTCTCTGGCACATCTGTGAGTCTCATCCTGAACATACTCAGCCGAAACTATTCAGCAAAGATAATTCAGGACTATTTGAAGATAAGCAAAACTGCATTTTTGTTGAATTTGCTGCATGGAAAAAATAAATCACCCAGCTTTTATCCACAATTTTGTTTAAAGGGAACTAAGCAGAAATCCCAGGCAATTTAATCATTGGTATTATAAGACAGACACATGCTCACAACTTGAAACAGAGACGTTGTTAGGAAGAAGCAGGAGGGGGGGAGCTTTCTATTTTCCGGTAATGAATGTTCAATTGAGATCATTTATGGGACAGTAAGGGAAGTGCAAAGAGTATAGTGATTGACAGTAAAAAGGGATTTCTACCCCACTGACTCACAGTGCAATAATGCAGAGGGACTGTGGAATACAAATACCCAAGCTGACCTTGCTCTAGCAGACAAAAAACGTAATCAGAAGTGTTAAGGTGCTACAGCCTGCTGAAATGCCATGTTCAGACAATGGGCACACAATGGACACTGCACTGAAATGTGAATGATTTGTTGCCAGATGGAAAAGAGATCTTCTCAGTATCCTCAAAACCTTCTGCAAAGTCAGCAGGAATGGCAACCAAGAGGCTGATGGGTATAGCAGAACACAGAAAACAAGCCCTCTCTGGAAGTGTTGTGTTCCATCACAATACATGGAAGTTCATAATGCAGCTCATGCTGGAGCCAGTGGGTCTCAGAGAGGGGCTCAATTTCCTCTCCCCTGACTCCAGCGTGTGCAGGGCTGATACCAGCACTACCAGCTCCCAGTCCACCGTGCTCACTGCCCTCCTCAGCAGGGTGGTGAGGAACCAAGCTCAAAAAGCTTGTAAAGGAAGAGAGACTACTTCCCAATTAACATCATGAGCAGAACAGACTTGATTTGGGAAAAACTAATTTAATTTGTTGACATTGAAAAATAGAATTGAGAGATGGTTGGCGAGAAACAAAGGAACTGAAACACCTCCCTACTCCATTCTTTTTTTGCCAGGCCCCGGCGCAGTCCTACACAGCCATCTCCTCCAGCAACCTCCTCCCGAGTGCAGGCTCAGGGCTGCAGTCACACAGCAGCTGTCACAGCACCTTCTGCTGCCCTGTTCTCACACACCTTTCCCAGCTCCTCAGAGTTGTACTGGGTTCTACCCTTTCTCCAACACATTTCCACTGAGCTGCCTTCATCATCACTAATGGGCCCACCTGTGCCTCAAAGGGGGCCAGCAAAGAGTCTGCCAAAACCCCCTGGAACACACTGGAACATGCCAGAAGTGGCTATGCTTAGCACGGGGCAGCCCTGGCCTGTCCTCCCCAGCATGGAGCAGACCACCCAGCACAGCCTAGCTGAAGAAGAAGCCCACACCAATGTGCTGAGCACAGAAAGCAACACAGCTGGTCAGGAAGGAGAGTTAATAGGTGTGCACGAGCCCCCAGACAGACCAGCTGCTGTGCAGGCCAGGCCTTCTCAGTGGAGCTGGTTCCTGATAGCAGCAACAAGAAAATTCAGTGTGCTTGCAGGGCAGTGGCAAGCAGTGAGTGTGTTCCCAGAGCCAAGGACAGCACAGGGAGAAACGAGGTTAGAGAACTTGCAGGATGTCACCTAGAAAATGTAGAACAGTCACAGCTCTGTGCAATTCACCCACTGCAACTGAGAACACAGTGACAGGCTGAGCCTGAGCACACACTCTTAGCAGGCAGTTCCCAAACAGAGCATGAGGGGCTGAGGGAAGGCTGTCCTTCAGCAGGGCACTGGAGAGAGGGATGGGGAGAAGATGTCAGGGGGAGCATGAGGCTGTGCTCTCATTGCAGAACCTGAGAAAGACCTGGTTCTGCTGGAACCAGTGCCAAATAACGGGACGTATGCACCCCTGCACAAGGATCATTTCCCTCTCCAGCAATCCCATTCCCCTTTTGTAGAAACATCGGTACCCACAGGAGGATGTGATTATCTCCCTGGTTGTTGTGATTGATGAAGATAAATTGCAAAATATTTCCTCTTTTGCACGCTTTCGTTTCATTTATTTCCAGGATGAATCTATAGGTTCTGAGCTCACGTTTGAGCACCCAACTCATCAGTTTAGTTGGAATCTTGTTTGCTTTTTCAGTGGAAGAGAAACAAAGATTCAGACCGGACATTGCTTTTCAGCCTTCGAAACACAACAGGATAAATAACAGCAGAAATATCAAAACAATAGAAATAAAGCAAGCTGCAGAAAGGGAGCTTACATTTTTTATTTCAAGATTCAAATTGGAAGCCAACTGCTTCTGACGCTGAAGGAGAACTGGAGCGTTCTGAACTGTCATCATTGCAACGATGCACAAATACTAACAAAAGCGAAAACAAAACAAAAAAGCGAAAGGTGTTGAGCCCCACCCTGCAGTCAATCAGGCCGGGCCGCTCGCAGGTGCGCTCGGACCCCCCCGGGCGTGACCCGCGCCGCCCCCCGCCCGCTGCGGTTCTCTGCACGCGGCAGCTCGCGGCCGAAGCGCGCCGAGCGTTCCGCGGAGCCGTGAAGGAGCAGCGGCTGCGCGCAGGTACCGGGAAAGTTCGGCGGGCCCCCGAAGTAAAACAATTTATTTTCAGGGGGGAAAATCTCAGCTCGACACCTTTCCCCGCCGCTCGACCGAACGACCGCTTTACGCGTCCACGGGTGGCAGGGGCCGGGCCGGCCGCCGGGCCGAGCGACGGCCGCGGGGACGGGTCAGCCCGGCGGCGGGGCCGCGGGAGACAAAGGACGGGGGAAGGAGAACGAAGGGAGGAGGGCGTGGGGAGAGAGAGGGGCGCGAGGGAGCGCCGGCGACGCGGCCGGAGCGCTCCGGAGGGAGCGGCGCGGCCCGGGGCCGGGCAGGTGCGGGGCGGCGTGGCCGGGCCGCGGGGCGGGGGCGGGCAGGTGCGGGGCGGCGCGGGGCGGGGCGCGGAGCGGAGCGGCCGCTCGGGGCGGGCCCAGCCGTACCGCGGAGTTTGCCGCGCCACCAGCCGCGCCCGGAGCCGCGCTCTGCCCCGCTCCGCCCGGCCCTGCCGCAGCCCAGTAAGTGCCTCCTTCTGCCGCCCGCCCGCCGGAGCCGGGTGCCGGGAGCCGCACGGGGCGGGTCTGCCTCCCGCCCATTGTTCGCTGCGCCCGGGGCCGGGGCGAGGGAGAGACAGGGGAGATCGGGCGGCTCGGGGGTAGCTGCTCGCGGTGAGCCCCGGCCGGAGGCGGCCCGCTGCTGCGCGGGGAGCCGGGCGGCGGGAGCTCGGGGCTGCTTGTTCCTCTCAGGTGTTCCTACTCGCCGTTATTCTGTCTGCTGCATCTACTCGATGGAGCGAGGGCTTTATTAGTTTTTTTTTTTTTTTTTTTTTTTAACGGTGTGATGCACTTCTCGGCTACCTCCGAGTCTTAAGGGGCGTGCGCGGATCCCCTTTGCTCTGGGAAGCCGTGAGCACGCGCTACGGCCGCACTGCCGGCTCAGGGTCTCAACCCACGCGGGCACCCGCGAGAGCCCTTTGGCGTTTCGAGTCCGTGTCCGTATCCCGGCCGTTTCTTTCGCTGCTCGCACAAAGAAGGGTATCTCGGCTGCGCCAGATAGCGGTGATTCCAAAGATGTCTGTTGTGAGAACTGCTACAACTCCTGCCCCTGACCTGCTCGCGTGCATCGAGCGATGCCGGCTGTTCACCGGGGTTCCGGCGCCCCGCTTTGCTCTGCTCTGCTCTGCTTTGTTTTGCTCACCTTCGGCCCTGCAGGAGCGCTCCGCGCACCTCGCTCTGACTCGGAGTTTGGGTTCAAAGCGAGGATCCGTGGTGCGCTGTGTGCTCGTGGGAAGCGGCTCGAAATTTCCGTGAGGAGGAAAGCTTGAAGTGTTTATCAAACGGAACATAAGCTTTGTGCGGGAATAAAATGTTTATGTTGTCCGTCATCAGCATAGTCGTTTATTTTTTGTTTGCTACTGTAGCAATTTGTTTTTATTTCCCAGTTTTATTGCCCTTTCCTCATTGATTTTCTATTGATTAAATTCCTTCCTTTGCTATTGCTGTAGATGTTGGTCTCTAACCCAGTCATTAGCGGCGCTTGTAGCTACAGTTCAGCCTCTGTCCTCATCTTACAGAGAAAAAATAACCGTAATCATGCAGGCAGTGCCCTTATTCCTTTCACAACTTTGAATTTATAGGTGTTGCTCAACGTCGGTCTTTTGTCTGTTTGTGTTGTCATCTAAATGTTAAAATAACTTGGTCCATTTGGGGCAGCTCTTGATTAAGGGAGAAGGTGAAATAGGAAGGCTTGGCTGAGCCCATTGATTGTTCCTACTACTCTCATTGTTTATTTTGCAGTTACAAAAAGATGTGAGTTGCGAGTCTCTTTTTAAGGCATCTCCCCCACCTGCTTCTTTGGTCGTGTATTTCTCTGCTTTGCCAAAATATTTAGCAAACAGCAAGACCAGTACTGAAAGAATTCAAACGGCGCTTTAATGCACAGGATTCCTATGATACGTATCTTTTTTCCGTGAGAAAGGAGTTTGGGTGCTTGTGTTGTTTTAAAGAGGTTTAATAGACTGTGCAGAACCAGAGATTTCTGTCTTTTTCAAAAGAACCCTTACCAATGTTTATTGAATTTGCTCGTCTGCATGAAGAAAAGAACTGTTGTTTTGTTATCTAGCAGCTGTAGGAAGACTGACAGCTACAAATTGCAAATCTTCAAGGATCTATCCATGTCACAATTTTTAGTTCATTTAGATAGTTATCCTGCACATCTTGTCATTTGCAAAATTATATAAACAAGATCACTAAGTTTGTGGAGAAGATATCAATGCAGTAAATATACTGCAAAGATCTTGAGGCTCTCTGGGATAATTAGCAGAGCGTGGTCTTGCTTCAAATATGATGTTAATATGGTTAATTTAAATTCAAATATGAGCATCCCACTGTAACCATCATACTGTAGAACAGAAATACATATTTTTAAACATGGTAGTTCTGTCAGGAGAACATGAAGTGTGATCGTCTTTGTTAAGATAAAGAGAACATCATTGATGTCATGGCGTGCTCTGCATTTTTAAACAGAATCCAATGAATTACAAACATTCATTATGCTACAAGCAATGGCCGAAACTTCTCAGGACCCCCAGATAGAGAGTCATTTGTGCACTGATACTTGTGTGCATTCTGGTTATGGTTTAACTGCAGAAGCAAAAATAGCCCAAAAAAGCCATTGTTCTGAGATGAATCCTCTGCTTGCTCCAAATTGCCTGTCCGTCTGCTATTACCTTGTAAATTTATCCTTAAATACCTTAGCACGTTCAGGTTTAGGGCACTTGCTGTTAGGAAGTGTGGGAAGCTATGGGAGGGGGTTGGGGGAGTCAAGGGCACGTAGTGCGCCAGGCAGGCCAGGCCTGCCAAGTATCTGAGGAGGAGAGCAAATTTTCAAAGGTCACAAAGAGCGATGTGCTAATTTTAACAGATATCTTTTGTACCTATTGCTTATCTTAGCGTGTCAAGATGCAAGGAATAAATATCTCTCAGTCTGTGCTATTATCTGGATGTTAACTTTACCAGTTTGCTCTTACTTCAATATGGCACATAGAGCAGCTACTGTTCCAATGCCATCTCATTCTCTATGGGCTCGAGAAGAGCCTATGGAAAGGGCAATATTTGCAGGCTCCCACCAGCATACAGCTGCTGAATGCCTTGGCTTATATCTGTTCTTGGGACTGCATGCTGTGGACTGTCGCTTCCCAAAAACTGAGTTCTTTGAAACCCGTGAGTCTCTGAGGTCCTGTTTTGTTTTTGCCATCTTTAGTTTCCCTATGCACGTGGCAGAGGTGATGGGCACAGTCAGCAGGTGGTGGCAAGGATGCTGCTGCCTGCCTTCACCACCAGTGCTGCAGGTCAGTGTGCCTGGGGTCCAGTAAGCTGACTGGCTTGGGTCAGTACGGATCAAGCTGGCTGGGTCCTCAGGGGCTGCAGGCAGACCTGCAGGCTGACCTCCTCTCTTGCTCACTGGGGATACATACTGCTGGTTTCTTACTGAACTCTGCTGCTAGTTGCAACTGTTGAAAATTAATTTTAAGTGCCCTCTCTCAATCTTGAATTTTAAGGCGTAATTCCTGCTGTGGCATTACGTTTTTAGATTAACTCAAACCTAAGGTGGAGTCAAAACACTGGAGACCCTTTTAGAAATGACTGTTTATTTTCCAGGTGCTGGAGAATGCATGCCGATTTATCTGTTGGTTCATAATGCTTCCTTGCCATGCTGCTGTTATGCTGATTATCCTCAGGTGGTTCTCCTTGGCTGAACTGCAGTGGGACTGAACTGCAGTGGGAATTGCAGCAGAGTATACATCTGCTGGAGCTGTATGTCATAAAATGAGTTCTCAGCTTGATTGGAAGTAATTGGATATCATTGATCTCCAAGTGCTTAATGCCCATCTCGTTTGCAGGACAGAAAACAGCAAGTTGTTTATTACATGGAAAGTGATGTTCTGTTGGGGAAAAATCTGCATCTCAAACTGTGACGTGGTTTATTTAATTGTGAACTAATGTAAATGGCATCTAGAAAACCAGACAAATCTTCCAAATTATAAATCAAAATAAAAGAAGAGGAAAGAAAGATGAACTATTTCTGCAGACTGCAAAATAAGAAGTCTCAAGATATGACTGTTAGTCATGAATTGTCCAAAATATTTTAAAACTGAAGTTTACTGCACAGTCTCCAGTTGGAGCTCTCAATTGCACAACGACAATTTTTCTCCAAACAAGTTGCAGTGAACTTCCCATCCTGTTTGGTGTGCCACCCTTCCCTCTTTGCCATTTCCTGATCCTGCTCTTAAATCAGGCGTGTTACTACTCAAATCTATGTTCTTAATGTACTTCACAGCTACTCCATGAGTTTTTCAGCATAATGGTACCACTGATGCTACGTAGGAGCAGTGTGTGCTGTGGGGCCCTATGGACACTATGTCTGTATGTGCCCACCTCGCAATGGGTACAGGCTGGAGTTACTGTTTTGGATGCTGGAAAAATGGAGGAAGACACACTTATTGATCGTATTTGCTAAGTCTGGATGAAATGATATTCTTTGCACTTCTGTTGTAGATAGATATAGGATTAGAATTGTATTCTCTTGGGTAATTTCCACCAGGCCCTTATTGGTGGAACCTTCCTTCCATCTTCTCAATCAATGCAAACATTGTATGCAAACTCATTTTATTTTATTCAGTGAGTTGCAGTGTATGGCTTGGTTAGACAAGAACAAGTAAAGTGAAACTATCAGCAGGCTTGTCACTCTCTATTTGTGAATGTATGACACTATTAATCATTTTTAAATATTGATTTTATGTTAGTTTGTATTATAGTCTATTTGGAAAAGATGAAGGAATTCCCGTCTGCTTCCTTGATCTCCAAGCAGGATTCAAACCCTTGGATTGCCAGGCGAGTCTAAGTCACCAGAAATAATGAAGTGTTAAGGAAAATAGGCATTTCTGTTTGAACTGCATTAGTGGAGAATATGGCACATGCAAAGGCGTGATCTACTGGTATTCTGTCCTTTATCCTTGCAATCTTGGAGCTCGCTCTAGATGTAGAAGAACTTTCCAATCCATTCATTGAGATGAACATCCTGGCTGCTGGGTGCGTTATCCACAAAGCACGTGTTTGTTTCCAGTACTCCATGCGCTTACAGCCTGGATTCTCATTCTAGACTTTTACAGTGGTCACCCTCACCATGCCAGTTTTGCCTCTAATTTCAAGGCATCTTGCTTGGTCACTGATCTCTCCTAACAGCCTCTCAGTTCCCACCTCCTACACAGGTTCAGTGCTCTCAGAGTTTCATTACTCTCACTTCCCACACAGCCTCACTTGTTTGCTGTACGGCCTCCTTACTCCTATTGTGTTCTGGTAGCTAAGTCAACTCTTAGTCTCTTGTAAAAACAAACAAAAACACAGCAAAAACCTGTTTTTTTTTCCAGATTGCTTGAATTCAGGAGGAGAAGAGTTCTAACTGCTCTTTGCCTGAGTAGACAAAGCCATTCTGGATTCAACAAATTAAACAAAAAAAAAAAGGGGGGGGGGGAGGGGAGGGAAGAATACTGCCATGTCTCTGAGCCCATGAGATAAAATATGTTGAACACATGCTGAATTTCCAGAGAACACAGCTGTTAAACTGTAAATCTCTACAGAGAATTTCACATATTTATAAAGTAGTCAAGCTTCTCTCTTTCCTGTGAAAAAAAATTGTCTCCTTCATTAGGTTGTGTTAGAAATGTTGTCACTCCTATCAAATACCAAGTCCCAAGTTTCTCTACCAAAGTAGGAAAGCCTCTGATTTTCTCAGGAAAACATGTTTTGTCCACATTAAAGCATTCTCATTTTCTCTTGGTAACCTCTGCAATGTTGGTGAAGCATTTAGTTGAGAAAGGCTATGATTTTTCTCCCCTTATGTAAGAATTTGGCATGACTTTTTTGCAAAGCTCTACCAAGCTTTACTTCACGACAACCTCTTGTGGTAGGAAATGCTGGACAACTTCGAGTAGGGACACACTCCTGTCCTGTCCTTGGTGCATCACCGGTAGTCCTGAATGTTTTTCCCTGGTTAATTAAGAAAGAAAACTAATGTGAATTAATACAAATGGAGATCTGTGCCACCAGGCCTCCTGCGTTTGCAGTAGTTCAAGAATTCCCACAGGATACACCTGTGCATGGTTTACCTGTGGATGTCAGGAAGGATGGGATTATGCACTGCAGAAGAATGACATCTCTGGGCATACAGCTAATAGGTCTACAAGTGTGTGGGTGAGAGGGAGAAGATATGCAGTAATGGTGGTATCAAAGATTTCAGTAGCAATCCAGCTTAAGATGATTTGGATTATTCACAATTGAAAGAGAGTTCGATGTTGATGGATGCATGCAGAGACTGAGAAGTGAGTATGTACAGTACCTTGCTCAGGAATATGATGAAGTGAAAACAAAATGAGTTGAATCTTACCAGGAAGCACAGTCTGAGAAGTAACAGTGCTCTTTAACTTTTTTTTTAGCTTGTAGAAGTGATCACATATATGGGTTAGCTCATTTTCTAGAAGCATCAGGTTTTGAAGATTGTAACCTATCATCAAATGGGGGCTTGTTCAGATTTCAATTTTTTTAATTATATATATATATTTTTCAAGTTTTACAACTTAATTTTTTATGTGAAAAGAGCAAGTACATAGCTTTCATGAGGCTTTTTTTCCTTTATTTGAACAGTGAATGTAAAATTCTTCTAACCAGTGCATTATTTCAGTGTGCTGTGAGTGTTTAACAGACACACTCATTGAGAAATTGTTGGAAAAGCTGTTACCACTTTAATTTCTGGCAGACAGTCTGTAATCCAGTTTGTCAAATGAATTTTCTTGATTGCTTTGCTGCATATGCAAAGTACTTAAAAATGTCATAATTACTTCTGTAAAGAGTTGTGGAGAGGGGAGGACACAAAAGAAAACAGGAGAAAATTGAGCTTTCTTCTCTTAAGCATAAAGAAAATGGTACTGTTCAGAGGCTGCACAAAAGATGGAAGAGAAATGTTATAATGAGAGCAATCAAGTTCTTCAAAGTGCTGGGTAGTGCTTGTGCTGTTGGGAAAAAAAGTTACTGTTCAAAACATTGAACGTGGACCTGTTTTTATTCAGCAAGCTGAACTTTAGCGATTGAACCTGCTGTCAGACTTTCACCTGAGTTCAGGTGTGTAAGTAGTCAGTTCTGCAGGTTTTTTGAGTGTGCAGTGCTTCTGAATGTGGTGGGTGTCCCTCTGCCTGTAGAGCCATTGCTCAGAGTTGGGAAGTTCAGGACTAATTTATTTCACTTCTACTGCTCTGCTGTTTAATGTAGTTTAGAATGCATGCAAACAACTGTTATATTTGCCTTTTGCAGAATTTTCAACCTATCTTGGATTTGTTAACTACATTAAAACAGTTGGTTTTTTTCTATGTATTATTACGTTTGGGTTACAGCTGCTCATAAACTTTTTTTTTTTCTTTTTACGCTAGTTTATATTCTTACCAAAATGATGCTTACAGTATTTGTTGGGAATCTGCAGAGGGCAAAGAGCTGAACTCTCAGCAAACAGGGTTTCACAGAGAAGCCAGAAGATGCTTTTCAAGATTCATGGTATGAATTAAGCTGCTAGTTGATTAGCTTTTGCAGCTATTTTTCCAACTGCTCAAGAAAGGCCAACGTGTGGTACAATAAATCTGGAGATCTTAGAGGATGATATTCCTGTATCTTAGCCTCTTGATTTCAGAAATGTCAGTAGTGCTTATAAATCAGAAACTTCTACTTGGTATGCTGAGCACTGTGCCTTTGAAGCCAGGCAGGAGGAAGCACCATGGTTTGGCTTAAACCCTCAAGGACTGTCTGGAGGAAAAGCTCTGATTAGGGGAGAGACCTTCTCGGTCTGTTGCCAGGAGGTGTCACTACAGCTCAGGAGCAGCTGTTTCGTCCCTTGAGAGATGCTAGGAGTTTCAGGGTTTCATTAGGTACAAGTGCTGGTGTCATCAGGGATGGTGATGCACTGCCGGTATGGATCATGTCTGAAGAAAGCACTAATAGGGTACAGTGTACTGATTAATATATAGACAAATAGAGTTGATGGAATGTGTGCTAAATGCATTGTCTCTCAAAAATACACTTACTGTACTGATACAGTAATATGCATGTATTGTGATATCATGTAGGTCCTTCTGTGGGGAATTAATGCTTACGCGGTGCTATCTGATGCAGTTGTTTGTACTCCCTTAGTCCTATTCATCTTTCAGTATTGTAGCAGAATTCTAGCAGCCACCGTTCAAATGTACTGCACTGGAATCAGCACAACAAGGTATCTGTCAAAAACCAACAGGGTGAAAGTGCCAGTGTGAAGGAGATGGAGCCATGAGTAGGTTTGGGAATCATAGCCTTAAGCACTTCTGATACTGTTTTTTTGAAACAATTTAAATCATTTATTTTAATGTATGAGATACTTTTTATTCTCAATCACTTTTGTGCAGCGTATTATGTGTATTTTATACAGCATCCTAATGAGCTGAAGGCTTGTTAATTATATGTAAGCGGAATCACATAGCTGTTGAATTATGCACATTATTTTTCCTTACAATGAAGCCTTCCTCTTAACTGTATCCATCCTGGCAGAAAACATATGCCTCAAGGAAGGGCAGATGAGTTGGTAACCTAAGTATCGTCAGTCTTAGGGCTTTGGTGATACAGAGAGTGGGTCTGAAAGCTGAAAGGTTAGGCCAGGCAACAGCAAATGCAGTCTTTCAAAGCAGCTTCCTATGTTGCATAAAATAGCTGTTGAGATTTTTATATCCTCTGAAATAAAAGGGGAAAAAAAAGTCTAATGAGGGAGTGTAAAATCTAGAGTGGTTCACTTCATTTTCTTTTGTCGGCTGTCTGGTTGGTAGTGCATTAGTTTTCCTATTTAATGTTGTCTTCTCGATGTGGGAAAAACATTAGGCTGAAGTTATATGTTAATTACAACCAAAATTCTATTAAGCCAGATCAGTGTTGTGAGATCTGGGATCTAAGTAGAGATATGTGCAATATTTCCTGAATTGATTACCCTTACAAAGAGCATAAAATGTTACAGTAAAGCTAATCATCTGTTTCTTACCTTGAGTAATTCCAGTAAGGCACACAAATTTGCAATACTGGTGATGCCAGTTACTAAGCAGCATGTTTTATATGTAGACATGTTGTCTAGCATATAACCTAAATTGTTACATGGAAATTTTCAAAATGTCTGGGTTTTTTTACTGTGAATTATTCCTACCATAAGCAACTACTTAGCTGAATGGCAATGCTTAACATGTTGGCAATCTTTCCCATGGATCCGGGGAAGCATGGATGGCAGGAGGGAACTGGTGTACCTTTACTTTTTATCTAAAGCTTTAACCTCCATTCATGTTTACATTGTGAATATGCTGTTGGAGTCTGGCTGTATTGTACTTCCAGTGCAAAAATCATAAGCCTCCACTGGTGATGGATCTGTAAAAAATTGAAAACACCTGTGGGAGTACTCATGAAATTACGTTTTCTGCAAGTTGGTGGCTTCGTCGCTTATGAATTCCATTCCCTCCTTGACTTTGGTTACTTTTATTCTTATGCTTAAACTGGTGTTTTGAGCTATGAGCTTTAAATGATCAGCTACTGTTAGCAGTTATCTCTAATTGCTATCGCATACCCATGCCAGAAGCATCAGATGTTCTGAGTCCTGGTTCTCGGCTGTGTGTCCTTTAAATAGACTTTGAATTGCTGGGCTCTGTCCCATTCCAAACTGTGGGCTGTGAGTTCTACCTCAGGCCATGGGTTCATATTGGTACTGTTGGAAAGCAGGCACACTTTAAATGAGAATTTCCATCAAGTTGAAAATTGTAACCTTGGTGTCATGACTGCAGCAGGACTGCTAGGCTGAAAGTCTGTCTAAACTGCTTTTCAGTTGAAAACATTGCTTCTTTCAAAAAAACCAAACAAACCAGTCCTGAAATCTCCATTTTCTGTTTAGAAAATGGGTATATGGATGTGTTTCTTAAGTGTTTTTTTTTTTTTCTTTCCCCCAACTATTAACAGAATTTTGTTGGAAATGTGAAAGATGTAAAGTGGAATTGGGTATTGGAAAGCCATTTTGCTGAAGATTTCTAACACTTTGGTGGGAAGGGAGAAGGTAGAGAAAACTGAGCTTGAATATTGATATAATGCACAGTAATAAAAGGAATCGTGGCTTTAGTGTCTTGTACTTTTTGTCTGTGTTAATGTGGGTGAAGGAGTTGTGTATGGCTAAAACAAGCAGCAGAAAATTGTTGGACCATCTTCATTCCAAGTCTACAAGGCTGCATAAATCAGTATTACCTACAGCTACAGAGAACATTTGTAATAGTGTCTCTTGGAAGCATAATCAGAAATCACATTTTTGTACACGTTGCACTGTATTCATAAACTTGGGACTGGGGGGACTTCTATATTTTTCTCCACTTATGGTATGATTTTATGATCCAGAAATACCACACAAAAAAAGTCACAGTGCGTATCCTGGACGTACACTCCTGGAGAGGGACAGGTCCAAAGAAAAATCTTAATTTAGTTTGAAAGCTCTGTCAGTCTTCTTTGTTGTTTATGCAAAGAGTGTTCAAGAGATTTCATTTATTGCTTTAACATCAGCTTGTTTCAAATAAGCTGTGAAATGGCTATTAAACAGATTACTGGCCTTAAAGGATTATATGCATCTTTCATCTTAGGTGCTGCTGCAATATAAACACAATAACAATAATCAGCTTAGTTAAGTTCAAGCAGGTGGTCTGAAGGGAAAAGGCACTTTTCCTTCCAACTTCAACAGCTGAACATGTGATTACATAGACAATTAAGGAAATTGCTTAGAGGTGTTTTGAAGTTCTGAGTAACCACAGTTGGAATAGTTTTTGTTTTTCTCTGGATATTCTCTTAACCTGCTTGATTTTTCAAGTCTGCCATATAAAAAAGGAGGGTGACCTATCATGGCAAATGTATGGAAACTGCCGAATCACGGCCTGAACCCCTGATTGGCCACCTGAGGTGAGCAGCGAGTCAGCCCTAGGAGCACAGGTGAAGGCAATTCACCTGTATTACCAGAAGGGGTGGAGCCAGGCTCCACCTCTCCCAGACCCGTTTAAGGGCTGACCACCATGGGAGAAGGGTCTCTTTTGGAGATTGCTCCTCTTGGAGTCTTCCCAGCGAGCCCGGGACAAGGGTAAGTTTTCTGTCTATTCTTCTTTAGTGTGGTAACCTGTTTAGCCTAACTTTCTTGTGCATTTCTTAATTATAACATCTGTATATTCACTAACTATACACAAAAAAGTGGGTACATTTTCTAACTACCTGATGAGCTTACAGTCATTCAGGTTCTTCAGTGAAAATGAATAGTCTTCCTCCATTCCAATACACAGCATATATTTGCTTTTGCTCCCCTTGAAAATGCAGTGCCTGTGCAATAGTGCCTGTGCAATTGAAAGAGTTTCTATGGCTGCTGTTTTATATCACCACTCAGCTGGACTGGCTGCTACAGTGTAAGGCTGATTGTGTTGTATCTTCGTGGTTGAGACTTAGTATTGGGCTCAAAATAACCTGAGCTTCCCCAGTGGCTTGATACTTGTCCTTTCATAGCAGAAATATTCAATTTTTCTCAAGTTATTCAATGTCTATGTATATGTTTGGTTTTGTTTTTTTTTTAATAAATGTAGTGTTTACTGGTGTTTGTAGTAGTAAATATATAGGCCAAGCTATTGGATGGATATTGGTATTATGCAAAACATTTTTATACCCCAAAATAACAGTAAAACCAGAAAGGAAAATGGGGCTGTACAACTACCTGTGGAGATTCAGGGGTTGAATTTATTATTTTTTCAGTATTTCATCACAAAGCTAATTCATGTTTACCAGAATTTCCTATGAGAAGAAGGGTGGCTAGCAAGGACAGGGAGGTGATTGTCCCCCTCTGCTCTTGTGAGGCCCCATCTGCAGTACTGTGTCCAGGCCTGGAGCCCCCAGTACAAAGAAGACAGGCAGCTGTTGGAGAGGGTCCAGAGGAGAGCCACAAAGATGATCAGAGGGCTGGAGCACCTTCCCTATGAAGACAGGTTGAGGAGTTGGGCTGGTTCAGCCTGGAGAAAAGAAGGCTGCAGGGTGACCTTGCAGCATTTCAATACCTAAAGGGAGCCTAAAAACAGGAGGGAATCAACTCTTTGAAAGGGTTGATAACTGCGGGACAAGGGGAAATAGGTTTAAGTTGAGGGAGGGAAGATTTAGGATGGATGTCAGGGGGAAGCTCTTTATTATGAGAGTGGTGAGGTGCTGGAACAGCTGCCCAGAGAGGTTGTGGATGCCCCGTCCATGGCGGTGTTCAAGGCCAGATTGGATGGGGCGCTGGGCAGCCTGGTCTAGTATTAAATGGGGAGGTTGGTGGCCCTGCATGTGGCAGGGGGGTTGTAGATTCATGATCCTTGAGGTCCCTTCCAACCCTGGCCATTCAATGATTCTGTAGTTTGTGGAGTAATGTCAACTGTTAATAAAGAACTTGGTGTGCAAGTTGTTATGCTGTCTTCAGGAAAAATTCTGTAACCAAGGAAGTGATTGCTTACCTCAGACATTTCTGTTGTCATTGTTGTCAGCAGATTTCCCATTCTGTAGATTTCCTTTGGGTGTTTTCATTGGTTAGTATAGAAGCACAATAACTTTAATTTTGGCTAGAACGTATTATTAAAAACATTTATGGCGAACTGTTGTAATATATATTACATATATAATATAGAAATAATATATGGGAATGAGGTGCTGTTTAAGTCTATGAAATAAAGGCAGGGGTTATGATTAACTAGAAGCTTACATTTTGTTGTCTTTTTGTTGAAGTCTTTTTGTTGTGCTTTGTGTTGATTTTTCTGTTGGCTTTCTTTCTGCAATGGTTTAGACCTACGGAGGTGGAGAAGGATCTGGCTGGCAGTGTGTGAGAGGAGCTGCTGAGGTCGCTTGGTTTGTTCAGTTCAGAGAAGAGGAGGCTGAGGGGGAGGCCTCAGCACCAGGAGATGGGCTTCATGTCTTTGTGGGCCCCCTCTAGCTCAGGATACTGTGTGATTCTTTATGCTTGAAGTCTGAACATGGCAATAAGATTGGCTCACTGTATTGTGGTGAGTAGCTAGCCACTATAGCTTGCCTGGCTGAGATGGAAATACATTCAAGACAGTGAATTTTCAGACTTTGTAGTGACCTTGGTTTTGATTCTTCTTTCTGGATTGTCCAGACAGAGGTGTCAAGCTGAAGTTATATTGCACAGTGTGCCAATATTTAATAAGAGTAAGGGATTTTTTTTTCCCCCTTGCTGTGCCACAAATAAATTGCAAGCAGAATGAGCAACAGACAGCTTCCACTTGAATTGTGGATGAAAGGCGGCATTTCATCCTTCTGTCTCTTGCTAATCCTGTTTGATTTTGGAACAGAAATGCTATTTACCCACGCAAAAATCTGTACCAGCTTTCCTCGTTGCAAAAGGTTTTTCTTGTAGTAATACGCAGCATCCTGTATGCTATGCCACAGATTGATCTGCTCAGAATAGAGTGGAAACATACATAAGTGAGACAATGTAAAGATTTCACACTTGTATTGCTTCTGTAGTGCTTGTGTTTGAGATAAACGACAGACTCCAGGACACCAATTCTACTCTTCATTTGCGCTTTCTCTGGGCACCAAGGGAAAGAGTGAAAGCTAACCATAGATACGTAATGCCATTTTGGATGCTTTGTATACCTGAGATGTCTGTCAGGTCTAGCAGGTGTGACACATGATTTAATGCCTTTAGTAGAAGCACTTAAAAGCTGTGATGGGATGCTTTCAGTCATCTGAAATGGCACTAGATGTCTGCGTAGGTATCTGTGTTGCTCCTGATTGCTCCGTTGTAATGAATTAAATAAGATAAAAATGATTTAAACAGGTATACAGGTGTGTTTGTATGTGTTTAAGACATTACATGAAGTACTCTGGTGGTGGAAGTGGGTGATACAAGATTTAAGCTAAATTCCTTTTTGTATGAGTTGATTGAAAAATTGCTTGTAGCACAACCTCTACACAAATTTGCAATTGTTTAGTGAGGTGGATACCTTGTTTTTACAGTTCTAAGCTACAGTGCTTTAGATCACTGTGGTTTGCAAATCTAAAGGTGATCTTACTTTGCTGTGAGAGTGCCTTCATGCACCCCCCCCCCCCATATGATGCTGTTATCCTTCAGCTTTTATCACAGGAAAACATGTGGGGATTGGGAGAACTAAAAGTCATGTTCTCTCTTACAATAGGTTTGTCATTATTTGTTTTTTAACCTGTCTGCCACTTCAAAGACTCTGTGCCCTGGACGTACTGTTAGTTTAGAAGTAATGGCAGCATTTCTCATTTTGAGGCATTCAGTAACCAGGTTGATGTAGGTATTTAGATTCAATAAATACTAAATAATGGTGTTCTGGAGGTAGTAGTTACCCATTGAGCTCTATGATCAAAACGAAATTGAGTCTTCCAGCATTATATTACGAATTCACATTCTCCACAGTCAATGTGTAGTTAAACAATAAGGCACAACAGGCATTAATCCCTTTGAAATATATTCCTGGTGTCAGAGGTGCTGCTGAGAATGAGGCCGAAGGGTGTGTTATTTTAACTACGTGAATGTTATAGTAATCTTTTATTACCATACTATATTTTATTAGCTGGGGTGTTTCACTGCTGTTTTGAAATGGTAATTTAAATAAATAAAAATTGTCGAGGAGTTGTTCCTCAATTTCCAGGGATTTTGACAGAAAATGGACCTTACTGGTAGATTGCAAGGAAGTGCATTTATGTACTGCGTTCTGAAGGTGTTTGATTCATTTATGGCAAGCCAACTGTACAGCATGGTCATAGCTCCCAGAACTATCAAAACTCTCCAAGTACATACACCACTGTAGTCATTATCCAAGTAAATCTTCTTTACGTGGTATCCATAATTCATCCTGACAAAATCAGCAATGATTTGTTTTAAAATCAGATGGAGTAGTGGAAACCGTAACACAGTAAAACCTGAGATTTTGTTGTGTTTATTGACTTTATTTTTCTTCAGAAAGATGGAAAACAAGTAACAATAGAATTGGACAATTTCCAGCAGGGAACATCAAGTTAAACAGTGCATTATTACAAAGTACGTGAGGAACAAACAACAGTGTGAGCAGACGTGTTTCTTCTTTTGTCTAATATGCAATCACAGCTAGTAGAAGACATTTTTATTTTAAAATATGGTAATGTATATATTCATAGATTTTAACATCTGTTCTTTTTCAATTGTTTTCTTACCAGCTATTCTTAAATATTTCACAGAAAACCCTGGGGTTTATTAAAATTTTAGTAGGAAAGTAGATTTTGTTGTTTTTTTCAGGGCGCACAAGATGTTACCTCTAGAGAAATATTAGTGAATTACATCTCTCTTTCACTTGCAATGATTTCATAATTATATTTTATCACAAAGAAAACCTACACAGGTTCATTGTTTTTCTTCTTTCCTGGGCAAAGTTTAATCTTGCTCTGGAATGTGGGCAGATGGGAATAAGCTTTGTAAGCATTCATCATGATGGCTCTGTGCAAAGATGACGCAAGTTGTTGTTTTTTAGCTTGATCTTATTCTAAATTTAAAAAAAAAAAAAAAAGGAAAAGCCCACATTGATTCCCACCATGTTTTGGTACCTCAATGTGCATTGATGAACTGGAGAACAATGACACAAAATACTGTAAGACCTGAAGTGGTGTCTGTAAAACTTATTTTTTGTGGAGTAATACCTTCCTAGGTACAGACTTGGGAAGAGATTCATTTCTGTTAGAATGATCGGGACAAATGGAAACTCTTTGTCATGTTTACTGTTGGGTATGGTCTGTTTCCCAACGCTATCTGGAACATTTCTTCTAATTTATTCTCTGCACATAAAGATGAAATACAGATAATACCTTTGATTTTTTTCCACACAGTATTTTTTCTGACACTTTGTTTTTTAGCACTAAAAAATTTCAGTTTTTATTCTGTGATTGAGTTGCTTGTAGAATGTTTTTGTGGTAGACAAAGGGAGAGGATCCCCTTGTGGAGTAGCCTTGATGATGACTGGTGAGCTGTCTGTAATCCCACAAATCCGGAAGTTACTTCTAGTTCTACATTTGTAGTCCCAGGTGTTGGCATCTCACAGCAAGTACTGTGGGCAGAGAGATGAGGAAATAAAATAGCCTGCAAAACCATCCCACTCATGAGTAATGCAAGACCAGATTTTTATGTCAAATTTAATGGCAAACAGACATCTTAAAAATGTACAGTATCTCAAAAAATGGTTAATCCAAAATAATTAGACTAAAATGCCTTTCTTACCTTTGTCAGTAAGCAGCAGACCAAAGTGTAAAAATGTACTTATCATCCTTTGAATTCATTATTTAAATCAAGTAGACAGCAGATGCTGTATTGCTGTTGGTTTATTTGAATATCTAATTCTCTCCAAATCAGATGAAGATCTTGGATCAAAGTTTCTCTTGTAGCAAACAGCCCAAGTTAGTCACGAACTGTGCAAAAATGTCTTTCCTCAATTGTGCATTTTTGCCTTCCAATTGGACTTACTTGCACTGCGAGAAGATAGGATGGTCTGACATGGCCACTGTACAATTTACTATTCTATGTAGCTCTATTATATCCAGTCTTCTGTATTCATTTCTTATGGAATCAAAATATTTCTCATCTTCAGATCCTTCTTCTGTATCTCTAATCATTTTTATTGCCCATCTCTGGACTTCCTCCGTGTTTTCTAGTGCTGACTTGTGTAATTGCATTATTGTATTTTCAATGTTTGTTTATAGTAATACTTTGTCTTCCTTTTTATTTGGCTGTTTCTGTGTTGAGCAAAGATTTATAACCTCTTGTCTTCCTGATACGTGCCCACAGCTTTTTCCCTCCACATTTGAAATCCAGGTTTAAGCCATACAAGCTGTATGTGTGAGCAAGCCTGCACAGGAGATGGTTCTAGCAAATGCACTGAGTCCGCTTTAAAAAAATGTTTTTGAAACCAACTGTAGCAAGCTGTGCTGCCTGTCAGGTCTTTATTGCTCCCTCCCACTTCTGGTTTAAGCCAAGACCTGTTAACCTCCAGTACAGGAGGAAGGAGCCAGTTACTGATCCCTGGGGGTGTCGAGCAGGTCCGCTCACATGCAGTCCAGTGCCTGCAAGTAGAACAGTCACTGGAGGAATTCTGCTAGTCTGCCTCCCATTATCTCCTGTTGTTAAACCTACTGTGAGATGCTCCCCATGCTCAAATGTCTGGGAAACTGGCACATGCAAAAACAAACAAACAAAAAAAACCAACAACAAACAGTGTAGAGCTCTGAAATGGCTCACTGCATGGGTCAGGCCAGATGTAAGGGGTGAATAACTGTAGATAACAGCTAGTTGTTAGAGCTCGCTTGTGTTATTTAGCTGCACTCCAAGAGGAGTCCTTATTTTACTTTCTGGAGTTCATGACTTTTGTTTGAGTCAATTAGTGTTACAATTTTTACCATGTCTTCTTTAGAGACAGAGCAATTCATTATGTCACCCTGCCTTCAGCTCTTCTTGCCCTCGTAAGCAGAATCTGGACCTATGTGGCAAGGGAAGGACATAGGGGCACACACTGAGGACTTGGGTAGGAAACCAAGAAACCTGGTTAGATACTGGCTGTGGTGATCACTTGTGCTTTCCTTCACTGACTCAATTCAGCAGTGGGTCTTTGAGGTTTCTTCCTTTATTCTTTCCAGAACAAGAATGTAGTTATCTGTTAGCCCTGCTCCTTTGGTGTAGTTTAGATCTTTCAAATCTTCTCAGAGCTGCAGAAGTAAAATAATGAATGCTTGTAGAACTTGAAACGCTTACGCTTCTTTCCAGATGATAGAAACCAGGTAAGTGTCAGAACTTTGTTACAGACTCTGAGAGCTCACTCAAGGCAGCCAAACCATGGTGCTGGAAGTGTTTGAAAGGGTAAGCAGTCACATCAGTCATGTGTCAACTTTGAAATCCACCTTTCAGTAAAACAGAAGAGCTTTTTTGTATCTCTTATGTATGAAATGAGTTCAAAATAATTACAAAAATAATACTGTAGCTTATATACCGACACATGTCAAATTAATTCTTTAGACTTAGTTGAAGGCTATTGAATTGTTGTGCACTTTCAAAATTGGATATTTTTTTCAAGGAAGAAGCAGCATAGAGGGCTGAAATTTAGTGAATGTAATTAACCATAGCTTGCAGTGCTATTTACTTGCTTTTCTGCAGCCAGCTCTAATTCACTTACCCCACAGCTGATGATATTACTGATACTAAGGGAGTTTATGAAGAATTCACATATTGTTAAGTGCTTGAGTGGTGGGAATTTCTGAAGCATTTAAAAAAGAGAAAATGTAAGAGGAAAAAAGAGTTATTTGTCAACAAAATGAAAAACTCGGTACCTTTGTCAAAAGTGATAAGAGTTTAAGAAGTAATTGTCTTTATGGCATGATACTGTCCTTTTTGAGATCGATTTTTAAGGAGCAAGATACCATATACTATTCCTGCTTTAAATGCAATATTATTAATGGCTGGATATTTGTAGTTTGACAGACATACTCATATTCAGGTGTTTCTTTATGTTAAGCACACGGTTAAGCACGTACACAAATAAGAGTAATAGAATAATAGTTGTGAATAACATGCTAAAGGTGTTCTCTTGAGTTTGTCATTGCAATATTGACATGGATGATGGACAAAAGCACTTTCAGCCATTGAGTGTGAATCTTCTGTGTTTCTAGTAGAGCTGCAAGAACTGTCCTGTTTTGTATATATTTGTATACGGTCCACAGTTCAGTGGAGAAAAAGACAAAAGTCGTACTTCAAGCACTGAATAAACTCCCACTGCTTCCGTACAGCAAGACTGAGTGTTAATGGGTGAGGAAGGAGCTATAGCTGGAGAAGGGGGAATAAATATTGTCCTCCTCTAATCTAGTGCACTGACCTTTCTCTTACCAAGTGCTTGTGTTCTGCAGTGCCAGTGTAACCCATACTCTAATAACTGTGGGTGAAAATACAAAGATTGACAGGTAACACTATGGACTACTTAGAAATGTAGGAATAGGTTTTGCATGTGCAAGTCTTGAATTTTTTATCAGGCTTCCCTAATACTTATTGATCTGCTAAAGAAGTGATAAAAGAATTTAGACCCTAGACTAAAATACCAAAACTCTACTCATGCACTTTTTATGTAATCAATAGGCGCCTTTTAACATTTTCTCCATTGGAATCAAGTGTGCATTACATAACAGCTCTAGATCCTCTGCCTGGAGGTTGCATTTAGTGCAAGCTAGCAAGGAAACGTGTTAATAGATGAGGAAGGGAGCTGAATGCAAAAAGGTTACAAATGTATTATTAGGCACAGGGTCATCTGTGCAAAGCAGTGTGCAGCATTTGCACTTCATGCCCTGTGTAGGAGGAAACTACACAGTAAACATGTAGGTAATGCCTGAAGTCAGCACACTGAAGTCCTTGTTAATGTAAGGATGTACAACCGCATTGACACGTCCTCTGTGATCTGTCATACCAAGGATTAGTATTAACTCTAAAAGGAGCTAACAAAGCCAGATGAACAGAAAGCAGAATGGCACAAGAAATTGATTTTTGACAAGTGAAAAACTGCTCATACTGCACAAACTTCATGTACACATTGCTTCTTTCTCTTCAGCCTCACGCACAGTAATGCTCCACCAACAGCTTTCCTTCAGGTGATAAATCATTTCGGAGCCTCATCCACTTACAGACTTCTGGTGTCTGTAGAATAAGGTAGCAGAATCTATCCCTGGCAAACCCTATTATATCTCTCTCTGACTGTAAGAAATCATTTCTTGGTCTCAGAAAATTTTACCTGTGTCTAAAAAGAAAACCCTATGAAACCACAGAAAACCCAGGAAGGGGAAAATACAACAAAAAATATGTGCAGAAGCATAATGTTGCTGTTTCAGGGCACGAGCTCATCTGCTTAAGTAGGAAGGAGAGAAGCCCTGACAATTCTTCATCTCTTATCCTCTTGGTTCTCACCGTAACTTCATAACATCCTGGTAACGTCAGTAATCTGTGGCCATATGTATCCCATTCTAAGGCAATCCTCAGCAAATGTGAATTTCAGGAAAGTGTGGATCTTAATTGACAAAGCATTTCACATGCCATGAGTGACTGTATTTGCTGAATAAGTTGTATGCTAGTTTGTTCTAATCTGCTATAAAGATAAAAACGGAGGTATTATCTTTGTTAAGGAGAGTGGCCAAACTGATTTCAGCTGGGTCATCTTTCATACTGATTCTCTACCATGCCAGCAAAGTAGGAAATAGTCTCCAGAGAAGAAGTGCATACCTTAGGCCTACCGAATACTTAATAGTACTGAACTTAGAGCTGAAGGAGATTCAGTCCTGGTGTTTTTACCAATTGTTCTATGTTTCCTAAAGATTTTTTAAAATCTGCTTTTAATCCTGTTAATGTATTGCACTGAGTGCAGTCTAAAGGACTTGTTACTCTCATGTTTGATTTGTGAATTGAAATTAAAGTTAAAATACAGCTGCAAAGCTTAAAAGATCATATCTCAGGGATTTTTCCATTCAAATAATTTTATTTTTTTTATCTCTCGTATCTGGCAGTTGTCCTCCCACTGCCAATCATCACAGGCATAATCTTTGGGCTACTACTGCAGGAGCAAACAGTTTCATTCAAAAGACAAAATGACTTGGTTCATCTTGTCAAAACATTTGCCAGTTTTCCACATTAGCTGCAAATAAAAAGGAATATTTTGCTAAGCAGAGCTACTAATAGGAGCTATATTAATAATGAAAGATAATATTAAAGCATGACTGTGCAACCAGAACAAGCCTTTGAAAAGGTCCAAATTTATGACTGACTGAATAAACCCATTAATTCCTTAGACATTTCCCTTCTCACTCCAGGCGATCAAAATGAAAATATGCTACCCTTTATTACAGGGAAGGAAGATGTGCTGTATTCAGAATACCAGAGGACGTTTGTGGGTCCCTATTTTAAAAAGAAAAAATAAAAAGCAAACTGGGAGCGCTATACTTTTAGATCAGAAAAGAAAGCATTTATTATGAAGTGAGTGTTTGGCTTATGGAACTTCTGTGATTGGTGATCTTTCAGGTGTACCATGTTGAAAACGTTTAGCAAGTTAGAGTAAATTAAAACAAAGGAATGTATATCAGCTTGCTGCTTTCTTAGGTGCAATGGAGGAAAAAACACTGCTGCAGCATTACTGCTTTTGTTCTACTGTTGCTCAAGCTCTTTCGTGGTTTTACATGTACCGTTGGAGGGATTAGTAGCAAATATATAAAAACATACCTGAGTATGTATCTGTAGTGATACATTGGTAAGCCTTTTTTGTTTTGTTTTTGTATAGTCTTTGCAGAGAAGTTGTCATTTAGCAGTACACACAAAGGATGGGTATTGCACAAAGATGAAAGAACTCAAATTGCTGGGACTGGATCTGCTAGGAAGGAGCACAGGTGGATGAAAAAACCTGTAGCTGCTTCCATGATCTGTTCATCTCTTACCTGCTTTAACTGAAACAAGGTGCGAGGTGACTTAAAATCTCTGCATAATTGGGGTTTGTGTTTTTGTTTTCTACCTGCAGCTATCTCTTCAGAGTGTAGTCAGGAAAAAATCCTAGTCCAGCTCTTTTTTTATTGCTTCTTAGAGCAGTTTTGTAAACATAGGAATTTGTCACTTGATCTCCCTTGCCACACCGAAGCTGTGCTATGTGATGGTAGAGTCTGCATGAGTGCTTGGTAGATGTGAATAAATTTGATATTGCAGCGAAATGAAAGGAAAGAATATATAGCAATTTTTTTTTTTTTTTTTTAAGGGGAAAAATGAAATAGGGGAACAAAGGAGATGTAAGAAAAAAATAAAAGTTTACCATGGATGGAGGGAAAATAATGGGAGGAAATACAGTTTTGGAAGAGATGGAGGAGGAATTCTACATTGAAAGCTGTAAGGAAAGGCAACAAAAAAAGGCAGAGAAGCTGAAAGAGGATGGTCACTTCAGTCTCTTAAACTAATAACTTCAGCATCTTCCTTGAAGCTTCCTTTTAATGTCAGGGTAACTAAATAAATGAATACATCAAAAAGTGGAAGTGGCTGACAGAAATCAGGGAAGTCGGAGTTGATGTTAATGTTATCTCTACTAGCTATTGTGCTGCTTTGTTACTGGGGCTGGCTTGCACTCACTGTCCTAATCTTTAATACGAGATGTATTGTGCTTCCTATCAGAAATATTACATAGTACCCAAATTGTTACACCAATTATTTCTCTTATCGTCCACTGTTTAAACTTTGCTTCAGGTGCTTTTAAATGAGAATTCCTGAAATCTTGAAATTAAACCTCTAGTTATTAGACGTGATCCTTCAGACCTTGCGCAAGGAGTGATTCCTTTTCATTCTGTGTTTATGATAGACACTTCCTTGCATAAATAATAGAATGGCCCTGAATGAATTCACATTGGCTTTTGCCTCAGGGAGAACAAGAAGACTGGTTGATGACTCTGAGTATGATCCTTTGTCTATTGACATTATTTTTAAACTTCCTCAGGCTCTGGCAATGTGTATTAAATAAATGATAAACATCATACTTAGCAAAAAGCTTGATAACCATTTGAACTACAAAAGGTGCTTCCCAGGTTGTTGAGTTGTTTGTGAATTATTTACTGGGGGCAAGGAAGGAGGGGAATATTATCCTGTCCCCAGTTCTCTGGAACTGATACTCAGGTATTCAGCTGTGGTGATTGACAGTATTTAATAGCGTTGTTACTTTGAGTGTATTTGAAAAATAAAAATAAAAATCACTGCTGTAAATCATTAATTGTTACCTGAAGCATCCATGACTCAAAAATGAGAGACTTTTTTTTTTTTTTTTTTTTTTCTCCAACCTGCTGCACTGCTTGTCTTTTAAGTTCTGTCACAGCAATTTGTCCTGCAATATGTGAGCCTAGTAATGGTCAAACTGTTAATTTCTTAGCTGACAAACCCCAGTGTGCTAGCTGATGGAAAAACTCACAGAGGCTCTCTAAGGGCCTTTTCTTACTGCTTGTATTTGATAGACAGATTATGAACAGTCAGGGACACAACCGCATCTAGCAATCAACTTTTATTAAAGAAAAAGAGTAACTTGATTCCAGCTTAAACTAATGAGGATATTATCTGTATGCAGGATCTGGTTGTCCTTACTTTTCTTTGGATGCCAAACCAATTATTGTAATTTGCTCACCTGCTGCTTTTAAAGCAAAAGAAAAGCCTCAGATGAAATAGTGATAACTATGTTATCCTTGTTCTGAAATCGATCCATTAAAGTGAAGCTGAGAAGGTTACTGGGAAGAGGCATGTGCACTGACCAGTTCAGCCTAATGCTACTGGGATAGCTGGGTGTGAGGATGGAGCTGTTGAGCAGAGCTGAAATGACTGCTGGCTCTGAGGGGATTGATTACTCCGCAGACTGTGCTCTCCATGCTTTAATTTTTCTGCTGTAAATATTTATTACTCTTGTATTTTGTTTGTTGTCTCTAAAAGTAATGAGCTTTTGTAACATATGCAGCGTCCTCCTCTGCCAGCCCAAAGAGAGACAGTCAGTGAAAGGAAAATGTCGGGAGAAACCCAGCATGCCTGCGATGTGACACTTTGTCTAATACACTGCCGTGTTATTTCTGCAGAACTTTGCTAATTAGTCATTAAACTAAAGTTATTCCTACAATCTTGTCCAAAGTGTCACATGAATAACATTCATTCAGCACCACCAGACTGAGATGACGATGACTTTTTCTCAAGTTGTCTGCATAATGCTGTGTTATTTTATATGGTGCCTTTCAATCTCTGTGAGTAGTAAGCACTCTTTTTAGCAACTCTTTTGATCTGGATTTTAAGTGAAGGGAAACTGCCCCAGGATGTAAGCACTGGAATGAAAGACCCGTGTGCAGCTGGGGTTGTTTGGGAGCCACAGATCCTTCAAGTTCTGCTACGGATCTTGCCAGACTGTGCAGGACTTGAACGGGCACGTGACTGGGAAGGTGGGGGGGGAACACAAGACAAAACCATTCTGTCCTGAGTACGCTAAGGTCAGAAAGAGATGACATGCACTCCTTGTCTTCTGCTGTACCTTTCAAAAATTTTACATTATTTTATATAGTGCTATAAACAAGTACTGCTTTGGAGGAAAGGGGCCATATGTACCAGCCTCGTGACCTGACTGTGTAAAGATACAGTAGCAGATGAAGAGTGTCTACAGATGATGGGATTTATTTTTGTTTTTAGTATTATTTTTAACTGAATAACCAGTTAATTTGCTGTAAGCTACAAATGTTCGTAGACTGCCCTAGGGAACAGATATTTGGAGAGTGCCCAGTTGGCTGGTGTAACCTTTAGAGAGATGTTAACTCCTCTTAATTATTTGGCTGTTACTTAAGCACGTGAGTCTTGAAAACTGTGAGCCAGCAGGCACCTCCTGACTGACGCACAGGTCTCTGGTGGGCAGCCAGGGTGTTCATCTCTTCCCTGCATTTGTGGTCAGACCTCTTTCTATGTTAACCAATGCCAATTCTGCGGCCATTGTTGGAGAGCAGTGAACTTCCCGGTCATCTCAATAGTTGGAATTTTGGCACGGTTTTCTGTAGGCTTTTTTTTCTGTGAGAAAGTATATTTGAAGTTTGTGATTCCCTACGCAAAGTTCACCTCTTCCTTCAGCTGTGCTGATACAATGCCTGTCTGTGTGGATGGGAAGAGGGCGTGCTTTCCCTGTTGTGTTTTGCATGTTGTGATGACTTTGATTTGGAAGCATATACTTCTAAGTTCCCAAAGTTCTAGAATAGACTACTGTTAATATTTCTTACTTTTCAGGGTTGCTGGAAGGATGTTATAATTAAAAAGAAAGTTCTAGGCTTTGTAGACTACTTAAGGGTCATTTTGTCATGGTCTCATCAGCGGTGACAGAAGACCTATTACATTACTCAAAATAAGACCTTGCTTAATCAGCAGCTACTTGGATTGTTAGATGTATAAATGAACTAAATGAAGGTCAAGTTTAAAAGATACTTGTGTTTCTGACTTGAAACTCTTGTAAGATGAGGAGTAGTGGTACATAAATGAAAAGAGACGTGAGAATATGGAAGTCCTAAAGTCTAAGAAGATTCAAATGGAATGGCTATGTAAAGCATGTGCCATTCTGTTGGCCTTAGTTACTCAAGCAATTGAGAAATGTGTCACTAACAGTCAGGAGCCGGTGCAGTAGAAGAACAAGTGTGGTTGAGTACTTGAAGCGGATCATCTCAGGGCAAACATGGAGAAATAGCCACCATCAAAAAGGTGTCATTGATGTCAGTGGGAAACGTTCAAGTAAGAGAATTATTTTTAACAGTAATCATTTTATGAAGGTGATTCCAAAAACCTGGAAGAAAAATGTTTTCCTTTTCTTCCATTAGGAAGGAACAGGATGCTTAAGTCCCAAATCTGTCTGAGCACCTGCTGATCAAGTAAAATGCACAACATCCAGGCAGAAGCATTTCAACAGAATCCGTGTTGCGGAGTTGCAGTGTAGTTGCTGCAGTCAGCTTTAACAGCTTGTTTGGGCAGGTAGTAGCTTGCCATGTTTCTGTTTTCTTGCCTTGAACCTTTTATCAGTATCTCATTGGTGTGTGGCTGTGTCTGTGTGCCCCCTATTTTATCTCCTGAAATAGCTGTTAGTTGCGAATGTGCGCGCTGTGAGACTCGGATGCTGATATTCCTCCTAGCCTGTGTCTTGCACGCAGTAATGTTCACTCCATGTTTGTACCATAAGAGGAATGCTCCTCTTCCCTGCTCTTTGATTCTAGGAAAGCTTTGGTTCTTTTATGACCATTTCTACTCATAAAAGAAAAACTTTCGAAGCTGATTTTATCTATTTATTTTTAATTTTACTGTTTCTCTCTTGAATTCAGCCTCTCTGGCCGCCTTATCTCTCTAAGAAAATTGAAATTGAGATTTTGTTTTTACAACCTAGTTCATTCCTTCAGTTCATGCTGACCTATATTCAGGTGAGATGGTAGCCTGATCATTTAAACGGCCTAAAGGTAATGCTGTAACTCGCATCTTGAGAAAAATTGGATCCTAAAAACTTCTTTTGTGATTGATTATCTGTAGCAGTCCAGGCCTTCATAATAGTTTCAGGATCTGCTGTTGTGGGAAAAACTGAGCCTTTAATGTGTTGTTGTGTATAATCATGCCAACCAATACATGCTTAGTGCTTTCCAGACTAAAAATATAGGTAAACATTAGGCTCTACCTTTGCTCTTTTGGAGTTTCAGCATCATCTTCAATGAGAGCAGAATCGGGCCCTTTGTGCATTGTTATTTCACTGTTTATCAAAAGGTTTGAGCAGTCATCTGGGCATCTGGCTTCAGCAAATGCTTATGGAATGAGAGGCTTGTGGAGCATTCCCAATATTTCTTTCAAAGGCAGAGTCTATTTATCAGTAAGTGACATATTATGTTCTTTATACAACTACTTTGGGGCCCCAACCAACAGCCATTAAGTATGAGGGAAAGCTCCCATTGACTTTAATTAGGGCTGGCTTAGCTGTGTACTGAAGAAAACTTAATTGCTGTCTAAAGCTAAACTAAAAAACTAAAGCAGATTGTTGAGAGATATAACTACCAGAAATGAACTGATACTATTAGACTAAATTTATTCATATATAAGTAGGAAGTACAGTTGTCAGTATAAATCTTCTTACTCTTTTTATTACCTGTTATTTACTAATAAATAAACTCAACATTTAAACTGTTGAGTACACTGTGATTGACTTTACAATAACATAAGAGAGTGTTATACTGCCTGATTTTAGTTTTCAAAGGCAAAACTCCAAGGCATTCTTTTCTTCTTGGTTTTTAGCTTCTTCGTATTAAATACTTAAAAATGCAATGTGTACAGCTGCAGACGCTTTTAAAAATGATCTCTTCGTTACTTGCATTATTACTTTTAATGAGGCTTTTTATTAAAAATATCAGATAATTGCAATAATTTGCAGTGGAATGGAAGAGGCAGGTAACTTAGTGAAGTTCTCCAAGTAGTCTGAACTAGGTCCTGGACTTTCCTGTTGGATATCACAAGGCCTTACTCAAGTTTTGCCAGGAGGAGGAGACTGTTTCCACACCACACAACTGTTGAAGTGACTGTGGGGTCTTGTGCATGTAAAACTCTTTTAACAGTATCAGAATTACTGCTGCACACTGTAAAGCTAATAAACTACTTGATATTCCACATATATCAAGTGGAATCGGTGGATCTACTGGAAATTCCAAATATTTTTCCCTCACAGGAGTGCCCTGAACTTTTGCAAACAGCGTCCATTTTTCCAAAGCGCATGCTCATATATATTGGTTGGATACAACCAATGATGGCAAAACAGTTAGTGAATGCAAAGAGTAGAATTGCAGGAGCAAAGTGAAAATAGGGAAAATAATTTTTGCTGCAGTGTTATTAATGACTAAATTTAGAGAGAGAATAGATTCTCTAGGAAGAGGAATGATGCAAAACAAATGTGCAAGCCCAAATTTTAGACTGTAGGTGGAAACAGCGTGTCTGAAAAATAATGTTGGAAATAAAAGTGCCAGTCTTTTTGTCTTTTTTTGATGTGGTGTAGAAGGTTTTGATTGGTAATAAAAATCAGACTTTGTCATTCGATTCCATAAGAAAATGGATTTTCCATCTTGTTGGCTGAGAAGATCTGACCATAGTAGATTAGTTTGTGACTCATTGGAGCAGCTGTGGTAACCTCTACCCCATCAGCAGAGGTAGCTATAGACAAGATATGGAATGAAAAGAGATGCAGAGGTTGAAGCATAACGTTCTTATGAAAAATGTACAGGAGGACATAATTAGAAGGCAGGTTCAAGGAAAGGTAATATTGAGAAGTATGTGATCAGTGGCTTTAAGCCAGGCCTGAGGGTAAAACAAACAAACAAAAAGGCTAAAATATTGACTATTCCTGGACTTTTTGCTGGAAAGTATGTTTGTTTTTTTTTTTAATTCCAGGGAGAGCCGTGTTTAATAAAAGGCAAAAGAACAGTATGGATGTTAGTGGGGGGGAAAATGGTCTGGGGATGGTAGTGAGATGTAGGATATAAGGTGCTGAGAAAGGATTACTGAAACAAACGGGATAAAGTATGAAGCATGATGGAAAACACACCTTGAAAAAAGGTTATATTTTACATATATTCTCTGCAGAAATCATTAGATATACAAACAGAAGAGAGAAAAGTTTTCAAAGGAAAAAAAGACTAAAATAATATAAAGAAGTCTAGGGCTACAAACATAGTATTTTGCTAGGCAGAAATAGGGCAGTTTAGATAGGAAGATGGCAGAGCTGGAGAGGAAAAACATTTATAGAAAAATATGTCAGCTTGGTTGGTAGTTTCCTGCCAGGAGTGCCCACAGCAGCCCATAATAGCAGAGAAAGCAGATGTTGTGGATGAACTAGACATGTAGGTTGGGATGGCAGGCATTGCCTGTATATGGGGAGAAGAGAAAGTTGCAGTTAAGAGTACAGCCTGGAGAAAATCGAATCAGAAAAAGGTCTGGAAGAAGAGGGGGAAGAAAATGTTCAAAGCAGAATTCAGAGTTGTGCATAAACTGGAAATTATTGCACAAATGTATGTATTAAAGAGAAAGAAGTGGGAAATGTTTAGAATATTAATTTGGTATTTCTGTCAGAGCCTTTCTAATGTGGGTACGTGTTGCATGTTTAAAAAAACAAAACAAAACAAAAACAACAGACTATGGAGTGTAAAATTGGAGCTGCTTTATGGAACCAAAAACGTAGCTGTGTGTTACGGCAAAGGTGTGTTTATTTAGTACCTATTGGCTGTATAAAATTGCTTTTGGACTGTTTTTATGATTATTCATAAAACAAAGACTTATTAAATTTACTTGGCAGCTGATGGGGTAAGGCAAAAATGAAATAAACTGTCCCTGTTGGGTTGTTGTTGTTGTGGGATGTTTTGTGTGTGCTTTTTTCCTCTCTAAAGCAGCCTGTGGCAATTCTCCATCTTTTATTTGAATCAAATGAGGCTCAGAAACAGTGATTACATTTAACATCTTTAGAAACTTTTGATCACATTTGCCTATCGTGAATTGTAGTAGGAAGTGTCCTGGGGGCCAGTTTGTGACCCAATTCAATGCAGGTTTAGGAAATGAGATCTGCTGTCTGGGTTGGATGTGGCTGCAGTGGTAATTAAGGCACTGAGAGGTAGCATGGTTTCCCTTATTGCGTGACGTGGAGAGCATGGCATACTGAGGAGTGATAATGAGAAGGGAACTGCACTGACCGGAATACTGCTGTTGAGCCTTCAAAACCAAAATAATGGAATTCTAAATAATAGCTACACTGTTGAAATGTCACTGCTTGGGTTCCGTACCAGGATTTTGAATATGAATGGCTGCACTGGCAGGACCAAATATATATGTATATATATATAGACAGAGAGAGACTGATATATGTCAGAAAACTTTTATTCAGCCTCTAGGGAGTCTCATCCAACTTCCCTTCTTTCTCCTTTCCAGAACCTTTCAGATTGTTTTCTCAAAATAGTTAGCAAGGCTATAAACTGTAGTTTTTATGCACTGGGAACGTGCCACTATTTTTTGATGTTGTTTGAAAACAACAACAACAACAACACAAACCTCTCACTTATTTCAGTATTTCCTTAATTCTGCTCAGCTTTCTTTGCTGACAGCGACTTTGCTTTCACCACAGCAGTTCAGTTCTCCATGTGGATGCCAATGGCTGCTGCTGCCTCCCTCAGCCCTGCAGTGACAGAGCTGGGGTCTGCAGCGCTGTGGGAAGGTATGGCCAGTACCTGAGTGGTAACATTATGCTTCCCTTTCATCCTCTTCTCTTCTCGCTTCTAAAGACTGTGTCTTCTCTTGCTTTGTCACTTGTAACAGTTTCTTATATTATGAACCTTTTTTCCGTGCTTTATTTTTCTTCCCAAGGCTGTTGTCCGTTTGTCCTAATATAGCAAGGTAGGCAATGTATTGCCTAGCTGTCAATTCCAGGTATTGGTTTTCTAGAATAATGCTGAGAATATTTATTGTAATATCTAGCACTACTGTGCAAGCACTGGAGGATTTTTTCTGGTAAATTGTTTTTTAGGACAAATTAGTCATTTCTGCCTATCTTAATGAAGAAGTTAAGATTTAAGGAGCTTTTGTTCAATTTCTGTGATGGACAAAGCAGTATTAAATTCACATGCTTTTCCAATAGGTGTAGTATTCAATAAATAATAAGTTAATGTATAACTTGTCTTCCCCTTATCCTCTAAAAGATTTATCACAGGGCAAGCTCAAAACTTTGTAACCCAATTTGCTATTCTACACACTTAGCTATTTTGTTCTTGACACTTAAAACACAAGGGGCAAATATAAAGGTAGGTCATTGAATAATGGCCTCCAGCTCCTGAAGCCAGTAATTCTGATGACTAACTAAAACAAAAATGGGATTTTAGGACTGAGTGAACATTACACAGTGACAGCATATAATTCAGAAAGGGCATCTGTGAGATAGAAGCAGATTTCAGGAAAGGGAAGCAGAAAGAAACCAAAAAGTAGAGAGTGTGCCAGTGAGGAGAAGAGAGTGATGAAGGACTCGATTTCTACCAAAACATTTGAAGATAGAGCTGCATTAGTAGTATAATGTCTCTATGTGTATGCAGCCTACATACCAAATATTATGTATGACCTGTTAGAAGTGAGAGAACTTATAGAATGCCCAGTAGTAATCTATCTAGAAATTCAGACAGTGAAGAAACAATCATCTGGAAATTGTCTGATATGAAACAGATTAAAGGAAAATGTTTTTTCAGAGGAAATAGGATTTGTTTTTCTCACTATATGTGCCAGTTATCACGGAAAAAGAGGTGAATCTTAGTTCCAATAAAGGGTAATAGCCAAGCAGACTGGACTCTTTTTCTTTACCCATCCATCAGCTTGCTGCAACCAACTGAGCTATGGGTGCACAAGCAACAAAAAAAATCATCATCCCAGAATTGTGGATGTTCAGAAAGATTGAATCATTCATTTGAAAACAGAAAAGTACTGTCCTTGTATGCATACCAGTCATTTCTGGCTTTTAGAGTTCAATAGGATGAAACTAACTCATGACAATACTGATAGTTGGCTTATGTGGTACTATAAATGCAAAGGTCTGAAAATAGTTTCCACTGCATCTGCTGGTACACTGTTTCAGTGTGGTGTAAAAATGGTGTTTTGCACTGAAGGAATCGGTGTTCTATTCATTTCCGTGCATTTCTATTCAGCAAGAATAGCATTTTCACTCCTATGCTTCAGGAGGCTGGACAGAGAGTGTTATTTATAGCTGTTATCATGCCAGGTGCTTCTGGGCATGTAAAATGGGTAATACCTATCTCTTGTATATCTCAGAGTAGCTTGCTGTTGGCAGCTGCTTTACTTTTCTAGGATCACCTCTCAGCCCTTTCTTTTCAGTTGACCCCTTTAGAATCATAAAATCATTAAGGTTGGAAAAGACCACTAGATCATCTAGTTTTAATTGTGTCACTAGGATATGAAGTGGCTACTCAGTGTAATTGAGGGCCCCATGGGTCTGCAGAATAAACTGATTTGTTTTCCCTGGTTTAGCTTCATTTTGGGACCTAGCAATTAGTGGATGGGGGAAGGAAGTTGAGGAGCAATGAGGGGAAGAGAGAGCTCACCTTGTTAGCTGGTTACAGCAGGACATTTCCACAGCAGATGTGGAACCACATTTGGCTGTTTTTAAACAAGTATTTTTCTACATGTAACTGTACTTCAAGTTTTCAACATTAAAATTGCTGTCTGGATGTGTAAACTTGGATATCACTGGGGGTTCTGCTCTGTTTTGTACCACATCTATAGTTTCTTTGTTACATCAATAGTAATAAACTAAATGAGAAATAATGGCAAGAATGTAAGGTAGGGAATACAACACAGTAACAGTATGGAAAACAAACATTACTACCGGTGTTGAACTGCGTCAGTTTTCAATGCTTTAAATCTGCAATGCTATCCTTACATTAACATAGTTTTCCTACCTGACTCTAGGAATAGGGAAGAGTTGCCTGTGCATATTCACGTGTCGACTATGGCCCCTCAGTAATAGGAAGGCATCAGGGCCCTGGAGTGTGTCCAGAGAAGGACAACAAAGTTTGGAGTAGCATAAAACTCTCAAGTTTTATGAGGAGCAATTGAGGGAACTGGGATTGTTTAGTCTGGAGGAGAGGATGCTCAGGGGAGACCTTATCGCTCTCCACAACTGCCTGAAAAGAGGTTGTGGTGAGGTAGATGTTGGCCTCTTCTCCTGCGTAACTAATGATAGAACTAGAGGGAATGGCCTCAAGTTACGCCAGGGGAGGTTTGGGCTGGATATTAGGAAAAATTTCTTCTCCAAAAGAGTGGTCAGGTGCTGGAAAGGGCTGCCCAGGGAGGTGGTGAAATCAGAGACCCTGGAGGTGTTCAAGGGTACTAAGGGAAATATTGGGGGTAGGTGGACGGTTGGGCTGGATGGTCTTGGAAATCTTTTCCAACCATGGTGATTCTATGTACATTTTTATAAATATCTGATGTTCCCCATTGCTGAAGTATAGCAAGGTCTACTGAACTCCAGCTACGCTTCTCCATGAAAACTCTCATTTGAGAATGAGGAGTGTGGTAGCTCTTTAAGAAATGTTTGTCAGCTAGTTGGTATCTTTTCCTTTCTCTTTTTTTTTTCCCCACACAATTTACATAGGTTAGCTGAAATATCCTGAGTTTACAAAGCCTGTACATAAAAGCATCGGACAGTCCTCAACTCTTTCCCATCACAGTACTCCAAGCAGGTCAAAATCCATCTTGATTGTGCATCCTAAACTCTTGATCAATGTCAGTAGGTTTTGAATGCGTTAAGTTTACAGGGACAAATCCCTGTTGAAAAATATCAATACTAGTATTAACAGCTCTAACAATTACTGGTTGCCTAAATAAATAAATAAAGACAATACAAGTTTTCCTCTGTCATTAGATTCTATTTTAATTCTTTTAGCTCTTGTGACTTCACAGCTGGTTGCTGATATATGTCCTCTGACAGAATAATAATTCTGTCCTCTGACAGAGTTTGATACTGAATATCTGCCTTGCCTTACCAAACTAATCAAGTTTGATTTGCAATAGTTTACATTATAAATTTGGCATTATAAGTAAAAGCTTTTGTCAGATGTGAATGGGATCTTCCACTTTCAGGGAGAAACACCGTCTGAACAGAAAATTAAATGCATGTATGCTTTTGGCTGTACATTGAAACCAAGGAGAAACCTAGTAAGATTTTTCCTTTTTATAGCATAGAAAGCCTAGTAGGTGCATAGCCACATGATCCATAACCAACTCGTTGAAACCTGAGAGGGTGAAATAAAAAATAATCTTAGAGAAAATGTTAATTGAATAACAATTTATGTGTCCCTATGTAGTTTACAGCAAGGTATGAAATCCAGATCTGCATACAGTATTTTAATGACTATGCCCTTTTAGAACAGAACAATACATTGCTTTGGTAAGATCAGCATACAAGATTTGTGAGAGGAAATACTCCCTTTTGTTTAAGAGAAGAGTAAATAGTACAGTAAATATCTATACAAACACTCATCAAATGTAACTTATATACCTGTGGCAGACAATTATCCTTACAGTTTTTTTTTAGTACCTTCACTTTTTTCAAGAATATATCTGGACCTAAGGAACTGTGGACAGGCTGAACAATGAGGGAAGGGGAGGAAGCAGAACATGCAAAGGAAGTACTTTCTTTTTTGCCCCTATGTGGTAATGAGATCTAATGAATAGCAAGACATGGGAAACACTGTAGTCTTGTGATCAAGCTTCACAAGTTTTGAGTAATTATCTCAGACTTGTAATAGGAGAATTATTATTATTTTTTTTTTATATCTCAGTCTACACAAATGGAAAATGATTTTAACATGTTGGGGCACTGCTGACTGTTGCACCACACCTCTGTGTGAGGCCTTGAGGGGAAGAGAGCCAGGCTCCCCAGTAGCCTTGTGGCAGTTCCTTAATTGAAGCTGTCCTGGCTGACAAGAGGTACCTGGCAACAGGTATGGTGTGAGCATGAGGAGTCCTGCAAAACAGGAGTCCCTTATGGGGGGGATGTAACCCTTTCACAGCCTCCCACAGTCTGCAGATGAGACACGTGAGGTTCTGGCCAGCGAATTCTCTGTGGTGTGTGTGTGCAAGATGTGTCTGGCTGGGGTATGGAGAGAGGACTAGGTGCTATGTCCTAGCTTTCATGTGAACATAGAAGGAAAACTTGGTGGTGATTGGAAACCTGTACTAGTTTGTGCTCTTTTTGCTCTGAGAGATTTGCTGCAATGTATCCTACGCTAAGTTTTCCAGCTAAATAATGTTCATAAATACCGTTGGCTTTGATTCAGGGCAGAATTGGTTGAGCAGTCAACAGTGAAAGGGAGAGCCCTGTGCCTTGAACCATGAGGGATAAAGCTAAATGAAAGTGGTCCCTCAGGTCCCCCGTATATAATCTGAATTACAGAACTTACAAAACAATATTTTTTTCTATTTTTCAATGTGATTATTTTATTTACTTTCAGAGCACGGATCTCCAAGCAGAGCTGAATATAGAAAAAATTATTTTTCCTGACTGTGAAAACAAAATTGTATTTTCTGCTCTTAGGAGGGTGTATATGTAGAGGTCACTCCGAAAGTAATGCCCCCTTCTTACTTATATGGAAGCTACAACAGATACAAAGGCCATAATAACACTGTTAAATAAAGCAACATACCACTGTTAGCTATGCATTTTTGCCAGCGATGAACAAGAGCCTGCATACTGCACTCATAAGAATTTGTGTTGGAGGAGGTGAACCACAGTTTCACGACAGCTATGATGGCATCATTGCTAGGAGATTGGCAATGTGCTCCACCATCTTCACACTGGTAGAGAGACTGGCATTACTGTGTTGCAAGAGAAGGGTTATCTTTGTCTCTGGCCTGACTCTGGAAGTTTTAGCATTCAGCTTAGCATCATGATGTAGTGGTCAGAGTTGATGGTTTCTCCAGGTTCCAGGAAATCCAAAAGTATCGCCCCTTTCCAATCCCAAAAGATAAAAAGCGTTGCTTTTACCTACTGAGGGCTGCATCTTGAAGTTTTTCCTCTATGGTGAATTCACATGTCACCACTCCACACGGACTGCTGTTTAGACTCCAGCTCGTAATGGTGACACCATGTCTCGTCACCTCTTATGCTATGATCCTGGAAACTGCCACCTTCAGCTTCATCATCCTCACAAACTTGCATACAGTGCGCTTCCTGTTTCTGTGTGGGCATTCCTGGGACCCAGCTGGCACAAACATTGTGATATTCCAATATTTCCACCATTGTTTCTAACACGTTGAAGCTAATATTCAGCTCTGTATGCAGTTCCCTGGTTGAAATCTGCTTATTCATGTGGATGAGCTGGTTGAGATGCTCTTCATTTCATGGTGTGACAGTTGTGCATGGCCACCTGGAACATGGCTTGTCTTTCGTATTGCTGTCACCATTGCTGAAACTCACCAACTACCACCTCGCTGCATTCACATCCACTGTTTGGTCTCCATAAAAGTTAAACAGGTGTCAATGGGTGCAAATTTTTCAGCATGGAGGAATTCAGTTAACAGTGACACTTTGCTTCATCTGCACTTCCATGTCAGACACCAATCTGTCAGGCTGCCCCTCTGCTGCCATCTGTTGTACAGCAACAAAATGTGGGAAGGCCATACCACCACCATCTGCCTCTGACATCATAAAATAGGAGGCATTACTTTCAGAGCAGACTTCCTGTAGTGGTATAAATTTAAAGGCTGCTTTTATAAAACTAGCCATCACTAACAGGTGAGTATGTAACCTCTATAGGCTGCATTTACCCAAATTAAGGAACAAATTATGCACATTCAGATTTTTATTCAGTGCAGTTATGGTTGCTCTGGGACATGTATCTTTGGCAGTAAGAGTAAGGTTGATCAGCACAGCCAAGAAACAACAGGTTCTTCAGTTTTATAAGCACGAGAGCTTTGTTATGGGTAACAACTTTAAAAATATCTTGGGAGATGGGGATTAATCTGGGGAAATGAAACTAGTTAAACAGATTTAATGAGGTTCAGGTAAATTAAAGACAGGAAATTATTTTACTCTTTCAGATTCCATGGCAGTTTTGTTCTCATAATATAGAACTGGAAAAAAATATGAGCTCTCACTTGAATAACCTTGTGTTCTCTGAAAAGGTCTACTTTTATCTTATGACGTATTAGTTAATGAAAACACTTATGCAAAAAATTGAGTATATTAGTGCTAGCCAGAGAGCTTCTTATTGTGTGCAGCTGTACAGAAAACAAATACGAAGTTAATGTTTAAATTTATCAGATATTTTCCATTAACTCTCTATTTAACAAATGATCAGCTACTGCATGTAATATCCAATCTCCTAAGGTCTTAATGATCGTGGATGTGCACAGTAAGAGATTAGCATAAAATTAGCACTGATGCTGCTATTAAAGAATCTCAAAAGATTCTGATATCCTGGTAGATAAATGGGGCTGCAGAATATATCTAAGCTTTTTCAAATCCCCCAGACTAGCTGGATTTGAGCATACTCATATTTGCCTGGGGTGTAGTCCACGTATTCTTATCTCCATTTATTACCTTGTACTTCAAATTCAGTAGAATAATTTATAAAACTGTAGGGAAAATGCTCCCACCTGGTGCATCTTGGAGGAGTGAACCTCAGAAAGGATGCAGGTTGCTGAGCAAGTCCTGGGCAGGAGGTAGTAGGTGTTAGCTTTTCTAGCACAATGCTCTGTGCATGGCAGGGAGAACGAAGAGGCTGGTCTTGTTATGTAGTTGTTGGGATTGGTTTGTTTCTTTTGGCTTTATTTTAAATTTCCTGAAGTTTGAATTTCTTGCAGAGGTACACAACAGAGAGCTGTGATGTGTATAATGTCAGGCTATGCAGGTATATTATTTCTTATTATTATGTCTGACATTTACTAAAAATCAGTCTTATTTAATTTAAGAAACGAGTTAACTGCTTTGTGATATTGCCCTGTTTCCAGTGATTTCCTCAACACTGCTTGTGTCACAGGGTCACACTGAATTGCAACTCTTTTCTGTTTTCTCACTTGAATGAATCCTTCAGTTTTTAAGATGTCTAAGAAGGCTCCCAGGGAGCCAAACATATTTTTGAAAGGATTTGTAAGCCCTGTAGGAATATTGTCACCAAAATGAATATTTCCACGATGAAGCAAATTCTTAAAATAGTCTGAAATTAATTCTGAATCTTTTCAGAGCCAGAGTTTGGGATGATGTGTTTCCTTTCATATTCCTCCCCCATCCCTTCAAACTGGCTCGCTTGTCCCTACTGGATACAACTTCCTGCTACTTGCAAAGCAGTAATTATACTAATTACACTTCAGTATTTAAAGCCATCTTCTGGAAGATGATTTACAAGAATTACATAAAAGAGATCTATATACAACGCCACACTTGCTTGTTTGGCCTGAAGCATTTTATGTTTTCCAGCTTAATCAGAATTCTTATGATGAGTAGAGAAGTTCTAATGAGTTTCTGCTTGAGTCTGTGCCTGAAGATGTGTTCAGAATTGTACTTGACTAGTTTTTAGTCTATGAAGAGCTAGGGTAGTCAATCAATCCTTTATTACTCCAGCTTGTTATAGGTGTTTATTGCAATCACATAAGCTCACAATCACCACCAATGTGTGCAACTGCTTCCACTAGTTGAAAAGGTAAAAATGGGAAAATACTGAATGGCATCTAAAAATGGTATCAAGAATAATAAGCAGATCAATACAGTGATATGTATCAACACATGAATCTTTCTACAAGAGAATTCAAAGAAAATATAAAAGGATCTATGAAAAGCACTGAAGGTTTTTCACCTCTTTTTGATACCTCCCAAGTGAAGCTTGTGACTGGTCAGGCATGTGGGTGAAGGGAGGAGAATCAGCACCATTTCACTCTTCTCTCTGTCAGATGCAGCTGCAAGTGAGTGGTGGAACAAGACATGATTTAGGTCTGTGTGAAGCTTCGTAGTCATTCCCATTTAGAGTCAACTTTGTTCTTTATGTGCATCTTGGTAAGTTGGCTAATTACACAGAGAGCATGCATGCATGGTAAGTGGATATTGTGCGATAGCATAGTAATGAGTGTGATTCAGAGAGCTTGAATCAGTTCTGAGAAGTCCACATGATCATGACAATATGGCTGAAGATTCAAATTATAAGCCATTACAAAATACACTAGTTGAAGATGGAACACTTTCCATGTGAAATACGTTTTGAGTGATTTTTTAAGCTTCCAAACTAATTCTTGCATTATTTCTGACGTACAGTGCTCACTGTGGTGCAACACTAAAAGAGGATGATCTTTAAGAGCTGGTTGATCTTCACCCTTCAGAAGTCTCATGAAAAATATATTAGCGTATATTCTGAGATTATCATACAGCAGGTTAATGTACATCTTAGACTGATTTTGTAATCTTTCAGGAGCTTTGCTTTTGCCTCTCAGTCAAGACTAGTGAGTGAAAAGTGGTAGAGCAGAAAATCTGGTGACTGCTCATTGGTAAGGCTGTTTTTACAGAAGTGGTTGTAATGAAGGGGAAAGTAATTGAATCATCTACCATAACATATTTTACTTCCAAAATGTTGAGGTTATGATGATATGTAATCTAGCTCTATAAAACAGTTAAGCACTTTCTTTAGATGAAACAGGATGTACCAAGCTGTTCTATTAAGCAAAATGCACTCCTCAAAGGCCTTACTGTATGTTACTGCTTGTTCTGGGGACTGGCTCATAAAAAATAAGATTGGTTCATGCTTTCTTAAAATATAACTTTCTCTCAAGCATATGATGCCTCAGTTTTTTCTCATTGCCTTTAATAGTAAAAAGGGTATTGCATCTAGTTTTTCACGATGCTTATCATCAAATATTAAACCTTTCTTACAGGGCAGATTTTTGAACAGGCACTTAAGTAAATTTGTAGAAATACAAAAATACTTCAGCTGCTGACCAAGCAACTGAAACCTTTCACCTGCATTTCAGCTGTGCTTCAAATCCCATTCTTACTGACTGTAACCCAAAGTTATTGGATCAGGTCATCCTCCATGTGAAGGAGGAAGCCTTTATATGGTGAGGTTGTGGTCTTGACAGAGTTTCCAGATAGATATCCAGCTAGATATCCCCACTTCAGGCACGGATGATATTGTTAGTTCTATAACCATATTACTGTCTATTAATAAAGAAAAATCTGCAAAGTAATTGAGATGTGAACTTCTATGTGCATTTTGTTTGGACACACATCTTGTGAGAGACAAAAGATAAAACAAATGACTTTTGTCTAAAGAAGGACTCTTCATGAATACTAAATTGGTTTGGAAAAGGAGTAGGTCCTCTGTTACAGTATGTAACATTTTTCAAGTCAAATGTGACCTGAGAAATTTAGCAACCAAATTGCTTTCCAATTGCTTTGATGCTTATGTGTATTACTTGCCAGCAGTGGGTCCCCGTGTCATGTGTTGTAGAAAAAAAATAGGTGGCAAATAGTGAATTTTCAAATCATGCATTTATTTAGTAGAGTTGAGACGGAAAAGACTATGTGGCTTAAAGGCTAGCTAGTGGTCAATGTAATGGAAGATGAAATGTGTTATTGACCAATACAAAATAATGCATGTTAACATAATTTAAACTACTCATAGAGATTACAGACGTATAATTGACAGTAATCACTCTGAGAAAAGGCCTAGGTATGTTTGTGGAAAGGTAAAGTAGAAATCCCTTGGAATTAAAACCCGGTGGTCAGGAAAAGTTCGTGAAGTTGAATAAGCCTAGAGAATGGGATTTGAAACAATGAATCTGAAAATATTGCAATTTATTTTGAATCAATTACTTGCCATGGTTTTAAGTGTAGTATTAGGTTCTGATCAGCCATTCTAAAATGATACTGTAAAGAAGATAAGGGCTGCTGGATTGATATTCACTGCTGTAGGATGTCATTGTAGCAAAAAGATTAGCAGGATTCAAGAAAGGATTAGACATTTCCTTTTAAAATGAGAACACCCATGTTTACAAAATACAGGATAAAACATTTATAAGAAACATACCCTAAAGCTGAATGGCTGAGAAGTCAGCCGCTGACTGGAGGGAGATAGAAAGCAATTTCTCTTAGGACTTTTTTTTCCACTGTAGGATTTCTCTTGTGTTTACTGGAACCACTGTAGGAAGTAGTATTGTGGACTGACAAAATATTATTTTATTTAGCATAGCAAACATTGTTTGCAACTCTTTCCCTCCAGTGCACAGAAGATGTATATCTGGGGCAGAATTCATTGTAATGAAAAATACATTACCTTGTCTGCAGACATTATATCTTTTCATTTAAAAAAAAAAAAAAAAAAAGATAAAAATCAAGCATACATTCTTCGTTGTAGGGATTATCAAAACAATGAAAGAAGCTCACCATAGAGCTCACATTTTGAGGTCTCTCACTGAGGGCTTTGGTATTACTAGTGCTTTTGTTGGAGATAAATTTTAGAAAAGAAAATTCTAAAAGAAAATGTATCAACATAAAATCATACAGCCTAGTAATATTTTTAATAGAAAAGGTAGGGGTTTTTTTTGGAAATTATCAAGGAAGTCCTGCCACCATTTTATGGTTTTGTTTGTTCGTTTTTAACGTAGTATTTTAAATCTATTTTAAGTAGCTTCATAACGCTCTGCAGAAAAGTGCATGCTGTATTGATGAATTTAACTCTAGTTAGAATTTTTAGCATTTTTATTGTTATTGGAAAAAAAAAATAACTTTGTTTCTTTCCAACCAGCCCTCGTTTTTGAAAAAGACAACTATGAATGTGAGCTTATTTAGCAATGAATGCTTCATCTGTCTGGAAATAATGTCAGAGTGCAGAACCTGACATGTTGCTGCCTGGGTCTGGTTCTGTCAAACAACAAGATTGATTTGAGCCATAAGTCCCGCTGGCAAGAAGAGTTCTCAGCCCGTCACTGAATGTACCAACCTCCATACATAGATACCAGATCATGGGCAACATCGAAAAACATAAATGGTGCTCTTCCTAGGTCATGTATGGTCCCCATATGATCTTGATGCATTCAAACAACTATGATATTGAGGGCTGGGACCAAAAACAGCAGCTTGCCTTCCTTTCATTTCCGTACAGCACGTTTCGCTTGGAAGAGTCTAGCCCATCTGCAGTAAAAGAACAAGCTTATATTTCTCTAACTAGTTGTTGTTTGTGGGTTGTTTTTTGGTTTTTGTTTTTTTCCTTTTCTGTGTAATCTGAAGTTTTTTTAAATCTAAATCTGCATACAGCACCACAAGATTGGAAAAGGTGGTGGCAATAAGTAGACTCTTTCTGCTTGTGGCCACTTAAACTCATTAACAATGGCTGAGCCTCTGGAAGAAGAAAGTAGAGCAACTTTTTTTGCTTTTACTTTCTATTCTGACTTTCTGTGGCCAACTACCTGTGTTAGAGTTTTTTTCTTAGCATTTGTATATTGAGAGAAAAGAGGGAGTGGAAGGATACAGATACATAACTGTTTAAATGATCCTTTATAATGTTTTTGTTTCATATGTTCATTCCTGTACAGTAAAATTCCTTTTCTGCTGAATTAGCTTTCCTGGAAACACGAAGCAATACTTGCTGTCAATCAATTTCCAAAAGTTGTTGTTTTCAAGAATGCTGATTTAAGCAATGCGTGGAACCAGAGCCTATAGGAATCACTTAGAAAAGATTTCAATAAAGACCTTTTATGAAAATGCTTCTGGTTTGAGGTTTTTAAGATGAATCATTGGGGGTGAGGGAGAGGGAAGGTGACTGAAAAGGAGAACAAAGCTTGGAAGTAAGGTTGGAATTTAAAGAGGTGATCCGTTTTTCTATTTAATTTACTCTTGCTTTTTTCAGCTCCTTTGTCTCGAAAGCTGAAATTTCCCATTTTCCCCAGAAAGCTGTTACAGACTCATGTTGTTGCCTTTTTTGTAAACAGTGACTGTAATCTTTCTGTAAGTCTGTCAGCATCCTGATAATATCACAGCTTGACACCCTACCAGAAGAGAAATCAATGATGCAGAATTTTTATAACTTATTTTATTACATGCAAATGCTGAAGCTGTGGAAAAGGAGGCGGATGCAATCACCACACTGGCATTCTTGTTTTCTAGAAGTCTCACTTCCCAACACCCAGTTTCCAGGAATTGCTTCCAAATAAATAGAATTTCTCCATTTCTCTCAGAGTGCCCTTGCACTGAATAGAAAAAATAGAAAAAACCTTCCTTCTTGTAGAGGCTAAATATTGCTCACACTGTGGGAGAACTTGTAGGCCTGTGTATAATCCTAATTTTTTTAATTTCTGAAGATAGAGGTTATGCTTAATGCTCTGTTGAATAAGGATGGCTGTGTGATGCTCTGTTAGGAAATTACATGTAAATTATTCAGTTCTGTAGCCATATTTATGTTCAAAGAGACAGGTAAGATCTGATCCTGTGAGTTGCCTACTGCTTTGTGCCAAATACCTTCAACCTCCTCGCCTTTAAAAACACAGCCACCTGTTTTTGTGTTGCCCTCAGTTTACATTCCTCAGACATACAGCCACACAAAGCATTTTATCACTCATGTTTTGGGTACAGGCCATATCTGCTCAAACAGTTTGAAGTGTTGGCCCTGGCCTGTAATCATGAAAGCACTTGAAGGGAGCATAAACCAAGAATTTCCAGAGCGAGAGGGAGATCTGTGCCAGGAGAAAATGCAGGGCTCTAACTGTGACAAATTCAGGTTGGTAAACTCTATGGGAAAGGTGAGATAGATGGAGATAACAGGATTTGTAGCAGGTGGAGGCTATTGAGCGTGGCAACCAGGAGAAAATCTCTTCCAGTCTTTTCTGTTCTCAGTGATTATAAAATTTTGATTTTATGAGTTAGGGAGCAGCAGCCAGTGAGGGCTGTACCTTCTTTAGTGCAAGTAGTTTAAGAACTTGTGATCTAGACCAAGTTTGTGTTTTCTTCAGCAGTTTAATGGAGTAGACTGCCGGAAAAAGGATGGAAATAGGAGTTGTTGGTGTAGAAGAAAAAGCGTTGGGTTCTTTGGGGGCTTGTTAAATCGAGTGTGGTGAGGGTTTTTCTGTAGCTAAAGAGATTTCTGAAGGTTTTATTTGGATGTGGTAAGTCTTCACTAAGTAGAGTCTTTGATAGTCAGGAGAGACACTTCTGTAGATCAGCATACCTGAAACCAAACAGGGAAGAGGCTTGATTGATACCTGCTGCATTGAGAAACACGGCCTTTTAGAATGTTAATTTGTGAAGCATTGTGTAGCAGAGCTTCAGCCAATGGAAATCCACAGGCCACAACCCCACCTGCTATTCATTCAAGTTTTAATTAATGAGTTTGGAAAATCAGCAAATTATTAGACTCCAAAAGGGGGCTGATTTGGAGTACTGCGTGTCTACAAAATCAGAGGAAACGTGGAGCATCTTCTGAATAAGCATACCGCATTTTCATTTTCTGCACATCTTAGAAAGATAATACCTATTCCAGGTTTAAATTTGCAACATCAAATAAGTTGCAGTTGCCAGAAGTCCACAATGTAAAAATGTATTCAATAAAATCCTCTAAAATTATTAGAGGAAACAGGATTTTTAAGCAATTTGTATGCAATGACTACATTATGTACCTTTGCATGGAGAGGCTTACCCTTCTTGTAGTTCAGTCATTCATTTTTGTTTCCTCAGAGGAGAATAATGGGTGTTTGTTTTTCATAGAAAAAATCAGAACCGTTTTTCAATCGTTGGGTAAAGAAGAGCTAATGCCAAGTTTGTGACAGGCTTTGTCTTAAATGGATAAGATTTTCTGGCTTTTTACTGGGAACAGAGGGAGCCCAGAACTAGGCTCCAAACCAGGTCCTGATACTGAGTGATAGATGACTCTGTCTAAAGCGCTTGCAGCTTCTTCTATGCCTTCCCTCTAGCGACAGAGAGAACATTAATTTTCTGTAAGTGCATTGCTGCAAATGCAACTTTAATACAATTCTCAGATGTTTGAGTAAAACCGTAATGTCTTCCAGTAATTTTCTTCTATAATCCTGTGTCACTGATGATTGTAGACAATGACAAATGGCAGGTTGTGTCTGATGGCTGTTTTTTTTGTCTCCTGCTTCCAGTTACCTTACTGGTTTGGGTAATGCAATATTCTTTGTTAGACTCTTCTAAGTTTATTATCCTTCCCATAAAAGGGGTACAGGCACTTGATGGATAGGCATATCCAACAGCAGATCAAGAGTTGCTAACCACCAGAGAAGGGCACACAAGTAGCTGGAGGCAGAGAATGCTGCAGCTGAAGTTATAAACAGATGTGTGTTTGTGGCCTCTTTGTGCATGTTCTTCCCCAAACCATTACTTCACAGAAGACAACCTTTTTTTCCATTCCTTTCTGTTGCATGTATACAATGCATATCTTAGTACTGTTCATCTGTTGTATCACTAGGCTTTGTTGCCTATATTTATACTTTTCATTACTGAAATCTAAATGGTCTTGCATATGTTTATAGAGTCCTGAAGTTCCCATGGTCTGCTTGTACTTTTTTATTCTTGCATGTGCATTTCAGCCTCCATTTTATTCACTGTCTGTGGCTGGAAAATGAATGTAGATGAGGCACAGATCTGCAAGGAGTAAGATTGTCTGCTGCAAGTCTTCTATGTTTTAGCATCTCTCATAGAGAAAAATATTAAAAATGGCATAAAAAGACTACGGCTCTAAACAGTGTCCCAGATACTAAGAGACTACTTGTGTAGTCACTGAACTCTACTTGTGTAATTGAATTTGGATTTGTAGGAAATTTTGAAGGCTTTCAGGAATGGTATTTGGCATTAAATTGCTTTGAACATTAGGAATCCAAGCAAGTGCTGCTGCCCATTTGCCATTATGAAAAACCTCTTTAAGAAGTACAGCATCTGAGAGGCACTACTTTGTGGAAAAAAACATTAAAGGAAATGGATTTTCAAATGCAATTGCCACTAATTTCTTAGCTGGTGGGCAGAAAAATAACTGGAACTAACTTTCTATATGATCACACTTACAATGTGAAGTCAGAAACCACTGCCAGTGTATTACTTCAGAGAATTTAATCATAAATGCTATTTTGATTTTGACCAAAGTAAATTTATCTGGCTTAATAAAAAATACTGTGCATTTTGCTGTCTGAAGAGGAAAGACACTGTTTAGTTTGAAACAAAAATTGTGAGTCTATGAATATTGGGAGGCATGTGAAGTTTGACTGGGCTTCTTAATTATTAACATAATTTTGTTGCTGGATAATTCACTGAATCCTCTGTGTGCAGGTGTATCTAAGTCAGTTGTTTTTGGTTTTAGTTTCTATATTGAAGAGAACACAATGAGTTTGCCAAAGTGCGTTCAGAATGTTTTGGAGTGGTTATTATTAGAACATCCTTGTTCTTTGCGTGATGGACATGCGTGTTGCCTTGAGACAATAAGGGAAGCATGTCTGGTGGGCCAAAAGCCTTGTCTGTGAGACAGTGCAAGTGTGTTAAATGGGTAGATCTCGTGAAGGTAAGGGAAAACAAGCAATGGCCTTCCAAGCCAACAGGAACTGGCCTGTGACGGTAGGGTTAGTGTTCCTTTGGAGTTTAGGAGCATCTGATGTGATAAGAAAGTTATCAGGAACAGAGGAGCGGTCATAATGCTGAACTGAGATGTGGCTTCCTGCTAAAGTTTTCCAGGTTTTGCAGATTTTTCCAGTGCTGCTTTTTCTACACACGCACCCCTACCTCTCCCATCAATGGGACTACAAGGATCAGAGTGACAGAGAGAATCACCATTCAGAGCAGGGCTATTGTGTCAGAAAAGAGTTGGCAGAAAAGGTGAACAAGAGAGAATATATAGAGGGCCAGGTGTTCTCTAAAGAAACCTGAAGCATTTCATCACTGAGAAAAGGGGTTCATGCTGTTTGGAGACAGCATTATTTCTGTCAGTGGCAATCTTTCTTACAACCTCTCTGTGTCTCTCTCGTTAACTTGTCTCCTATCCACTCTTTGGGCAAGAAGACATTCTGCTCTCCACTGATGCTGAAATTATTTTGGAGGCACAGTCATAAGGGAATCTATGACTTCTGTAGGCAGAAGTCAGAGCAGCTCTAGGCATTGACAGATGTCACACATTGCTTTAAACTGTAAATCTGCTCATAACTAGGAAAGCAGTAAAGATGGCAGTTTGTTAAGAAAAGAAATATTTAGAGAGAATTAAACAGATAATCAAATTTCTAGTAAGGAAGAAGTGTTCCCCTTCTACCTGTTAGCACTGACAAAAAAGAATGTTTCCTTTCTAGAACTGTTGTCAATAGCTCTCATTTCATGCCTTCATATTTTACAGATATGTAGGACTCTTACTGATAATGTTGTTGATTTGTGTTTTGTTTTGTTTTGCTTTGCTTTTTTGGGAACAGTAGAGTTGCAACTGGCTCTATCTAAAATCTGTCTAACTGGTATCTATCTAAAAGGGTAATGCCTTTCTGTCTGCCTTTGTGATGTTTGTCTTGTGATTCTCTTAGTACCATGATGTCATGAGATTAAAGAAGTCCATCACCTTGTTGTTGACCGTTATCCTTAACCTGGTCCTGATGTCTGAGTACCTTATAGACATTGTTTCCTTGGCATAAGACTGCTCCCAGAAAAATGGGGCATTCGTGCCCCACGGTTGAATACCAGTTTCAATCCTTTTATTTCCATCAGCTGGCAAACAATAGCCCTTAGTAAACTGAGATGTGTAATTTAATTCAAAGCATATCTTCTGTAGAGTTGACGTGTACCATGTAAGTACGGAAGCTGATAATCTTTACGATGACAATTCTAGTGACTCTATGGATGTGTTCATTAAAGCTGTCACCATTCTTTCACTGAATGGCATCATTTTATGCATGTAGTCCTATTGCACTTAATTGAATAATTTAATGAATGGGGAGGTAAAGAGCTTTCTTCAGCAGGACTAAGATAGCAGAATCAAACACATAACCGAACAATGATACTGTAGGGAGGAGCATTAGACCTTAATAGTTGTGATATTGCCACCAAGATAAGCATCTTAAGCTAAATTCTCAAAGGTTTGCAAAGGGTTTAACCACATGTCCCATTCAAATCAAGGGGAGTCACAGAACTAAAACCCCATGTAATGTTTTGAGAATGCATCTCCTGGGTGATAATTTCATCATCTAAAATATATAGCATAATGGATAGTTGCTGCATGAATATGGAGTTTTAAGTCCCTCTAGGGGCTCTGCTAACAGCTCAAACCATGAGAGTGTATCTGAGTTGTTTATGAGCAGAAGCAGAGTCCCAAGAGTGATACACAACTATAAATTCACTCCAGTATGTGCCTATCTTTTGTTATTTGTAATAACAGAAAGAGCAGTTTTCCTCTAAAACTGCTTCCTTTAAGAGCCTTAAGTGAGGAGCTCTGCTTGAAAATCAGATCTGGCAGCTGAGTTTTTTTGCTGGTGAAAAGACTCCATTTTCTCTATCAACATTTGTGTATGTTATCACACTTTTTAATTTTGTGCCTAACACAGTTATTTAGCGAACTCACGTGACCGTGCCAAGTATTTGCAAATAATTTTAGGAAAATGTTTTATTTACTTTCTGGACCTGATTTGATACTATATATTCTAGTGAGCTAATTAGAATTTTCTTTAAAATATAACATTGATATTCCAGCAATAAAGACCTATCTAAAAGACCTCTTTACGCAACCAGAACATTGTGTTGTGAGGTTTTTTGCTACTTAAGAAAAATTAGATGAAAAGCCAAATTACATTTGCGGCTGTGACGTGCATGAGGAAAACTTATGTGCTTTGTGGCCCACATGAACCTCATGAAGTTCAACAAGGCTAAGTGCAAGGTGCTGCACTTGGGCTGGGGCAATGCCAGCTATGAATATTGACTGGGTGAAGAACTCCTTGAGAGCAGTCCTTTGGAGGAGGACTTGGGGGTCCTGGGAGATGAAAAAACTTGAGTCAAGTCTAGCAGTGTGCGCTGACAGCATCAAGGGCCAACTGTATCCTGGGCTGCATCAAAGGAGGGGTGGCAGCAGGGCAGGGAGGTGATTGTCCCATTCTGCTTTGCCCTCATGTGTCCCTGTCTGGATACTGCATCTAGACTGGCACCCCAAGCACACAAAAGATGTGGAGTTTTCAGAGCTGGTCCAGATGAGTGCCATGAAGATGAATGAAGGGCTGGAGCACCTCTCCTGTGAAGAAAGGCTGAGGGAGCGGGGCTAGAGAAGAGAAGGCTCTAGGAAGTCCTCGTTGCAGCCTTCTAGTACTTAAAGGGAGCTTACAAGCAGGAGGGAACAACGTTTTATATGGGCAGATATTGATCAGACAAGAATTGTTTTAAACTGAAAGAGGGGAGATTTAGATTAGACTTTATTAGGAAATTCTTCACACAGAGGGCAGAGAGACCTGGGCATGGGCTGCCCAGAGCTGTGGCTGCCCCATCCCCAGGGGTGCTCAAGGCCAGGTTGGGTGGGCCCTGGGCAGCTGAGCTGGGGGGCACTTGGCCTACAACAGGAGGTTGGGACTGGATGATCTTCAAAGATCATTTCCAACTCAAACCATTCTATTCTATGAACAACTGGAGAATTCTGTTATTTTTAATTGTGAAATACTTGCATCCTTTTCTTGATACCAAACCCAGCTTAGATCCAGTCAAATAAAAGGAATAACACTGGAATGGACAAATTGATTCTTAACCTTAGAATTTTCTATTACAAGTTTCTGACGAGATTTTATGAACACAGAATTTTATATAAGATGTAATTTGTATTAAAATGATCAAATGCTGCTGTGGCTGTCATGGTGACCTAAGTAGTAGCATATTATTACTTTAATTGGTGTTATATATAGACATAAAAATAGATATTATTCAGCATGTGACACTGTGCATAAGTGCTGCTTAAATTCGTAACGTTGGCTGACAGCCATAGCTGTGCAGGAGTGAAAACCATGCCTTGTCATGGGGCTATGGACAGGGAGGAACAGCACTGACCTGCTCTGGGAAACACAGATGGAGAAAATGTAGTGCAGCAGGGATTGCTAGTAGCAAAGAAAGCCCATAGTGCTGGTGAGACCCACAGAGAAACAAACAAGCCACTATACACACTGCTTCCATATTTGTTGGGAGGAGGGTCTTTGTTCTCATCCTGCAGTTTTGGCTGCTACCTGGAAGAATTTACCAGGTCTTGCATTTTCAGCATTTTGGGGAGTTGCTGGGAGGGTAAATTCCCACATTGTATTTATTTTTAAAAGTGAGGTTCTTTGGAGCTGGGAATAGGCTGTGCTTTTAACAAACAAATGTAGTCTTTGAAGCTCCATCTTCGGTAGATAAAACAAAGAAGGCTTTAAATTCATTCTAGGTCAGTGACAGTAAGAAACTTGTGTGTTTTAGAATAGATATGATTCTGTTTCATCAGAACTGGAGCTTTGGGTAAAATGTGTCTCTGCAGTAGTTCTTGAGATTGTTTAAGTTAAGAGCCCGTGAAGTTGCCAGCTATCAAAACAAACTTGCATTTACTGTGAAGCCGCATAGTAGGAAGCAACTCACAAACAATTCATGTATCCTGGATGTTATTTTTAAAAACTAACTGCAAAGGTTTCCATTGTGTCCCTGTTATTTCTTTCTTTCTTTTTTATTTATTTTTTTTTTTAAGTCATTTTTCTGAAATAACTGAAATATGGTCTTTTCAAAACCTTATTTTGGACTGCTGTGTTTAGTTTGATGGAGAGAGATTTTCCTAAAGAGGTTTCTGTGATAGCACTACAGCTGAGCACACCATATAGGTAGCAGCTCTTTTAGGCAGCCCAGCTTTTTTTCCTTAGTGAAAAGCAGCAATTGAAAAGGGCAAGTTCATGTAATACACATTGCAATCAAAATTCACAGGGAAGTTTCATCTCTAGCTTAATATTAAAACAATGCAAAATCAGTAAGTTTAAAAACATGGTAGATGTTTCCCTCAGTCGGTAATCCTCTGCAAATTGAAGTGCCTAAGCAACCAGGACAGGAGCTATTCTTTACAGCTTGTCTTCATCTTGTCTAGTATCTTTTTAAAAAAATATAATTCTTCAAAGAAGGCAGCTGAAACTGTTCTGTCACCAAAGATGCAGTCAGCAGAAAAAAATGTGAGTCAGCTGATGTCATCCCATTCAGTTCAGTGTTTATTAGATTGGGCTGAATGGCATGTGGTATTTTTCCTTTTATCGGACCCCGAATACAAGTAAATTCCAAGAACTTGTGGAAATGACATAAATTTTAAAAGTAACTTGTAAGTAAAAACTTCTTTTCAGCTGTTCAGAATTTCTACATATCACCATGTTGATGCTCTATTAGTGTGTTATTGCCTATCTATTGTTGTAGAGACAGTCTCAAATGGAGGCCACTTCAGAATCTTTATAATATATATCTACTGTGTATCTCCAGCAGCAAATTCCAGTGCCTTCATCCCAGTGAAACTTAATTTCAGTATTTCTGGAAAGAAATATAAAGTCTAATATTAGAAAACATGGGTGAGTAACAATATTCTGATGTAACACAAAAACCTGTGTTGAAAAGCTGTTATCCTAGTTGTGTGACTTTCACCTTTAGTGAGAAGTTTGCCATGTGCCATCAGCTATTAGCGTGCACAGTGCAGTGTGTTAGCAGGTAGAGCCATGTTCCTCAAAGGCAAACCGAGGTACAAAAATGGGCAACGTGTCTGTTGCTCAATGCCCAGCATTGGCCACAACGCAGGATTTTGCTCTTTGAACCTGATTCATTTTTCATAGTGCAACCACCATAGGCTGGGCAGGTGACAGGGCCTTCCTGCTCCATGTACACCCAGGCAGAGGCCGCGGTCTTGGCACAAAGCAGCGCTCCCCAGGCTCATGCCAGGGCTGTTCAGCCCGGAACTGGGCTGATGCAGTCATTTTCCATACTACAACGTAACTGTGAAAAGCAGTTTTGTGCTGCTTCTTAAAAAGAAAAAAGTCTCTCCAGGGTGTGAGGGAGGAAGCGTCTGCTTGGTTCCTACATCGCCTGTGAAGTTTGAGAACTGAGCAAAGCACGTAAGCTGGATCCAGGGGTGGTGACTGTAAGACCTGCGATGCCAAAGCTGTGCCACCATGAGAGTTCAACTCTAAACTATTGCATTCAGATTTACTTCTCTTAATTGAGGCAAGTAGCATAATGAGAAAGGTTCAGCTGACTATTACGCATAGCAGATCTTCAGAACTTATGTTCTAAAGTCTATCTGAAAGTCTACAAAATCTGGCCTAAAGGAGCCAATTCATAAAATATTATTTGGTTTGTTTCCATGGGATTTCCAAGTATTTCCTACTGATAACTGCTCTTTGTTTACAGTTTCTAAGACAGTTTTCACTCTCTTGGAGTTCTTCCACAGTTCTTTCTGCTCCTATTTTTAACTAAGCTTTTATTTCCGTTTTCTTGAGGGATTCCTTTTTGAAAATTTCGAGTATGCAGCAGGGAAAATCTTTCGTCTCTCTACATTTAGTGACTTCTGACCTCAAAAAAGAAAAAAAGTCATTATCATATCATATATACATTTATACATCATATCATATTTACATTTTGTAAAACTTTGCTAGCTATTGCACAATAGGTATTGCTTTAAACAATTTACTTCGGAGTTTATTAACGGAGCTCCCAATGATATTCAGTGCAGTGGCAGTGTAGTGATTGGCATGAAGCAGGAAATGAGATTGTACAGCAGAACGGAAAAGCAGCATGGCATTTGCCAATATTCAATCTTTTGGTTCATCAGACTTGGAAAAAATATTGTTCTGCTCTACTGCTCATTTATTTTGCATTCGCTAAGATTTTAATGTAATGTGAACAACTCTGCACCTTTTTTGTTCTGTCTTGAACAGATATAGGTACCTGTGCATGTCACAAACAATGCTGATAAAGCTTGAATCTAGATGGACATATGAACAAAATGGCAAACAGGGAATTTTTGAGAAATATAGCTATGTATGGGAGCTCATTTAAGCAACAGGAGATTCTTTCGGAATTAAATAGTCCAAGCTATTTCAGTAGTTTTTGTAACTTACTGAATAGAAAAATCGTATATGAGGAAAATCACAGGTTCTGTCCAGCCATATGTAAATAGCAGGACTCGCAGCATTCCATGGCCTCTGCCATATGATTTTGTCTCTACTTACGTGATACTCTTAATAAAAATATCTAATGTGCCACCATATTTTACACATTAAACATTATATCTTAGAAAGATATCTCTTTGCCTTTTTTCTTAATTTTTGCCAAAAGGAAATGAAAAGGTTTATCCCATAAATGTTATTTCCTGCTTAAATGTGAGCTGTTAGAACTTAATGTTACTTACTCGGAAGACGTCTTACATGGTTGTCATCTGAGATAAAGGCAGATAGTCGTCATAGTTAGAAATGGCTGCTTGCCATTCTGTTTAAAAGAACAACTTGTGCAGTTTTTCTAAAGGGCTTAAAATCCACAGTGAACCAACCTCTAAGGCTGCCAGCATCCGTATAGAAAAGAGAAACCAAGTAGGTTTATTTAACCATTTAATCTGCCTAAAATGTGTGTGTCCACTTGTTCATCTCCTTGGAATAAAAATGCTCAGAGAACAGGTTCTGAATTCATTCTGAGTTTATCGTCGACATTCTGCACATCCCTTCAAACCCATTTAAGCTAAGAAATAGCAGGAATTAAAACGAAGTTGGACCTGATTAAAGATGGCAAAGGTTTAGCTTTTCCCATGAACAGTACCCATCTACCTTGTCCTGCCAACTAGTGCTCTGTATTCTCTCCTTTTATACAGAAATGACCTCAAATATGCATGAGGTGATAAAAAGTAAGCTTTTGATAAGTTAGATGTTAGGAGAGGACAAAATCTAGAGGTTTATAGTATTAATATTTATACAGAATTAAATCTCCCTTGCAATTTCCATCAATTTCAAGATTTACTGCAATCTTCTCTTCCCCTCCCTTGTTCTCCTGGAACAAAAGGAAAATCACTCTATCTGTCAGTGATCGTTTTCCCACATTGAACAGTATCTAGCTCTGTGAAATTGTCATATTGAAATTAGAATCGAGACTGACAAATATGCAGTGAAAGCACGACTTGACATATCTATTTTTATACTTTATTCTAATCAGTTAAAGAAGTATGACTTTATCTGTGATCTATTTATCATAGGCAGCGCAAGCCATAACCAATGAGCAGTTAATTGTGTGTTTTTTGCTTATAAAAATTTATACATTTTCTGCAATTAAGCAAACCGTGGTGAAAGTGGAGGAAATCAATGAATATTTAAAGCTTAGGTTAATGTTCACATGGCTGTAAGTGAGAACAGCTGTATAAAGAGATCCAAGGACTTTTGTTATGTAGATTACAAAAGCCAGTGGCTTGAATTATGCCCACTACTGAAATTTCTATATATTGCAATACTATTTGAGAATAAAAAAATCACAACTTTGAAATATATATGTATACTCATTTTCATGAACACTCTACAGGGCAGTATTTCACCGTGCGCTGACTTTTTTCCTGATGACTGGTTTCTGATCCTAAGTTTTTTATGTGCTGTACTGGTGTAATAGTTTAGGTATCTTAGGATGCCTCTACATTTTCATTTTAGTTTGTGCCAAAAGTGCACTTTTGAAGTGAATCTGCCAGTTGTTCTCGGTGTGTTTTCATTTGGTGACTGACAGCAACTGTGACATGCAGGCTGAATAATCTCTTCTGCATGAAACTAGAGGATGCGGCATGGGAGCAGGCTTTATGCCAGAATGCTAGCTGGTGGTTAGCCTGTGGGACCAGAGTAGAACAACCTAAGATGTACGTTGTGTAGCTGTGAAGTCCTCCTTACAAACCATGACTGCATGTGTACTGTAGCTGTGCTCCGCAGTTTTCTTCCTTTATGGATACCAGGAAAGCTCTACAGAAAAAAACAGAATTTAATTCTCACTCTAGTGTCTGTAAGTTTCATACTTCAGGGTTTCTTGTTTCTCTGCAAGTTGAGGGAAAAACTGGCCAAAAGTAGGCTTTTCTCAGAACAAACTTTGTTCTGATGAAAATTTGACTGTTTTGGTGGAACATTTGGGCAACCAGTCCAGTTACATATCAAGTTAAAAAGTACTCAGGTGCTTAGTCTCATTCTGGGTCCGTTGCACTAACAGTAATGGGAAGACTGGAACTTGTGTGGAGTTTCCTCTCATTATTTGAGTCATACTGTGGAAACACTTTTTGCCCCAGTTATCCTGACTTACTCTGTTCCCTGGCTTTCATAACGGGGGCATATTTGGTTGCTTGGTTACCCATTTCAAAGTACTGTATTTTAGACAATCTCTGATGGAACTGTTCTCTAGAAGGTGACTAATTAGCATGATGCAGATTTTCAACAGGTCTCAAATGTAAATACATATATATGCAAGCAGTAGTGCAATTGTAATCAATAATTAGAATTTGCGTATTTGCTCTCTATCTAAACTAGATATGTTTATACATTGTTTATATATGCCACTTTGTTCCTGCATCCTAAAGCTAAAAGAAAGAAGATGTTAAAGAAAGGTGTGGTTGGCATCAGCAGGAGTATTGATTATGGGTATCCCATAAGATTTTAATAGAGAAGAAATTGACGATGTGTAATGGAGAAATCAAGCTCTTGTACTTGATTAGCAATCCCTTTATTCTAGAGCGAGCAGCAGCTCAATTGATCTTTATTTTATAAGGAAAAGTTTGATTTGTTTACAAAACATGACAAGTACAATTTGGGACATGTGAAATAAAAGATTCACTAAAATGTTTCTGATGAGAGCTGCCAGCTGTTTGACACGACATGGAGCAGCAGTTTAAGATCAAGCCAGCTTAGAAGTGAAGTTGCACTGTTTGGTGCAGTGACATGGAGTATTTATATGAGTCACATATGTTTAATTCATTTCATCAAGATTTAATAAACGTATCTGCTAATTTTGCTGTTATAATGGAATTTCTGCTGGCATGGCTCAAAATAATTAAGGAGAATGGCATATATGTATATTCCAGGTGAGCATTTTAAACTGCTTCCCCTGCATTAAACCTCAGAACCACAGTGTGGTCAGTGCTTATGATAGTGGGTTTTTCTCCCTAAGGCTTAGCTTCTGAAATCCTATAATAATCATAGATCTGAGTGAGCATTTAGAAAGTAAAAGGAGGATTCTCTCTGTCACGACTGCATCAGTTCTTGAGAGGACACAGAAAACATGAGCAGAAGATGGAAAAGGATAAGGAAACAAACAGAGAATGAATATGGTGGGCATAAAAGAAATCCAAAAACATTTAGAGAGATCTTCAGTGTCTCTTTGGGCACAAGGGCCATTAAATGTCCATTAATATTTAATGTTGTAAATCTGTATTATTTTGAACTGAAATTAATGTTTCAGTCTTTAAGCTGAGATGAGGGTGTTAACTGATTATTTTCTGCCCCAGAAATGCTGATTATGAGTAATTGATAAGAGCCAGAATGGCAGTTCCCAATGCTTTCATGCGGGCTGACAGTTATAGTAGCAGCTCCTGCATTCTCCATCCAGATCTGAGTCTTACTATATGCTGACAACTGTGCCAGTATCTAGCATAAGACATTCTTCATTTGAAAGATTCTGCCATCTGGTGAAGACTAAAGGCAATTTATAGGCATAAACAAAATGAGTATAATAGGGAGAATGGCATAAAAGTGATTGTGGTTGTCAGCATTTTTAGTTTTTGGAAGGGAGAAGTAGTGGAGTGTGTGGGTGAAAGCAGCCATGACTATAGGTTAGTGCTCCGTGATATTTCCAGAGGATGAAGTTGAAAAGAGTTTTCTTCTCTGCAATTCTGTATATTCAAAAGCATATACATCATTGTCCAAATTGCTTCAGATTTGCTGGGGTTTTTTGTTTTGTTTTTTTTTTTATTTCTTTCCCTCCAGATAGGAATTGTTTGCATTCAGGCTTTCAAAGTTATGCTATTTTCAGGCTTCTGTCTCATGCATATAAGAGCTAGTAATCTTCCGTTTGCTGTTTGCAGTGGAGTTTGGATTTTATTTTTGTTTTAAGGAAAGCAGAGGTGCTCGTTCAATTGCTTGACTCCAGGATCTTGAGATTCCAGGAAACAAACCTGCAGAGCTAGAAGTTAAAAACTGCAAGTTAGCAGTTAAGACGGAGTCTAATTACTGCACAATCCTTGAAAACATTCTGGGGGGAAGATGAAGAGTCTAATACTAGGGATGGCCTTAGGTAATAAGACAGATGAGGTAACAGTATTAGATCAAAACAGGGACGCTTATTCTTTTGGAATACACAAAGCTCTTGAACCACAGCTAATTCAGATGTGTACTGCTAGATTTTCCCACCCACTGGGACAGAGTGATTTCTTGTTGGCAGTGTTTGGATGTTTTGCGTGCGCTTCCTTTCAGGAAGAGATGAAAAGGGAAGTGGTGTAAGCTTGAGCTGAATGCAGCCAGTGCAGCTCATCATCTTCAAATATGCCAGAATCTTTCTGACCTACTTTTATTATGTTAATTCATTTTTCCTTTTTAAAAACATGAAATAATTTACACTCCACTTCAACATATATCTTGTTTTCCTTTCAGTCTCTACCATGGTAGAAAAAGATTTCTGTCAAAAACACATCTCTTTTCAGTCATTAGAAACCCTACAGCCATACAGCAGCTATTTAGTGTTTGAACTGCTGTGGTACTTCTGCCTTGTGGGCCTTTGTATTGATTTTCCTTGTGGGAAATTTAACCCTATCATTCAAGAGTAAATAGTGGAACCGACTGTTTACAGAGTGAAATCACTTCTTTGACATCAGAAAGGGCAGTGTACATTGTGGCTGGCCTTCTGCTAGTTATTGATAGCATTTTGAAGAGCAGTGGCTTGTACATGCAGCCATATCAAGACTAGCAACTAAAATTACTTTCCAAGAGCATCTAACACCAGGTTGTCTTCTTGCATGATCTTGAGTACAGATACAGTATGGGGCAGTGGTGCCACCAGGCAGATGACAACTCTGCTCCTAGGAAGAAGAGCTTGGTTGTAACGTGGTGTGTATGGACAACGGTACTGTACTCAGCTCTTACTCACGACAAAAAATTCTGCTGTGTAACTTCAAAGTGACTTTTGTTACTTGATAACGTAACTAGACTAGCCCTGTGAATAAGACTTTCAATCTTTTTTTGTTCAGCCATGCCCTACTTGTTGTAGTGGAGTTGCTCTTTCTTGGCCTTCTGTTGCTCTTAATGTGGTGCTTATATATAGAAAGCTATCTATATGCAGGTTTCAGTTTAATATACTTTGCCTTTTCATACTGCAGCAGAACATTTAACAGATGTCACTTGTTTTCCATACCAGTGGTAACAAACATATGCCTTCATTTTTTAGCAAAGGACTATTAGAGTATTTATATATGTGTGATATTAGATGGAACGGTTTTGTTTTAGCAAAAGCACATTTCACTTCTGCTTTAACTCTTTTCTGATAATAAAGTCTGAATTTACTGATCATTCAACTCATCTTGGAAGAGACTTTACCTGGAATTTTCTTCCTCTGGGTTGTATAAAAATAGGATTATAGAACATCTGGCTGCACAGTAGGAATATTTCATTCTAAAGTACAAAAATAAAACTGCAAAATATAAAGAGAATAGCATTCCTGGCAGAAGTTACCCTTTCTTTATGTTCCTTGTATCCATCAGGCGCTAGCATCTTAGAGATAGAAGGCAGGAGACAACAAAAGAAAAACGGAGAGAATTAAGGAGCCACATCATATCATTACTTGAGCAGTTCTGACAGTCATGCGTAGCCCTGAAAAACAGTATTGTTTCAAAGTCTGTGATTAATAGGGAGCTCGGGGTGCCCTCAGAATCAGACCCTCAGCACAAATTCATGCTGCCATTGGATGGTGTACTCATGAGCAGAAAATTTAAATGATCAATTGTATTTATGAAATAATTCCCAAAATGTATATGTGAAAGTCTGTAACTACCACTGAGAGTTCTTGTTTGTTTGTTTGTTTTTTCAATTCCATGGAATTTTTATTTACAAAAAAAGTCTGACTTTCAGGAGTATTTGCTGACATCTTGTTTGGTAATTTTCTGTAGCTCATAGTTTTTGAGGAGGACAGCCATGGGAGCATTTTTTTTGGAGGTGAGCAAATGTATTTACTCTCCCATTTGTGCATTTGCTTAATCATAAAGATATCACAACGATACATGGTCTGTTGTATTTTCATTAACACCTTGTCAACCCAAGAGAAACTCGTCACCGACAGTTGTTGGTAGCATAATATAGTGGCTTAAATCTTGGATATGAGTTAAATGCTAGTTAGATGATGATGGAGCAAAGAAGCGTGTCAATAATTTTTTAAAAATCATTATTTAATTGCAATATAAAAATGTTAAATATCATGAAACTTTTAATTAAAGACTTGAAATACCCATTTGAATTAAATAGGTAACATTTTCACACGGGGAACAAAAATTTTTTATGGGTAGGCATGTTTTATATACAAACAGCTAACTACTGTATTTTGTGCTTATGAATGTGACTTGTGCCTCAGATTTACACAGAAATGACTGTAAAAGTGAACTGCAGTTGAGTTGTACTTTAGACAATATAGCTTAGCAGTATCATATAACAAAACCATGGAGCGTGCATGGTTAAAAAATACTTATTGTATGGAGCAATCCAGATAAAAATACCCTTTGGACTCACATATTGGTGAAGCTGAGTTCAACAGTCTGGGCTAGGGCATGTTGGCTCAAGACATGAGAGCTCTCAGGGAATTAGCTCCCATTCATAGGCTTTCTTTCCTGCTGGGTGCCACTCACCACCTTTCAGCAGTACATGTGTTTAAACCTCACGCTCCAAAGCTTTGCCTGCAGACAGGCCTCTGGTCCTGCTGTTGCCCTCCACTGGTTTTCTGGCTGCTTCCTCTGTCTGTGTAGAGAGAGTGTAAAACGCTGTAACAGTCTGGTAAAAAGCAAGAGCTCCTTGTCTTGTATTTTCTGTGTTAACTTGCTTCAAAAGTTGTTTTAGATGACCCTTCACTTGGAGTTTGTTGATACTCCAGAAGCCAAGTTATTGTTATTGCTGTTTTTAAAGAAGGTTCTTGTAGGATCGTGTCTGTTCAGCACTTGTGCCTGTGCAGTGCTGGCTGACTTTACCAATCATCTGCTTTGACTGGAGGGAGATTAGAAGCTATCATCAGGTGTTTATCTGGTGTTCTTCTGTGCTTCCTCATCTTCATCTTTAGTAAGTGGGAAGCTGAATGTGCTAGACTCTGCCATGTTCCTCTTGTTTAATGTCTCCTGTTTTCAGGGAAGGAGGAACGTGTTTCCTTGTTTGTTGTTGACAGCTCTGACGTCATTAAACATTTCAATTAAATAAGGTTGAAGCGATCTTCTGGTTATTCCTGTATGGCTGACAACATCTCACAATTACTTCCACTGGACAAAATGAGCCCCACTTTCTGCAGGAGCCCCCCGTAGCTTATCATCTCCAGCATCCCTTCACTGCTGCGTTTGCTGCCCACAGCAGCTGCTGGGGCATCATTCAGCCTGATGGGAAGGCTGCAGAGAACTTTGGCAGAGCCAGCTTTCCTCTCTGCATCGTGGTGCTTTAGTAGTGCAATCTAATGCAAAACGTCCAGCTGATTTTAGGCAGGCTCCTGTTTCTCCCAAAACGGATAGGATCTTTTAGAGTTATGAGGAATTTTGTGTAATTTCTTTCAAATTGTTTGACACATTTATAATATATTAGGGGCTTGCTAAGGAAAGACAATAATCATTTGTAATAGATGTAATATCTTCTTAGCAAATTTCTTTGCCATGTGTTTTAATGTTCCGCGATGTTTCACCCACACTACTTAGTGAGCAAAACCTAAAACTGCTGTAGTGATTTTAAATTCTTTTCAATTGAAGTTGAAAAGCTAGGTTTTTCTTCAATACTAAAAGATGGCAATTATCTTGATATGACATTCAGGCTGAATCTTGCTGATTATTGCAGTGATCACAGACTACATTTTAATGCAAGCATAAAAGTTAACATATTAGAATACTTTTTTTGGATTTTCCCTCTATCTTAAAACACACTAAATAGTAGAAATATATCTTCTTTTTTGTTGTTATTTAAAAATTGACAGTTTGCATTATTAAGCTTTTTCTTGTTGGAGATAAGAGGGTCTTAAATATTTAGTGCACATGGGTCAGAATCTTCTATATACATGCATCACAGCAGAAGGGTTTCAGTTATAATACACCTATGAAAAAATACTTGGTGTTTTACACTTATTCTCTCTGTATTAAATGTCATTATAATCCTTCATGTTCTAACACGAAGGACCTGTGTTCTGGAGATGTATGTGTGAAATAGGTGAGAGAGTAATTTAACAGCACAGCCATTTTCCAGATGAATGCTCTGCAATGCTAAGATACTCTGTATGAAAGATATTTACCGTAGACAGAAATTATTACATGGGATTTTCATGCAAGATGATCATTTGCAGTGTGAAAAAAAAAAAAGTTCCATACTAACTATTAGCTATAATTAAAATAGACAAGCATTAGATTGTTACATAGCTATTTATATTACAACAACTCACAGAAATCCTACAGGGATTGGTGTCCAGATGTCCTAGATACTGCAAAAAGTTGTCATAAATGATGATCCTCATTCATAATCACACAAAAGGTAAATGAGTCATAAAGCTAGATGGGGCACAAAAATACCAAAGTGACTTGCTCAGAGTTGCACTGGGACCATGTGGAAGATCTCACTATAGAATTTAGGTTTCTGTAATGTTATAGTCCAGTGCTGCAGGCAGTTTTGTCTTTGCCCTAGATACAGCATAGCATTAGCTTCTGTTGCTTACCCACAGCTTTCTGCAATGGCCTTTTGAAGAAATGTGCCATGTGACAACATGCTGCCTGCACTGCACCGTGTCTCCTTTTACCCTAGTAACTTCTAAACCAATGAATCTATTCCAGTGAAATTAAGCAAAGAGCTCAAGATCTTCAAGCTAAGTCAGTTCTTCAAATGGATAAAGAGAGACACTGCGTGAAAAGCTGTGTAAGGAAACCCTGCTCAAAAGATGAAGATCACAGTTCCATAAGGTCTGTGCCCTAATCTGGGAGAGATTAGTTAGCAGTTGCACCTTACTAGACAGATAAAAGTTGAAGAAAAATATCTGCAGGAAAGCAGATTTCTTTAGCTCAAAACTTCTGATAATTTTCTAAGCAAATGGAATGTAAACAGTACAGAGTGGGTTACCAGATCCTTATGTAGCAGCAAAAATTAAGCCTAAATGGGGAAAGATTATTTCAGGTGATGCAGGTTCAGCTTTCCCTTGCTTTGGAATATTGACCAAGGAGCAGGGTATGCCATCTTGATATTGCATGTAAGAAAAAGCAGAAGTTTCATATTTTAGTTGTCCACAGCTCCAAGAAGAGAAACGTGGAAACGAGTAACATGGAATGAAAAAGAGAAAGGGCATATGCACTTAACTTGAAAGTATTACTCAGGTAATCCCTCCAAATGAGCAGCTCTGATGCTCTCATTAAAACAGACATTTACAGCTGTCTAGTTTCATGCTCCTACAGCAAGGAAAAATTCCCAAGGTGAGGAAATACTGAGCAAGTTCTCAGTACTGTGGTGAAATGGTCCTGAGAGTAGTTCTCACCAAATCGACCATTGGAGCCACGTGAATGTTTGTGAGGAGAGGATCTATAAGTTGACTCTGCTCTGTGGAGTAACCAGAGAATCACTTAATACCCAATTTATGTTCTTTGTACTCATTTTTTCCAGTTTCTGTATTAGTTCAGTTAAATGAATACACCAAAGAACTGTTTTACTAGCTTACAGAAGTACTATTAACGGGGAAAAATGTGTGACTAATCGCATAATAAAAACATGAACTCCAAAGTAGCTTCTTTAAGACAGCCATCTAAACTATCATTAGCAGCACCACCATTTCTGTTTCAAGTGTTTATCAAGAAAGGCTTTAGCATCATATAACTGTGATTAACTTATTTATTTTTATCCTCTGCTGTTACTTGTAATTAACTCTCAGAGAACAGACTTTACTGTTTAAGGGCTGAGTGTTGACGTTGTGTTTAAAAGGTTTTTTCCTTTGGCAACCAAGTAAATTCAGCCATACATAGGATGTTCTAAAGTTTCCAGAGCATCTACTCTATGCCATGGTTTTTGTACAACTCTTCATTTATGTGTTTTAAACCTAGAAATGACCTTTTTTTCAGCAAAGAAATTGGACAGTTCAGCTGGACTGAAAATGCTAAAAGTTCTGCAGAGTTAAATGCATGTTGCAGCAGTGATATCACAGCTTTAAGAGTTGTGGAAAGATCTGTTTATACATGGAGCATAGAGGATATTGTGGTCCCTTGACTTTGCCATCAAAAGTTTTTGTAGTTGTCAATGTTTCCAACCTGGCTGCACTGAAGAGTGGCACTTCCCATCGCATCAGGGCACGCGTGTCTTGCACTGACTTTGCCAGATTCAGTTTGCATATATACTCACTTCAGTCTTCTCCCCTCCTTTTTTGCCTTCTGTAGAGGCACAATGCTATTATACCTGTGGTCATCATTTTGCAAATTGCTGTTTCCAGATCAGTTCATTGTCAGAAGTTTTGGAAATGTGTAACAAGCTATAAGTAACACGATTCCACCCCTTCCTGCAGCCCCCTTACAGTTACAGGGCTCTTCATCTAATGTGGTCCTGAAAAAAAATTTTTGAGGGAATTAAGTTGCTGCCAAGGAGGAATTTTTGTAATATCCTTTTCCAACCAACTTGTATCTGTTAATTATAGTGTTCTGTGATATTTATGTCTGTTTTTTTCTTGAGGCATTGACTTTGTAGGGAGTTGCTCAATAGCAACATTTCTGAATGCTGATTGCAATCTAAACATTCTGGTTAACATAGGGCATCTCTGACAGAGTAGGAATAAGCAATAGACATCATTTATAGAGGGAGAGGAGACGCTGGTGCTGTCTTTTATTCTGTGTAGAAGAGAAAGGATGGCCTGATAGCGTAGAAGCGGTCATTTTTCATAACATCTGGAGTTCAACCTCTTGTTCTGTGTCTATTTAAATGTTTTGTATGAAGACAAGTGCTTTTCATAGAGCAGCTGGACAAAAAAGCTCCATTTCTCAGTACTGTCCTAAATGACAGCTTGTTTCTAGGGCCTCTCTCAAATCAGGAAGAGTGACTTTAGAATGGGCTTCCTCCATCTGGCATGATTCCCCTGACTGCTAGTCTGAAAAAAATAACAGAAGGATCACTGCTCTCCCTTCCAGTTTTATGAGCAGCATCCAGGCTGTCCTGGGAAGGTGTCTGTGCTAGGCTGAGCAGTCATGCACTCAGGTTTCTGATGTGCACTGGACAGATACATCACCATTCCCCGAGTATGTTTTAATGTCATTGCCTGAGGACTGATCTGTATTAGGCCAGTGCCAGCACCGGCACCACAGGCACTGTCTGTAGGCTGCATTAGTTGCTCTGGGCTTGTTTTTGCCTTTGCTCCCCAGTCAGGGGAAGGTTGATGGTATATGAACTGTCCAAAGCTTTGCAGCTCTTCTGCTGTGGTTGGTTAGCCCAGCTTCAGTGCAGCAATTTGCTTACAAGAGGGGTGCCCAAGTCTTCATATGGAAACTTAGCTGATGTCTCTTACTGTTACTAATGTTGCTAATATTTGTCACTGAGATTCTTCTTCGATCCGTAAACATAATAATAAGTTTTGAGTGTAGAAGTGTGAGCTGATAAGGTTGAATATGTTTAGATTGTGAGCTGATTTTTGTAATATAAGTGAAGAGGTCAAAGATGCAGTGATCCTGTTGGTTCAGAAGTGACGCCAGATCCCTAGATAGTGTCTGCCCACGTGAAATGCGAGATGCGTCTGAGTAGGAGAACAACAAAGTGCAGCAGAGATAAAGGATTGACATGGTTTGAAAGGGATATCCATTATCATTTTCTAAAAGAGTAGATAACATTAGCTTCAAGACAAACACGAAAGATAGCAATCTATTTTAAAAAAGAGTTAATCGTGTACTTAGCAGCTGATCGATTCACTACGGTTCAAAGAATTAGTAGGAGAAAATTAGGAAAAAGAGAGAAGCTTTCCTTGCCTAATGCATGCTCTTTTTGTATGCCTTTCTAATTCAGATCTTCGTATTATATTACCAATTTGTTGCTTTTTATGGTGCTGTTACCTTTATTTCAATAGCATTAATTCATTTTGATCTTAGCACAGTGGGTTGCAAACTGCTGTATCTCTGTTAGAAATTAACCTGTCCTTTTTTAAAAAAAGAGACAGACAGAAATGTCAAACTTGTTTCACAACGGAAATGTTGAACATAGAAGTTGGCTCCAGCACAGTGTCCACCCAGTGGTTCTATGAATAAGTGTTTATAGATTGCACTGAGCTTTCTAGCCAACTCCTAGTGTCCCCTATAATTGCTACTGTAGGAAACAAAATTGTTAATCTCAAAAAGCAAACTTTCTGTCTGAGCTGTGTAAAGCTATTGTTCTTCTTTTTCTGCAGTTTGCTGAAGTGCAATAAATTTATGTATTTGAAGAATAAAGAAATACAAGATTGACTCACTGTAAATCTTATTCTGACTCCAGTGATTGTTGACAATAGCACTCTGTCTTCTTGACTTCTCACAGATCCCTTTGGATTTGTTTGGTAATTCTGTGGGGGTTGGAGGAAGCGGTCCATGTACCTATTTTGGTGGCCATGTGGGTTTTTTGGTTTGAGTGTTGGATTTTTGTGTGTGTGTGTGTGTTTAGTTTTTTTGGTTGGGTTGGGTTGGTTTTTTTTGTCTGTTGTTTTGTTTATATATAATGTGTTTTGTGTTCTTGGCTTTTTTGGTGAAATTCTGCTCTTTTCTCGTTAATCCTCCTCTCTGTGTATGTGTGCATTTGTTCTCTGCTTTTTCCTGTTTTTTAAAAAGGTAGATGAGACAAGTTCAGGAGAAAAAAAAAGGGAAAAGAAATCATAACTGTATTTTGACAAAGGTAAGCATTTGCAGTGGTCAAAATAGCAGAGAAAATCTTTAAAAGTCTGCCTGGTAGCTACTGGAATGATGCTCAAAAGCATGTACTTGTGCTTATCTTATGGGATATGCAAGCAATAGTTTCCTTCTCTACCATTCATATGCAGTTACTCATGAACTGGCTAGTATTGCTGTAGCTGACTGATATTGCTAATTGCTCTTTGAATGTATTAACATGGACATATGATAGATCTCTCACTAGCTCATAGCTATAGCCCCTGTGAGTAGAAAACAGTTACAAAATGATATACAGGCAAGAGTCACTAAAAACTCTGAAATACGTGCTGTAGAAGCTGGCATTGTCCTGCAGTACCACTCTGCTTCTGCGTCTTAAATCTGATGGTCCTATCTAAACACACAATGTGCTATACAGTAATAGAGGGGGAAAAATAAGGAAAAATTGTGTACCACCTGCTGATGTGTGAATTGGATAGCTATCCAGGAAACAACGTGTGCTAAATTACTGATAGAAAGAAGAAAAGTTTGAAAGTAAAGGATTTATTGTAAAACTCTGAATTAGAACATAATACGTGTTCAAATTGAAATACAATAGCTCAATTCAATACAACATTGGCTGCTGACATTTGAAGTTTGAACAGATTTAATGGTTCTAGATCTTAGACATGAAATGATAGTCAGAGCAAACTGCTATAATGCATGCAAAGGATTAAAGATTATACTTCATTAAATTTGAATTACAATTCTGAAAGACTTTCAGCGTTAAGGTCCACGTATGCAGGAAAATGTGTGCCTGGCTAAGTGTACTTGTACATTTGGAATGCAGTCAGCTTTTCCAAAGTTCCTTGGACAATGTACTTGTGGTGTCATGAATGTTGAGTGTCAGATAAGGAGAGATCTTTGCATGGAGTTACTAGATCTTTAACTTTGCAGTATGTATGCGTTTTTCAGTACAAAACTGAAGTAGGATTCCAGATAGTAAAATATTCATTCACGCTGTGTGATTCCCTATATTTTTGTCACCCTTTAACTGAGGCATGTTGCTGTGTGTCAAAAATGTCAAACTTGCATTTTTTTTTAATTAGAAATTTTAATCTCAAGATAAGCAGCTTTTCTTAATGTTAATAGGAGAGGTACACTTGGTTACAGAAAAACTTCTCTTCAATACAAGTCTGTTTTCTAGGAATTTATTATTATGAAGTTGCAGAGGAGTAGGGATGCAGAAAACAGACAAAAATAGAAAATTAAACCAAGGCTTATTAGGGAAGAATGCACTTAGTGGTCAGAGAGCCCCAAATGTTCTTTCAAGAATGAAGGAAGCTTTGGATTAAAGGCTACTCTGACTCAGCTCTGAAATGAGGCATGGAATTGATAAGAAATTAATAACAGCTATGTGACAGTGGGGAGAAAAAAAGAGAGTGATAGTAATCCACATGAAGAATTCATGAAACAGAGAAAAATGAAATGGAAAGACAGGTCTATCAGGAGAAAACATATAGTGAATACAGTCACGGAAATGTATGAATTAGGAACAGGTCACATTTTGGAAGCAGTTTTGACCTGTTGGTAGATTGATGGCAGGGTCATGAACAAAATGACAAAATGAAGAGTGAAGTGTGTGCTTAGTATTAATTTTCTGTTCTGGGATGGATGCAAGATAATATACTTTTACTATATAAAGAAAATTAATAGTTTGAAGTCAGATAATAAGCAAGCAAAGATATTAAATGCTATTTCTGTCTCAACAATTTGTGCAGCTGCTATTTCATGCTCTAATTCTGAAGCCCAAAATTTTACGTGATGCAGATAAATCAAGGAAGGTGCTGAAAAGAGAAATGATGTGGTTATAGTGTTTCCTCTTCATGAGAGAGACTTCACTTTATTCCATGTAGTTATGTCATCTAGAGGTAAAATCATAAGAATCATCATTGGAAACTGAAACATAATAAATTCAAATGAGAAATCAAACAACAGCTGAACAGTGCTGCTGATTAAGCTCAAACAAACCCAAGGGTGGTACCGAGGTTTTCCTGCTCTTGATAGACTGAGGTCAGAAATCAGTGCCTTTTTGGAAGGTCATAGAAGATTTTAAGCCCAATAGTGGAGCCCAGCTAAGGAAAAGTAATGATTTGTGGTCTTGTAATTGTCTCTAACTTAAAAACATTTGAATTTATTAATCTTGGAGTGCTGATGAAAGTTGAAACTCTGTATTGGTCCATATATGATGGTGGACCAAAAGGATCAAGCTCCAAGGCTGTTTCCTTATCACCTGTTGAAGGAAGGCTGGCAGGGGAATGGTTGCCCAGGGGCAATGCTGGGCCATGCTGTCACTGCAGAGAGGAAACCAGCTGGCATTTCAAGGTGTGTCTGCAGAAGCTCTTCTTTTAGTGGCCACCCCTTGGGGCTGCCCCATTCTCCTTCAAATTCAGTTTGTAGTAATGCTGAATGAGCTGCTGTCCTGATGCATAGGAGGTAGTGGAAAACTTTTAAATCAAACATCTGCCAGCAACATATTTCCTGTGGTTGTTCTAGCCATGAATTTTTCACTTTGCTCTGGCTTCCCTCTTGCATATTACTAATCTCCAATCGTGCTTCTCTCTTCCCTTTTATTCGCTGATGTTCAGCTCAATTTTAATGTGGAGATCATCTTGCACTGCTCATCACTGCTGGTTTTTTTCTGTATCGAATGGAAAGACTAGGTCAGGTTGTTATTCCTACACTGGCTGGTTATGCTCAGTATGTGACATTCTCTGCAGTTGTTCTGATTATGCCACGTCCTACTTCATTCCTCAGACTGCATGAAGAGCCAGGTTTGCAATAGTCTCATTTTTCCTGTGCCTTGCTCCATTGAGAAAAGCAGATCTGCCCATCTTTTTAAGATGGTAAAAACTGTCATATATACAGCACTAGTAATTGGACTTTTTACTGCTGTCAGCAGCTAGTAACTGCTAGTAACTCTCACACTGATGTGTTGTACAACTGGCATTAGGAAAATGAGGAAACCACAGAAATACAGCTGTGTTCCAAAGTAACTCTTGTGTACTGCTCTGTATAAACATGCGTAGCTTGTCTGTTTAGTTTTTACAACAGACCACAGGAAGAGCACTTTGAATTGTATAAATAAAACTGACTGCTCAATTCTAGCACCTGTAATGGTAAAAAAAATGAAGTTTAACAAATCGATATGTATATAAATACTCTTTTTAACTTAAATGGATTTTTTTTAACCCGTAATGAAATGAGGCATTTATATCAAAATGGTTTGGAAATGGACACGGATCTTTCACAGATTCTTCTGGCAATGAAGTAAAAATGGGCACACTGCATCCCACTGAGCTAAGTGATTTGATGCGTAACTCATGAAATAGAAGGAAAATATATTCAAAGAGACCGATAAATTCTGTTGACACAGAAACTGGGTGAAAATCTGGGATGGGTAAGGGAAGGGAATTATTTTCTTCTCCTTGGGAGCTTGTATCCAAAACAGAAAGATGGATTGACACAATGGGAATAGTGTACTGAGGAATGCCTAAGACTGAAGTATTGTTCTTTTTGCACGAGAGAAGTGTAAAGGCTGCTTGATAAAGAGAAGGAAATACAAAAAACAGAGAGAAAAAAAGTGATAGAGAAGCAGGCATACTGAAACAATAACATCAATAAGCTGCTATTCCAAGGAGATGGAAAAGCAGGCTGTAATTTTGATACCACTAAAAATGACAGCAAGTTTATTGAAACAGTGGAAAAGAGGGGAGGGAAGGGGGACAGGGAATAGAAAGGAGCATTGAGGGTGAGGGGTGTTTCTTGTTGGTTTTTTGGTTTGTTTATTTGTTTTTCAGGAAATGTGCTAAGTTTGGGAATCATTCTGAGGTTGATGACCACATGATGGTTTGAAGAAAACACTGTGTGAGGCCTTTTATTGAAAAGGTGATGAAATTGTCGCTTCTAACAAAATATCCATGTTTTCTTTTGTCATTGGCAGAGCACAGAGTCCTGCATCACAGTACTCAACTCAGGAGGGGGCCTGTGCATCTTGAATTTTTTTAGTGCTGTAATGATCCAGTCTGAGATAGCAATTCATGTTTAGCAATTCTGATTTAATTTACAACTCAGCTAGAATATAATTATTTGCTGATTATACTTTAGATTTTGTGGTAGAAGAAAGATTGTTTTTGAAGTCTGTCGGAAGAGGAAAGACTCATAACTTTACATAGTCAACATTTATTTCCAGAAAACTGATTTTTCCACTAATGAAGGGCAAACAATGAATTTTCTGAGTTTTGTTTATCCTAAAGTGAGAACTGATGCCAAGCTGAAGCACTGGGTTAATGGACGTCTTCATAATAAATTTGAAATCCTAATGCCTACACAAAACAGTTCTGTTAATTTGTACTGATGACTGAAAGATTTGCAAATTAGACAGTAAGTAAGAATAGGAAAAAAGAAAAAAAAGCAAGCTTATTCACTGTGAAGTTCAGTGCATTCATTATTCATTGACAGATACTCCATAGGATTTGGATATTTATAATAAATATACTTATTACCAAACATGGAACGTAGATGCAGGAGATGTCAGTTCAGCCCTATGTTTTCACTTGAAGCAGCTGGTTATATTCATGTAGCATTAGTAGTGGGAGTATGTTGTGTGGCTTTCCTGTCAGTTACTGGCAAACAGTATCCCTGAGGGATGTATCCAGCCTTACAGACTTTTTGCATCGTACAAAGAATGTGGAAGACCATGTGTGCTTTCTCTGTGCAGGCAGCTGTCTTCAGGTTCAGGTTTTCTATTCAGAAAACTCCATTGTTCTACCATACAACTTCTCTCCTTTAATTGCAATTCATTTCATATATTTAACATATTCTTGCTTTGCTCTGTAAGTTACAGAATCACAGAATGGCTTAGTTTGGAAGGGATCTCAAAGATCATCTAGTTCCAACTCCCTTGCCATGAGTAGGGTTGCCAGATACTAAATCCAGCACCAAATTGCTGAGGGCCTCATCCAACCCAGCCTTGAGCCTCCAAGGATGGGACGTCCACAACATCTCTGGGCAGCCTGTGCCAGGGCCTCACCACTCTCTCCCTCTGACATCTAGTTTAAATCTCCCTTCTTTCAGTTTAAATCTATTCCCCCTTGATCTATCACTATCTACCCATGTCAAAAGTTCATTTCCATTCCATTTATAATCTTCCTTCAAGTATTCTAAGACTGCAATGAGGTCTCCCATGAGCCTTCTCCAGACTGAACAAGCCCAAGCTTCCTCAGCCTATCTGTGCTTTTTGCCAGACCCCTCCTCCTCAAGATCACAAACTACCAGGGCATGGTTACTACAGCCCAAAGTGCCACAAATCTTAACTCTTTAATAATCAACTCTGCATTGGTCAGCACCAGGTCCAGTAATACTTCTCCTCTGGTTGTTCTGTCTAATATCTGGAGCAGGAAGTTACCCTCAATGGACTCCAGAAGTCTCCCGGTCTGCTTGCAGCTCTCCATGCTGTTTTCCCAGCAGATGACAAGGTGGTTGAAATCCTCTATTAGGATGAGAGTCTGCTTCATGCAGTTGAAGCAATAAAGCCTCACCAGCCTCATCATGGCTTTTCTCAGAGGCAGCTCTTTGCACTCTATCCACCTGTTAATGTGGAGGACAACTCCCCCATACCTACTTCCTTGCTTATCTCTTCTGAAAAGCTTGTAACCTTATTTGCATTATCAAGGCCACTAGCATTGTTTCAAAATGGCTGTACCAGTTCAAAGGAGATGCTGTATGCAACTTGGGAGAAACTAGCGGCTGGACAGCACATTCATCTGCTTAACAGGAGGCACCACGCAGAATACTAGGACTTCCCAATTGTTCCTCAGTAGTCAAAGTTACAATGATGGATTTGTTGTCTAATGAAAAACCTGCATCTGCTCTGTGGATGTGCATAAGTATGGCTGAGAAATCTTCATTGGAGAAATGAGGAACAGATGGATTTTCAGTGAGAGATCCTCCTGAAATTTTCCTCTTCCAGAATAAGATTTCTCTTCTCACACTCTGATCCTATTCCAGTGTCTTGGTCTCAAATCTCTTCTGGCAGCTGGTACATACTGTAGCATTGGAAACTGTTGCTGCAGCTTCTGCTCTGAAGTTGTGACCTCCACTGGCACAAATGTCAGAGCTAGTACAGGTCCTTACGGCATTAATTCATCACTACAATCATATGACACTTGTTAGCCTGTGGAAATGAGAAATTGCAATTCTGGCAGACGTGTTTCTTGCTCAAAATTCTGATTTTGTGCTGCTCTTCTGGCTTTGCATGACCTGTGATGCTAGGGTTGCCAGTCCCAGGCTGGTAGACAGAGACAGGGATTAGTGATGCTTCCCTGGCCTTGTAACAGCTTCTCTATCTGTTTCTTCCATCACAGTTGCCCTAAGATCTCCTCTATGGACAAAGAATAGTGAGTTCTGTTGTATGTATAACTGCTTGTGACAGCTATCACTGTCCAAAACAAAGATGGAAAGATTTCTTCATTCAACCAATGCAAATTCTGTATTCACTGACCGAATCACTGTGTTCAGAGAAGGGTTTGTTCCCCTCAAGTACCTCCAGTGCAGTGAAGGGCCCTGATCTGCTGGGTCCAGAAACTGCAGCAACTGAAGGGTGTGCTGGGCTGGGTGAGGAGGTGCTCCTGCCGTGCATGGACAGCTGCACAGCCTTGTAACCACCAAGAGCAGAGGGTGTGCTGGCAGTTTCTCAGCAGTGAGGATGCAGTTAGTTGTAGTGTCTTGTGATTTCTGTGAGGTAACAACATTGTGCATGTAACTTGGGTTCTTTTGCACGCTGGAATTCTGCAGCTGAAGTAAAGCAGGGTAAAAGAAAGCTAGTTTTGAGGAGAGAACTAATTCTGCTACAGCAATTAATGCCTGAGGTATCTGCGGCCCAAGTTCTGGGCCAGGTGGTGGGGCTGAATGAGCCCAAGAGAGCCTGATTCCACCTGGGCTGGGGTGGTTCTGGTGGGCCTCGCTTCAGGCACAGCTGGGCTCGTTAGCAAGGCTGGAGCTCTCTCTGTGGAAACGTGTGGGAGAAAGGGCAGAATCCAGCATGGCAGTGAGGGACAAGGAGTGGTGTGAGAGAGCAGCTCTGCAGTACGCAGCTCAGAGGAACGGCAGGTAGGAGGAAGGCATTTTAGTCTTTGTTTCCTGCTCTGAAACCTTTTCTGCTCATGCTCGTGTCTGTTGTGTGATCTCCTGCTCTCTGTGAGCTCGCACATCCTCTCCTGCCCTGCTGAGTAGAGGAGTGAGAGAGGATGCCAGCTCAGCCTTCCACTAGCTCTTGAAGGTTGATCTCCAAAACATTCAGAATTTGCATCAAAATATGTCTGTGGTTTCTGTGGGTGGTACAAATAGTGCTTAGTTATTACAGCTTTGAAGCAATACAAGTGGGAATGAGTATCATGGCAAAAAACTTACGGTGATCCCTGATTTTGGGGGTGAGAGATTGCAGAGAGAGCTGCTGCCTGCCCAGTGCAGCTGCCCTGTGCATAGAAGAGAAGGTCTGTTCTGTTGCTGCTGCCCATGGGGGCAGGTGTTGGTTTTGGATCTAGGTCTGTTCTGTTGGAGATCAGAACTGAGAGCTTGGGAGCTATACCATCAGACAAGCGTTTAACAGCGGAGCTGGCTCAGGACTCAGGGATCCCATAGATATAACCAAAGGCGTTGCACTTGAAGAGCAACATTTGTGTGTGCTAGCAACATATCTTTGCTGTGAATTGGTGCTGAGGGAGGTTGCAATACACGCTAATGGCTTCTACCAGCACTTTCCCCTTCTTGGTCCAGTTGGGTTAATTGGTCACACTTCACTGTAACTTCCAGCTGCAGAAGCTGAGAAATTCACCCTTGTGCAACACAGAAGTGAAATTTGAGGCCTCTCTTCACAGAGCTGAACTTAACCCTGGGGGAGTAGTAGCTTTGCACATTTTGCCAAAGTACTTTGATTTTCAGGCTATACAGCAACAGGGAAACAAATCAGTTAGAAACTGGAGGATGAAAACAGCCAACTACTGTTACAGCTATTATATTTAAAAAGTAGTTAAAAGTCCTGCTATGTAGATGAAATTGAAGTTCCTGATGACTCAATAACGTAATCCCATATTTAATAAATGTTTGGAAGAGTATAACTATGACAGTATTGTTTATCACTTACCACTATTTTACCACTTATCACTTGTAAAATCTCTCCAGGCATGCGATAGTTAGATGAGCAGATCTCCTCAATTAGGTTCCAATTTCGCATCACTGGTAGTGGTTCTGTTATGGATATACACAGTCCTTCTATCTGTGTGAAGGGGGAGTGCCTATTCGGCACGTGCTTCCTGTTGATTTGCATGGAAAATGTAAGGATTAGAGAGAAATACTTAATTTTACCATTCATGGTAACATCTTGAATTTCTTGATTTATGTATTCTTGATAGATAAACAAACTTGATTAAAATTTGTAGTGTAGGACTTTGAGTCGTATAAACAAATTCATTAAGTGTATATTTAAATACTTTAGCAAAACTTATGTCAACAGGCAAAAAAAATCATTTGATTATGTTCTTTTAAAATAAGGTTAATTTACAGAAAAAGAAGTGAAGGGGCAAGAGAGATGGCATAAGAAGGTAATAGAGGTTAGAACACCTTTCATTTCAGTAATGCTAGTCTTTTTCTGTTCTCCTATTTAAAAGGTGGAATTAGATTACTAATGTCTCTCAAAGGATACTTAAACTAATCAGGAAATATCTGAAAGAGCTTCTCTTCTCTCAAAAGGACCTGATAGGGTTGTCCCATCTGCCATGCATTATTTGCAATAGCAAAAAGCTTCTAGGACTACTTAATAAGAAAAAATAATGGAATCATATGTATTAATGGTCAAAACCCAAGTAAGAGCTGATGTCCCCTAAAACAAGGGCTTGATATGTCATTTGGGAAACATTTCTTACATAGTTTTTTGTTGTTGTTGTTTCTTTTTAACATGCATAGAAAACGTAATAGGCAAAATCATTTCCAAAACTGAGAGGTTTGCACAGGTAGTGAATCCTGATACCCAGATTACCTACAGCTTGTACCAGTTTCATTAGAGGTTTAATTCAAGATAGATCTAGTTATCTATCTCCTTGTATTTCATAAATCCCTGAATTCCACTTGGTTACAGCAGCATGGGTTTTAATAGGTTTCCTTAAGTAAAACATATTACTGAACCATAACCATCCCCAGTCCAATTTGCTAGTCAATGTATCAGTCCTCTTCGCTGTCTCTAATGATTAAGAAAAAAGGAGCTTTGTCTTTCAGCTTCTGGCCTCCCGTTTTCCATGATATTAAAGAACCTCTTTGTAACATATATTCTCTCCTCAGTTCCGGTCGCTTTTTATTTTTCTTTTGTAAAAGCATGGCAGGTAGAGCTCTTAGAGCATTGGAGGCCTAAGCCATTCTCTCCTGCTCTCAAAGCATTTTTCTGGTTCATTTTTGCATTTCTTGATGAGCTATGGCTTAACAGTGGATTCCTCTCCTTAAAGAAGTAACTAATTCTTTAAATGCTGTACTTGTTTGGAAGCCCTCGCCTCAGTCTCCCATAGAATAGACTTTGCCAGGACTGATTATCGTTTATGTTGATTAATTATAATTAATTTTCACAAGGGAACAGTGCATCTAAACCAAGAATATTCATTTTTGTACAGCATTTTTAAGTTTTTTCTTTAGTTTTGTTCTCTTAAAAACATTTTTAGACAGTGAAAGTACATCTTAATTATAAAATCGAGAATACAAAGGTAACTAATGCTTCTCCTCTTCCACTCCTCACCCCATGCACGCTTAGATCCTGCTGCTGCTCTTGTCACCAGCTGTTAGCATTACTCCATAGCTGCACACCTGGCCCCTCGTTTCGTCCACACCTGTGTGTCCCAACGAAGGCCTTTAAAGACAACTCTCAGTGTAACAGCTTTGGGTTATTTCAATTTTAAAAACCAACAGCATATCTCCACTGATTTTGCAGAAATAACAGGTTTTTTTGTGTAGCCAAACTTTCATTTTCTTAAAAATGAAAGGTAGATGTTTAAACACAGCTTAAGCCTTACGTCCGCTGCACCAAAGCTCTTAATTCAGTAATTGTTTGAAATTGAATTTATCTTGTGGCATATTGAAGTAAAGTGTTTTCTGAAGAGTTTACCTCTGGAAGTGAGCACAGCATAGAGAATTTCTCCCACTTTTCAGAATATGAGAAGTAATGGGTCAATGACATAAACCCCTTGGTCCTCCTAAGACAAGAATCAACTGGGTACATGCAGCTGTAAAACTCTAGGCAATGGGAATTTTGAGACCTCTGAAGTTTAGGCACTTTCTAAGTGTACTGACCAGTAAAAAGGATTTTCAGACTTTGTGTTTTGGACGCAGGGACCAAAGTCCTTGACAGATTTTGTCACAAATAACCCGAAAAATCTAGGAAACTCAGAATTGGTGATAAAATTCTAGCTGATAAAGTATGGGTGGTTCCAGGCTTTTACAAATCATTTGGCTCCTTAGTCAGTCATTGTTATTTCACAGAGCAGAAGAGAACATGCTTCACAGGAGGAACAGTTGATGAAATCCCTGATGAAATACATAATTAGAACACCCATAACATACACAGTCTGCTGCTCTTTCACCATTTGTCTACTTCCAAAACAACTGGTTGGTAATTTTCATTTTTTTCAAACGTGCATTATATTATATTATATTGTGTAGCAGTCAGTTTCTTCTTTCCCCCTTTCATTTCCACGTGGATTTTACTACACAGTGTTAGGAGTTACCACAGAACTTTTTAAGGAATGGTATTGAGCAGTTAGTCGTGATGCCCTAACCACTACAGCTGTACAACAGTATTGAAATAGTTTTCTTTTCAATCTGTAAGATGATGACCAGGCTTGTACTTCAGGATTTTAATTTTATTCCAACCCCAAGTTTTGTTTCTCAGGCCAGCTTGTGACACTTCATTTTCACTGCCTGACAAATGTCACATGCATCTGTTTCTTTGTGTTGCAAATCTCAAGATTTGCATAAGTAAATAGCTTTCTGCATTACTGAAACCACAAAAGTGTACAGACGTGCTGGAAACTGGTGAGCTAAAAATTACATTTGACTGCCCTGCGAAGAGTAAAGATTTAAAGGACTGAAAACGTTATTAATGATATCAGTGTAATGTCTTATTACTGGTGTGATCAGAATGGCTGGTTGACCTGATGTAAATCAGTTTTGGTCCTTTAGAAGCCTCAAGTAAGAAGTATAGAATAGGGCAGAGATGTAACTGCATGCTGAATTTACCTGGTACATAGTTCACAGGCTTTCAGGAGAAAAACTGAAACAAAAATGATAGGCAGTCAGGGAATTGCCTGTGGGGAGAAAATTACCAAGTGAGATGTTCTGGACTCTTGCAGCTGCTGTCTTCCTTAGGTGGTTCCGCTTGGTTCTTCCTTGAAAGTGCATCTGGCACTCTGTGTATCTTCGTAGTTGCATGCAGAGAAAAGGAGCCTCAAAACTATGCATGTGAAGATACAATATAACCACTGTTAAAACTTTATTTTCAGGGGATTTACTTGCTGCTACATGACCATGGCATTTCACTGTTGTCGTCCTGCCTTTCCTGCATCAATCTGTTGCTTTTTTAGTCTCTTATTTAGGAAGGTAGTTTAAGAGATGATGCCTTTAATGATGTTCTGAAGGTAGCTGTCAGATGTGGGGTTGCTGTGTGTGGTGACAACCAGCCCCAAAGCCTGAAATGATGTGATGGTAAATGGAAAGCCTGTAGAGTCCCAGTTTCTCTGAAGCCTGTCAGTTATCTTTAAGTTATCTCCTAAGTAAGGAGCAGAATTGTGAAAAGAGTTTCTTGTAAGAGCTGCAGAAAAGATTTGACTGCCAAGATAGTGAAATAAATGTCTAATATCCAATTTACTTGACGGATATGAAAAGCCAAAATAACTGTTTACAAGTCCATTTTCTCAGTCCATTTACTGAGATTCTTGCTGCTTTGTTAGTGTAATGTATGTATGCGAATTGGTCCCAAATGATTTTGCTGATAATTATTTTCATTTACTACTTAACTATATTATATGTGCAGCATATCAGTTACTTTTTAAAGAAAGGTCTTTGAAAAACCTGTACTGGTATCTGGAGGAACAAATGCATTGTTCTGCGTGTTCAGCCTTTAACTTAATGTGCAAACCATTGCATGAAAGTGGTGGGCACTGCAAGTCAGCTACACACACTAATCACTGCCTCAGCAAAAGACATTGTTGCTGGCTGGCTGCAGGATGGATAAATAGCAAATCACTTCATACACTTTACATTTATTCATTTCACAGCTTAATCACTGTTCCACCTTTCCTCTGCAAAATGGCAGTGCTCCTTGCTTTGCGCAGGAAGCAGGAATTGCTCATGGAATCTCCTAACTATTTGTTTTAAGTGAATGAGCAACACAGTTTGTGCCCACTGGGTCTTGAAATGAGGCGCTGTCATAGCATGGTGGCTGCACTGAATATTTATATCGAAAATTTTTTAAGAGAGCCTCTGACGGATTATTGTGCTGCTTTGTGCATTCCAGTTTCAGCACTTTGTTATCTGTGAAGACGGCCATAATGTAACTTTGCAGGTAGAAGTGCAGGCAGGAATCTTGTGAAGGATGAGCCTCCTGGGATACTGATTGCATTACCATGCTCAACAAAGTTGCTTTAACAAAAAACGTTTAGCCAAATCTCCACAGAAAAGGGCAGCATTCATCCAAATGAATTTTCAAAGGGGATCTTCTGAAATAGGGGGAGTACATAAAAATGCCTTTGAAATAACTAAGTATACAGAGCGAAAATAAGCATTCGACATACCTTGCTTTCAAGCTGTAATGTAGAGTTTTAACTTTATTAAGAAAGAGAGCAATGCCCTAAATACTTATTGACATCAATACTTCTCTGCACCAAAAAAGCAACTCTCCGTTTAGAGCCAGGTTTGGAAAGACAGATTTGGAGGAAGAATTGTGCCTACAGCACGGAGCTGCTATGTCATGGCTGAGGGACAGTTTCTGTAGGAGAGGCTTGAGATACAGGCATTTTGGTGCTAGAGCCAATATTCTGTTGACTTCACTGATTTAGGCTTACATCTTGCAAAGAAAAAAGGCTGTTTCAAGTCTTTAGGCTTTAGGTCTCTTTCTCTAAGTTTTTTAGTATGGTACATCCTTTTGTAGCCTATCATTAGGTGAAACAAAGTCTTAATGCTTTGCTTTGATTTGTAGGAGTTTCTTTATCTCTTAACCTAACAACTTCTGAGTTATAATTTGAGTGTTATTATCATTTAGTTATGTGAGCCAACTGTCTTGGAAAGAGGAAGATATGATTTTAATGCAGAGGTGTTCAGGCTCACAAAATGGGACTTGGAAGGTGCTGAATCCTTGCCTGCATAAATATTTCAGATCCTGTTAGCTGAATAACTTACTGCTATTAACGATGAGATCAAAGGTTTATGATGGTCCTTTGTAAATCAGTTGCAAGAAAAATCAAAGTACAACAAACACATTACCTTAAACCAGAATTTTCAAAACCATCACGCATACAGTTGCATATAAATAAGTACATTCTAGGCATGCAGTTAAGTTGGCTGTGATGCAGCTAATGAAATGCAAGCATTGTTTTTTACATACATCCTCCCAAACATTCAAACCTTATCATATTCTTGTGCTTACAGCATGGTGGAAAAAAGTTATTGCCCATTAGGCTCAAAGGTAGGAGAGGATAATATTGCTATAAAACACTAAGGATATTTTGATACAGAGGTGATAAAATAAAAGCTGTTCGATTAATTATAATTTTAAATGATAAATGATAACATATCTCTTCCAACATAAGCAAGTAATGGCTGTTAATAAAAGTGTTATGTGTCATTATTGCTGTTTTTCATGCTGTTTGTAATCACATTGTTCTTTGCTATTAACTCTCTGTGCCCTTTTCTGAGCTTGTAGGGTCCATCTCTTTAAAGTATGGGTCACTGATTTTGGTGTCACACAAAATCTTTCAGGATTTATCTCTCATAAGAGTTTTCCCTGCCTTAGTATTTTGGTGTTCCTTCAGGATCCTGCCTGAGTGGCCTCTGTGTCACATTAAGCCGTGTACTTATTAGTTAGGAGCTCTGAACTTTGCATCTTTTGGAAATAGCAGCTAGGTAGAGAATATAGCTAAAGAGTCTGCATCATATTGGAAAGGACTAATTGTTGGAGAACTGGGGATGGGTATGTTGTGGAAGAGACTACTGATACTTAAGTGGAAAGGAATACAGTTACAAAATGGCTCATCTGTACCTGGCCTGGGCTATTAACTGCTTCATGCTTAGCAGGCAGCCTGAGCATTTCACCACTGCTGCCTGATAAAAGCACAGAAAGAGCATTCCTAGAGGACAGAGGTTGACTGTGCATCCTTGCAGCTGTGGTGGGTGAAGGGGTGCTGAGGCAGAGAGGAGCTGCTGCATGAAGTCCTCTGCATCTCTGGTGAGGTGACTGTACAATGAAGTTCAGGTGTTCTTGACTCATCTCTGACTCCAAAAACCTCCCCTTCTGGCCTAGAGGGAATGTTAAGCATAGAAGCTTAAGAACAAGAAGCTTTGACAAAAGAAGAGGGGCTTACTGTTCTCTGGGGTGGGAAGAATAGGTAATCTATAAAGTGTTTCTGTGCTGGTGATTTTTTCTCTGTTCCAGGCCTTCAGAATATTCCAGTTTAGTAATGCCTATTATCTGCTTCTACTTCTTCATTTCTTCAACTAATGTGCACTGAAAATGTTCACTTATCCACCTGGGCTCAATGGAGCTTTATACACCATATGTATTCCTGTTAAAAGCTGAACTTATTTTTATATTACTTCAGGTTTTCAATTAACCTTGCCTTCATGTATTTCGCAGTGTTAAGAGCAGTGCAGCGTTAAGCATAACTCGCATCTCCACACACCTCCTCCCCTCCCCCCATAAAATTTTAAAACACAGCTTTTCTCCGCTGTTCTGAAGCCTCGTGATGTGTGAGTTACATAACCAACTCAATATTGGATTTCCATTATTTCTAGGAAATAACACCAGGGGAAATTTTCCAGTGTTTTATACCATGGCTAGGTGTACTAGCCGGTGTTAATGTACCAAACTGCATTTATTCTCAGTAAAGCATGGACATCAACTTTTATTCGAGGTAGATAAGATAGGCAGAAGCAATTTCTTCACATATGTTTATTCATCTAAATAAATACAAATTATTATTATTTTTTTAATATTCTATAAAAATCAGTGCATTTACATGGAAATGGATTAAGAATACATTTGTGAAGGTGAGCAAAAATACCTAGAAAAATTATATTTAGCCCCTGTAGATTTCTTATGCTGCTACGCACAAGTATCTCACACAGACCAGTCTAATGGATATATAAATTAATGAGTAATTTATGGTAACTCATTTAAATCAAGTTGACTACATTAAGATGTAAAATTAAGCATTCGGTTATTATCAAATTTTAGGACATTATCAATTCAACCATTTGTTAGTCTTTCTCACCTCTAACTTCTTGAAAGTCAGTGTTTGGTCAAGACTGATGTTTCTCTTGTTAAAGCATTTCTCTTTGTTGTGCTTGAAGCCATCTTCTGTGATGTATAAGTTAAGCAGCTGAAGTCATTGGTACCCTCACAGACCCTATTGATTTGCAGTATAAATTGTGTCTGTAGGGAATCATCTACTCAGTCCTCTGGGCTGAATGTTTCCACCTGAATGAACATTTGGATGTCACTTAAGATTGAGATCATCATTCTTAAAGCCTCTTAATTTAGATTCTTTTTTTACTTTTTTTCTCATTCTCCTTTAGTCTCAGTTCCTGACTGCAAAAATAGTTAAATTTTTGTCCTAGTCATTGATAAGAAAATATCTTCATCCAAAAAAATCCATTCTTAATGTCTTACAATAGTTCACTTTCACTAAGCTTTCTTGAACTTATGTGCTTATATTTTCCTTAAGCTCTTCCTTGCTTCCCAGGACTATAAAGTTGCTTGATATAAATCATAACACCAGCTTTCTGTACCAGCTATTTGTCTACCAATGCTCTGGGAGATCTTAAGCTGCCTCTACTCAAGATGTGTGCCAAAATCCTTCTGCATTATAGAAATGTGCTAAGATGGCTAACATTCATCTTTCTTGATGGACCAGATCCTTGAATCCACTGAATGAAGAAAATAGAGATTTCGGTGTGAGCTCCTGAATATTAGACAGTTTAAGTTGAAAGTTACGTACCGTGCATGTGAAATATTTCATGTTTTTCTTCAAAGTGCAAATCATGGGACGTTTGTTTTTGCTGTGATTTCTTGCCTGATTTGTTATTGTTTGGGTTGTTTTCTTTGTTTGTTTTAAGATTAAAACCCTACTGGGATAAATATGCCTTTATCTTGAGCCAGGTCAGGTGGCAGAATGTAAGCAAAGTATTCAAAGACCTTTTATAGATTTGAAAGGATTTTTGAAGTGCTGCAGCTCTATGATGAATTCAACTCATCCATACGTCAAGTTGTTTCCATCAGTGACAGACACCATGAGTTTAAAATAGATTCACTCATGACTGGGTCTAGCAAGGGCTGAAAAAGCAACTTCTTCTTTGTCTTTCCCCTCTTTGCTTACTTCAGTGTGGGGAGATGATGTTCCTGAACTTTTTTTTCAGCACTTGGCTTCTTCGTGGATCTCTTGAAGTCATCATCACCACAGTTCTTGTGGATACTTTCTGTGCTTGTCTTGTGTAACAGAGCATTTCAGAAGTCTTGTGACCAAGTTAACTTCCTCCACTGCTGTCACCCTTCTCAGTTCTGCCAAATGCCTATGGCTACATAATTGAAATCTGCACCCACAGTCCTAACCTCCTCTTTACCTCTTTGGATTCAACCCTCAAACACTCTTCTCCTACCGGAATTTTAATCTGATATGCCTTGACAATTTTTTCGCAGTGAAAACTAATGAATGTACAATCCTCATCTTGGTAACTCATCCATTCACTGATCCTGTCCTGAAACAGACCTCTAGGCTGCCACAAATGATATTCCGCATCTGCTTTCTTCCTCTGTTCGTCCACTTTATGAAATGACCCCATCTGATCCCTTCCTTTCCTCGCTTTTCTTACTCTTTTTGTTCACAATTCAACTTGCATTGATCTTTCACTTCAGCATGTCTTGATCTTTACCCTGCTTGCTCTTCTAATAAGTTCTCATCGTTTAATTCATGGACCACACTTTACAGTCACTGTCCTCTAATTCCCTCTCTTTGTAGTAGACATACCGCTCAAACAAGTCTCTAATAACTTTTTCCAGTCTGCAGAGAATCAGTGCTGCACCTTTGGGCACCTGAACCTATCAGATGTTTCAGCTTCAGTAATCTTCTGATGGCTACCTGGGCTCTGTCCTTTCCTTTGTGTGCCCTTTGAATTTGCATTATCGTTTCTCCATAAGCTCCAGGTTCAGGAGCTTATAGGAGAGTGAGCTTTTGACTTCCCTTCGAATGTATCCACGAGTCACATTTGCAAGCACAAGTTCAGCTGTCATGTTTATAAGGTTAATTAGAAAACACATGAACCTCTGTACTTCGTCTGCCTCTCTACTCAAATTAACATCTAAGTCTCTTTCTATGCAAACACCAAAGTGATATTTAAAATGAACATCACTAAAACATTGGTCCTCACTCTTCCTGCAGAAGCCCTCTCAGCTACTCTATTTCATAATGTCTATAAATAGCTTACCATCTATCACCTACATTCATTACTTGAGCATTGTCTTCAACTGAAACTTCTTTTCCACTTCAAATCCAGCTGGCATCTAAAGTCTTTTAGGTGGTGTTTCCTGGCCATCTGTGTTGGCTGTTAGATTTCTCCTACTGTGAATTTCCTTTCTTAGATATCAAGAAATGTAATCTTACCAAGCTCAAATAATGCTCTAAGAAAGGTCATGCTCCTGGCTTCTTTTTTGGCCACATTACTTTCTGACTATAGCACTCAAGTGGTATCTGACTTCCCTTTCCCATTTTACACAGCTGATTTTTCTTTTTCTGGTCTTTCATCACTTTGTCAGTATGAAAGCAGAAGCCACAGCCTCAGCTTGATTCATGGTGTCCATTTCTCCCTCAGCTCTCGCTTTCAAGCCAGCACCTTCCTGCTTTCTCCTGTCAAAACTCTTAAGAATGTCTGCAAAACTGATTCTTCAAATTTCTTCTCGAAGTGTGCCTTCACCACTCTACTTAGAAAAAAATTATTACCTGTCATAATGACTACTATTATTGTATTTTTTCCTCCTACCTGCATTCTGTCCTAAATTTCTTTTATAAATTCTTAGAGGTTTTTTTCCACTGTGCTTTGGATAGGGTTCATACTGTGAAGTCGTGGTCCAAAAGTAGGACTCAGAGGTGCTGTGGTAAAGTAAACAGCACAGAAGGGAACAGTAAAGGCCAGGAGGAGTTGAAGTCATGGCTATATCCCTGCAGAAAGGGCCTGGCACACTATTCCTGCAGTTAATATTTTTGGCAAAAAAACACAGATATGGAAACTATGTCCATGGCCAGATGTGCACGCAGAGAGCTGCCAAAGCAGAGCAGTATACACTATAAGATGTGTTGTTTTCCCCAGTAGAGTATGCAGAGATACTGGTCCTTACCTCGGAAAATGTGAAGCATTGAATAAACTCTGGTATCTACAGCTACAATTCTGGAGTGATTTACGGTATTGCAAACTGATGCTTAAGCAGCTAAGTCATTCCCTCCAGCACCCATTTGTTGTAATCTCCCTCCAAAGATATTAAAAATGCAGAAACCTTGGCTAGGTTGTAGTTGATCTAATTTATAAAACATTTTCTGGGTATTAAAAGCTAGGGCAATGCACTAGTAGATTTTAAATTGTGTTAAATATACTGTAAACTCCCAGAAAGTACCTTTCATTGAAGATTATTGTATGAAGATTTGAAGATTAAAGTGTCTAGATTAAAGATTAATGTGAAGTGCACTGGGAAATGGTTTGATGTATAAGGAGCTATATAAGATATTAATCTTGCACTTTTCAAAACTGCCTGAGGGAATTAGACACCCAGTTCTCTTACATGGCTTTGAAAATCTCACTAGAAGGAATTTGTTGTTATAAAGTGAAAATGGCAGTATATTCATTGGAAGCTTGATGAGAAGAGGAAAGAAGAGATAGGGGATGCTCTGTGCTATTCTAGAGCTCGATGTTAACTCAGTTAACTTACAGGGTTTTTTTTGTTTTGAATTTGTTCCACAGGTTTTAGTGGTTTTTAGATCTTCTGTAACTGTATGGAGGCAACTTGGGTTTTAGTGCTACTGGTTGATAAAACTGATGTGATCCATGTATCTCCATATTTCTTGTCATCAAGTCCATTTCTATTTTGCTTTCATTCAAAACAGTTTTCACGTTCTAGTGATTATGAGCAATTTGAATAAATTGGCAAATAACAATGTGAACCTCAAGGAAACACATTTATATGTAGTTATATTTACAAAATACTGTGCATGAATTAAAAATAGTAATTTATTGTGGAAAAAAAATTCTTACATGTGTATTTAGTAAGTATTCTTTCTGATGGAGTTTTTCTCAGTCATGTTTTTTGTATAGGAACTTCAATACTGTTATAAAAGAAGCGTTTCACATATGGTAGAAATTACAAGTTTGCTTGTCCCTGGAGTGCTGCAGTACAAATAAGGTGTTAAATGCCAACCCTGAATGTTATTTTTTAGATGTTAAGAGGGATAATCCTGTACTGAAACTATTTGGAGGCAAATCTATTTGAACTTCAAACATCTTTGATCTGGAATAAAAATCAACTGCATTTAAGTGCATGCTTCATTACTTTGGGGTTGGCCAATAGTGTGTATTTTTTTTTTTTTTTTTTTTTTTTTGTGAGCCATCTTTCCAACAGTTTATGAAATGGATCGTGCACTGTTACTTCTCCTGGTAAAATTTGTTTGTTTCCCTTTATGAAAGGACAGATATTTTTTTTTATATAAAAAGTACCACATGGGAACCAGTGTTCAGATTCACAGTCATTTGAAGATTCAGTATGCCTAGGTTGTTGCATTCAGATCCATTTTAGTGGTCTTACCATTAAGGCTTCAGTAAGCATTTATAAAGCAAATCTTCCATGGGTATTAGGAAGGTGTGATTAAAAATAATCATCTGTCTAATGAATATTTTCCTCTGATTTTTTTGGCAGGATCACCTATTTGAGTTCATGCCAGTCTCGATAGGGTTACTGATGCCAGCGATTTAAGGATCTTCGCATCCAGTCTCAGTGGTAAGATCTAAAGCCATACTAAAACACATTAGAATATTGCTGTTTTCTTTCATGTCGCACTAAAACCGAATGTGTGTGGAGAAAAAAAATGAAGCATTTCTCCTTGATCAATACAGAGATATGAGAACATGCATTGATCTGCAAGAGGCTGAGCTCAGGACACAAGATCTGAGCAATTTTCATCAGAGTAAAATCAGAAAGGTCACTTCTTTCTGTCCTCTCTACTAAAGTAACTGCTCTCAAAAGGTTTGATATTGTACATTTTGAAGTATGTAACCATTTACACAAGGATGGTGGACAGGCTCCAAAGACAAAGTAAAATGCACAAAAAGGAATTTCAGTGGCTTCTTCTTGAAAACTGAGAAAACAAGTTGTAAAATTACAAATTATTTTTGCCTCTGATGCTGTCTTCATTTTAACTGGTCTGTTCAAACATTGAGTCACATTCTCGGATGCTGCTCCCATATGCTGTGCTGCTGTGGAGATTTTGCAAAGAAATGTAATGTTGTTGCACTTTGATGCTCAGAATTTCTTGCTGTAGAGGGAAACTTACAGCTGTAGTGTAAAAGAGAAAAGGAGGTGCTTGTAGCAGAGTCCCACAGTACTTTTGTTTCGGTTTGGAAGATATTGTATAGGAAACTGTAGTTGGGTACTGCAGAGTAGTTCTTTAACAGGAAATATGCACTTCGTACGTGTTCAGTTTTTCTGGTAGGAAAATCTAATTTTTAGATGATAATATTATCCTTCGTGCCTTTTTCATGAGAATTATTCTCACCAATTTTGCCACAAGTTGCATTAATCATTTTTGGACTTGGAGAAGTAGGAGGTAAGGAGACATTTCAGTGCGTGCATGCTCTTCCCCTTAGCATCAACTCTCGTGTGGTGTTAGAGGCAGGATGTGGACAGCCCTTTGACTTCACCTAGGCCAGCTGGTTTTAGTTCACTTTGAAGACACAAGTACCACCACTTCCAAGTCCTGCCCATTCTAGGCTATGGAAGAATAAATATTTTTTAATAGATTGCCCCTCAAAATTTAAGATTCTTCTAATGTGGAAACAAAACATTTATTCATCATTCCTCAAGTAATTTAGCATCATTAACCAAGTAGTTCAATAAAATCACTGCTTCAGTTTGAAGATGTATTCAACAACAATAGCAGCCCTGTCCAATCTTACTCTTTTCATATGAAAATGAGCATAGTAATGTGTTACCATGAATCATCAAGACAGATTACATTTCATTATTGCTGGGTAACTTTTATAATGTTAAAACGTGTCCCTAATAAAGGATAGTATCTTCCTCAGAGCCAACTGCTCCTTATCAGAAGTAGTGTGATATAAACGCTGTACTCTTTTACTTGATCACACAGCCAAGGTGAAGAACAACAAATTACCAAGGCAGTTTTGTGAGGAAATAATAAGATCCTTGTAGCACTACTCTAATTTTTTCAAATCATTTTTTGACACTGCTAAATTCTGTATGCAGTTGAAAGTCAATGTAGATCTGCCAGAGAGTTCATGGCAGCTAGAAGTGACGAGAGATGAACCACTAGATCTTTTTACTCTGAAAATAGAAGACACTAATGACCTAATAAATGAAAGCGAAAGTGTGTGTCTTTGTTGAGGCAAACGAAAATCCTCTACAAGCCCTGTGACAGAACTCCTGTTCCCTGTAGCAGTAGCAAGTAACAGATTTAAGCACTAAAAAGTATAACAGTCTTTAGCTAAAGTTTCTTAGAATCTAGGAGAAAAAATTGAGCATCTGTACAAGTACATAATAGGAGAGAGGAAAAAGTTGCATCTCCATGTTTTCTGTAAATGTACAACAGCTGTCTCAAGGATTAGTGATCTTCAGGGCATACGGTTGACCAGTTTACTTTTGGAGTAAAAAAATAATTCAATATAATATATTGTGCTGTGTATTATATGCATATAATACAGGTAAAGGGAAAGCATCTGTGTGCCTAAGTGTGTTAAAATGAGGAAAAACAAAAGAAAGCTCCTTCTGACTGCGTTTCTTTTTTTTACTATCCCTTCACACTTCATTTCAGCCTTTGTGTGGTTTTTGTATTCATACTTTATTATATTTTCTTGAGGCAAAAAAGGTTTTCAATGAGAACTTGATAAATGTCCATATTAAAGTGGATCCTCTTTTTTAATTAAGTTCATCTAAATTTAATTTTGCAATTTTACTTCAGTAAACTCATATGACTCCAGATGTTGAATGTGTTTTTCCCATTGGTGCTCTCACATAATTGTACCTGTAAAAGATTTATGACTTAGAGAGGCATTTCTGAAAACTTCTGTGTTTTCAGCATATGTTTCATGGATGGCTAGGAACATGAGCAATTAGTATCCTAAAATACTGTTCTGCATTCAGGACTACTTCTATTAGGATATTACTGCTGTGAGCTTGAACTTAAAAGGAATAATCAGTGTAAAAATACATTGTTATCAAAGCATTTCAAATGATACAGGGCTATGGCCTCCTCCAGAGCTTTTAAAGATGAAAGAGAAGACTTCAGAAGGTATGGGATGTCATCAGGTGTAACTGAGAATTATTTGCTTTAATTAAAGAAAACCCCAAACAGTTTGCGTGTTTTGTGGCCCTTTCATTGCAGCTGCTATGGTAATTTGTTTAGTGACATTTGAATGTTGCTTGAAGTTGTATGGGGAAATATATGCTCAAGTGCTTTCTGGTCTTAAAGACTTCACTAATTTTGCTAAAACAAGCAATAACTTTGCATATTAAGTTAATATCACTTTTCTTATCCACTTACAAGTGTAAATGACTCTAAATAACTACCTGGAATTTATCCCTTAAATCTAGACTTATCCAGTAGCGTTGTACAGAAGTTACTCTGAAAGTATTGCCTCCTATTTATTCCCATGGAAACTACAACAGATACAAAGAGCACAATAACACTTTTTGATAGAGCAAATTCTCAGATACAAAACGCTGTTCTTCAGTGCGTTCACCACTACTAGCTATGCATTTTTGCCAGTGGTGGGTAAGAACCTATATGCTGAACTTGTAAAAGACTGCAATCTGGAATGTTGCTTGTCTTTCACATTGCTGTCACTGCTGCTGAAGTGCATCACCTGCTCGTGGTGCTCACGTCCACTGTTTTGTCTCCAGGTATGTTCAGCAAGCATCAATGAATGTCAGTGGATGCCATTTTTTTTCCACCTGGAGGAATACAATTCCTCAACTTTGCTTCATCTTCAATGTCAAATGCTGTTCTATCAGACTGCCCCTCAGCTGCCGTCTGTCACGTGGCAACAGAACGTAATGAAATGTTGATGGGAAGGTTTACCCTCTACTGCTGTCCCACCAACATCACCCTCTGACATTATGGGCAACATAATAAAATAGGAGACGTTGTTCTTATAGAATACAAACTGCTCTAGGTGGGATCAACAGCCTGTCACCCCAGCTTCTTTTGGAGATCACTTAAAAACAGGTAGAAACCAGTGCCAAATATCAGTAATGTAAATATCAATCTGTTGTCTTCTATATTCCTACCAGCCTCCATAATATAACTTGGCGTTTACTAAAGAGTTCTAATTTCTGTTGTCATTCTTTGATCCACTTGTTAGGTAGGAGTATGTGCCCTATAAGTCCCATTTGCACTAGAGATTTCAGCACAAAGGAAAGCTGCAGAGCAGCATCCTCCTCAGTGACGTTCTGTAGGCAGTAAAGGAAGTCAGTTGGGAGAGTTTCCGCAGTCAGAGCAAACCCGTGAGTCCTGGATGTTTGGCTTTTCCTTTGTGCTTTCTAGTAAAAGATGACATTCTAGTGAAAGTTTCGCTTCTGTGAGAGTTACTCTAGGCTTCTTTCTGTCAAGAATGATCTTTATGCCACTTTTCTAAAAGGACTTTTCTCCATACATCAACAAAGAGTGGAATTTTGCACCATTTTCTTTTCCCCCAGAATTCTCAGTGATGCTGGGTTAAAATAACTGCAGTACATAAAGCAAAGCAAGTCCACGCTTACGGAATTGTAGCAAAGAAACTCAAATACACCACTTAATTTCCAGTAGAAAAAAGAAACATAACAATCCTCCATTGGGTGAAATGCTTCTGAGCTTTAAAGGCTTTATGTAGGAGTCTGGATGGGACCCAAAGAAGGAACACTTAAGAATTACAAAATGACGCAGTTTATGTTATTGTTAAATTGTCAGGATTTGCTATATATTTGTGGGATGGTAACCATACAAGATGTTTTCAAAGACACTAACTAGAGAAGGATATGTTAAACCTGCAAAGTCTTAAGAATGGTTAATGACTGCCTGCCAATACAGCTGAATCCCACTGGGTAATGGGGGAATGCCTACCATGTAAATATAAAGGGGGTTATTTAGGAGACCAAGTGAGCTGTGAATTATTGCCTAGGTTGTCACAAAAAAAAAAAAAAGGGGGAAAATGAATTGTGAAGAAGAAGAAACGTGTACTGAGTTCTGAATAGCTTTGTGAGGCTTTTTTTGAAATAGATGAGAAAACTTAGATACACTCTCTGCAATAAGAGATATCTGTTTTGTCAGATTGCAAATGTGCCAACCAGCTAGATTGCTGTGAAAAAACCATTAGAGAAACAAAGCTGGGTTATTTTTATGCTTGATAAATGCATGCATTGGAGAAAATAATATTTTTCTAGTAACTGAAGTAACATCTGTGTTGATTGAGGTTCCAGTGAAGTAAGTGGGAACCCTTCCACTGGTTTTAAGGGGATATAGTCTGAATCCTTGGGGAATAAGACAGCTAAGAGCTGGATTGACAGGAGAGGTTGCAATGAATACCTTCCAAGATCAGTTGAATTGTGCATTGTTATCACAGAGCTGATAAACTTGGAAATTTAAAAATGATTTGTTACTGAATATGCTGAAGCTCATATCCTAAATCTCAGATGAGTAGTCTGAAAATCCGTACTACTAATGTAAGATTATATAGACACAAATGGATCTTTTAAAATGGAAAGATGTTTACCTAAATTACGTGGCTCATCTTTCTGTTCCGTTCAGGTGCTCATCACAGACCGGGGGGAAGAAAATACCAGGGGTGTTTGGGAAGCGATGTCTTGGGTTGGAACTCAGTAAATTTAGATCCAAGTACCCAATGTATTAGGACCTAGAGAGCACATTGCTTCTACTACATTGAACTAACACAGTCTTGGTATTTTCTGTTCTATTATATAGTAACTGGAGCTTAAGACTCTTCTTATCTCTTTAAAGAGAGTGTACAAGTTGTGTAAGTATGGTGACAGGGAGTAGAAAATGAAAGTAGCGTAGGTCAGCTGTGTTACTTTTTGGTAGCTTTTCATACAGCTGGTTCCTTTAAACAGGTGAAGCTCGAAACAATGTTTTGTTTTTGAAAGAGGCTTTTCAAATTAAAGCTTTTATATGTATCCCGTTTTCAGCAAAATAAATAATATATTATGCAAACAAGAACTGAAGAAAAGAGGAGCCAATTCGTGGTTGCTACGGGCACAGAAAATAATACTTGTCAAGGGATTGGCTTTATATCTTTAATTAAAAAAATGTTTGAGGTTTCAGTGCTGAAAATGAGCAGATGAAATTAGCAGGAAAAAATAAGTGTTTCATTATCCATATTTGGAGGTAGAGTAGAATTCTTCTGATCTCCTCTCAGTTATTGTTAGTAAGGACTTTTGCTGCTGAGCTGAGTAATTCCAAATTAAATGATCTGTTTTTCAATATGAATAAGATTGTCTTACCAGACAGCTTCCATGTAATCAACTTAAATGGCAGTTTTAGAAAGAGATGAAACATGTTAATGCAATTCCCAAAATGAGAAATGAATACCTGATCAACCTCATTTTTCTAACACAGAAAAATAATACAGTATTTTAGCTTTCTCTCTTTTGTTTTTGGTGATTTTGTTTAATAGAAGACATGAGGTGTGTCCTTGTTGTACTGTATGAAAAACATTCTCTACATATATACACACTTTTCTTATACTATAATTCCATTAATATTGCACTTTCCCTGAATATTTCAAAGGTTTTATAAACTGACCTATTTCAGAGCACTGAAAGATAAATTTAACAGAATGCATTAGGCTAACCAAATGGGGAGGTGGGTTTTGAACAAAAATGATTGTGTAGTCAAATGTGATGGACAGACACATACTTTGAATCATTGCCTTACTTTTCTTTTGCCTGACAAAGGTGAATGTGAAAAAATAGTCCAAAAGTAAACCCAATCTCCAGAGAGGAGAGAGATGCTTATGGTAGTGAAGAAAGTGAGGTAGAGTGGAATTTTCTGAATTTTCTTCATATGGATTTTGTGACATCAACAGAGAATCAGTGAGATCTTGGAGAGGGCTGCAGGCAGTCATTTGGGTGCCTTCTGCCCAATTTGGGCTAGTCCTTAACTATGCTGCTAAGAAAAAAATACCGAAAGTGCTGTGTGGGAGGAATTATATTATAAAGGCAAATCAATAAGAAATCTTTCCTGCATGTGCTGTATATTCATAAAGCATTGTGTTGAAAAATCTCTTTTTAAAAAAAAAAAAAAAAGTTTTTACCAAGATCCAGGTTAATGGCCTGCTGGATCTCCATGACATGGACTGATGGGGTGTTATTGTAACCTATAAAAATAGAATATTTTTTCATTCATGAGAATTAATAATATACAATACAATAAACTGATTTGTTATTGTTTTATTACTAAATGTTCACAGTCAAAGTGCAAACAATGAATAGTAACAAAAAAAAAACACCCCAGTGGTCCTTCAATTGTATCCATTACATGTTAGTGCAGAATTTCTAATGAGAACATATTTATGTATAAATAAATCTTTTATCCTCATTATAACTGCTCTGTGTTCCTACAGTGAAGTCATCTACATGGAGCTCCTTATGGGTTGAAAGCCTCAATAGCCTCTTTTATTTATTATAAATATTGCATACTAATGTTAACAATGTCATTGTGTGATGTCTCAATGGAGGATTATGACTTCATGTAATCAGCTTGATGTCACTTCTCTCCTGTAATGGAGTCAATTTTCCATACAAAGTAGATGAGAATCACTTGTTCACAAGCCTTCTAACAAATATTATATATGTATATGTGTGTGTGTGTATATATATATAAATATATATATATTGTACTAACACAAAGCTAAGGTATAGAATGCCATAAAATACAGTGTTAAAATTCAGTGCTTAATCTCTCCTTTTTGTGTTGCAGTGAAATTTACTTTAAAGTTAGCAATCCTTATTTTCTCCCCCCCAAATAGTATTTCAGGTGTGAAATATACAATTTTCAAGCGTATTTCCAGATACAGTTATATAGAATATTCCCGAAATGTGCATGACTATAAATAACATAATCATAAAAATGGTTTTGCAGCACCATAGCTAGTGCAAAGAGAGGATAAAGTGTATTTATATTAATGAGCAAAGAGGAAAGCAATCTTCCATCATCTACTGGAGATGAACGGCACATTGGGGAATAGGGGCCCATCTCGAACAGCACTTATGCACATGCTTAACCTCAATTATTGCATCCACGGGACTTTGGTGCAATCTTAAACTTAAACACCAAGGGGAAAAAGGAACTAAAGCATTGGCATAAAGACTCGTATTTATATAATAATGCAAAATATTAAGTAAACTGTAGCACAGTCATTTGCGATGCATGAATATAGATATCTTGTAATATTAACATAATACAATTGGATCCTTAGCTCTTGAACGCCTTCAAAATAATTTATCTGAATGCTCATGAGAGAAGTTCAGGCTAAGATGAAAAGCATAAATCCACCAAACAGCCAACAAATAATTCATATTACTGTCTGAAGACATGTTCAGAATACAGGATTTTATGATAACGAAAGAGCAGAATATTCCAGCTCTTATAGAAATACCAGCTCTTCATTTGTGTGTTTGCAACTTAACACAAAAAAAAATCAAATTAAACAAGAGTTATACTGGAACAAAACTCAGAAATTGAGTTCTCTTTAATGGAATTGGTCAGCCCTGATAGGAAATAATGTCAGAGCCAATGCTATCATCCCATTTGTTCACATCTGTACACGATAATGGTTGTGGCTTCATATAGGCCAGCACAGGCTCTGAAAATGCATGTATACTTCTTAGGAGGAAGGAATGTGTGATGCTTAAGTAATACTTCTCTTTCAATTATCCTAAATCTATGGTATTTTCATCAGAGTATTTATTTTATCTGCTGTGTAATCTTTTATGATGTGCCTGGAAATCTGCAACATGCAAATATTTTTATCTGCTCTGCAAATGTATTCCTCAAGAGCTATTACTTCATTTAGTGAAAGAGATGATTTATTGCTGCGAGGAGAAAGTTTGGTTAGTAATCAGGTGTGGTATTCTTGCTTGTAGTCACTGTGATGATGTGCACCAGGTTTAAATGTGAATGAAGTGATGGGGAGAAAGGAGCAGGTGTAGTTTCGGCTTGCTATGGACAATGTGGGTGTCAGCAGGTACCATGGCAGGGATATTGTTATTGGTGCCCAGGTGGGTGTAGAAGTGTTTACCTGAGGAATTTGTTAGCTCTGCTGATAGTTCAGCCACAGAAATCTAGACACTGTTCAGTTGAGTCCAAAATGAGTCACTTCTGGGCTTGCACAAGGCTCACTGTATACTCAGGGAGAACTGAACAATTTTGTTGCGTATAAACAAAGCTAAAATTTCCATTACCTCTGACTTAATTTCATTTTGTGCTACTTCCGTGGGGACTGTCCGCCTTCATACAATCAAATATATTGTAAATATCTACAGGATTCGAGCATTTGATCACAGTTCTTTGAGACTGCACTGTGCTCAGTGTGGGTGGGGGCAGGCAGAACAGTGCCTTGATGTAAATAAGTGAAATGTGAAGCTCTGAACTTAGCCAGCTTCAGAGTGCTCTGGGAAAATCACTATTTTCTCTCAGAGGGTGGTCAGGCGCTGGAATGGCTGCCCAGGGAGGTGGTAGAGTTGCCGTCCCTTCAGTGTTCAAGAGGCACCTGGATGAGGAGCTCTGAGATATGGTTTAGAGGCTTGTGGTACTAATAGGAATGGGAGGGTGGTTGGGCTAGATGATCTTGCAGGTCGTTTCCAATGTTGTGATTCTGTGATTCAGTCATTGAAATTCCAACATTAAAAACTTTGAATTTCCTTTGAATTTCACAAATATCTGTTGAAATCGTGTAATAATTCTGGTTTTGAGAATTCAAAAACAATTGAAAACAGATTTTTGTTGTTATGACGCCCCCATACTTCAGTTTGTGGGATGCGTTTCTAACTGGATTTCCACTCATCGTAACAAGCAAGGACCCCGAACTCCCCATCTGTGAGGAAATTCCCCATTTGTACAGGTTCGCTCTGGCCACCTTTGTGGACATGAAAGCAAAGGTGGGAGGGCCTGGAGCTGGCCTGGAGCTCTCACCCACTGGGCTTTGCTTCTGATGGAGGCCCATTTCAGATTGCCCGCAGCCTGCATGGTAGGGCTGTGGCTCAGCAGGAACCTCCTGCCTGGCAGCGGTGTTGGCATTGGGCTCAGATTACAGCCCGAATGCACAGCCTCTCTGCAGTGAAAGCAATGCATTAAGAGTACTTGTAAACAGATAATTAACTTCACGCTTAATTATATGTCCAAAAATTGTCTGAAAATTGATGTTCTAAAAATTAAAAATTGAAAACTAATTGAAATTTCTTAGCTGCACTCACCACGCTCATTAGGAAAATCCTCCCCCAAAAATCTCTCAGAAATAAATAAGCCTCCACTTTTCATAAAGGAGCTGTATTTAGATTCCAGCTCAACATGCAGGAGAATCTAATGTAATGCTCTCAGATCAGCTTGGTATCTGTTATGAGAATAACATCAGTGGAAAGGTCACTCTTTTCTTTTAATCTTTAAAAATGTAAAGGAGAAAGAAGAAAGTATTACTTGATAAAGAAGGAAGGCAGTGCTTTAAATAACTAGAACAGTGATAATGCAAAGAGCTTCTAAAAAAGTATGAGGTGTGAAGATTTTCTTAAACTCCAAATGAAAATTATATATTCACCAGGACAGCTTTAAATTTTGTGAAACAGGACAGCAATATATTTGAGAGTTTTGAGCAAGGAAGCATAGTCTTGCCATAATTGAATATGTACCATATCCCAGAGAAAGAGGGAAAATAACAGCAATATCTAAAATGTTTTCACCTTGACCAAAAGACTTTGATAAGCTAGCAGTAATTTTGATTTCACCACAATAAAAGAACCTCAGAATTTGGACTTTGATAAAATCATTCTGTTGGCTGGGAAATTTGCCTTTCAACTGTGTTTGATGTGATATTCGGTTAATTTTGCCAAAATATTTTATGCCAAGTACTGCTATTAAATCTTTTATGTTGCAGACATTTTTGTCAACAGACACCCAAGAATTAGGGTTTAAGTGGAGTTAATCATTGAACTTGGAGAAGAGAAACACTGGGGGAGTACTTCACTTACACAAACAAACCACCACGCAAGCTTTAGCCACTTCTGTAATTATTAGTCTCTTTTCAGAATTGTTTAGGCAAAACATAAAATCTGGCTCCCCCTCTGATCTCCATTCACGTTTAAGACTTGTAGAACCTATTAGAAGAAAGGGATAATTAAAAGAGAAAAAGCCATGCGTTTGCTGCGGCTGCTGGTGTATCAAGGCTTTTGAAGTCTACTTTGAGCAATTACATCTGAGTGCTTCTTTTGGAAGACTAAGAAATAACACAGAACTCTCTAAGATATCATTGTTTTCTGACTCTTTCAGATCTCTGTAAATACCATCTATCAGTAGAATGGTAGATTAAATGCTAATCATTTTTCCTGCAAAAATGAAACTTAAAAGCAAGAAACGATCTCCATGGAAGGAAGTAGTGCCTGTCTCTTTTCCCTATACCCTCTGGTGTGTCCAAAACAGTCACGTTTTAAAATAATATTTTTAATTGGTGCTTGTGGTTTCATTTTACTGTTTGATTCTGTTGCAAAGTGAAGTCTCTTATACATGCAAAGGTAAATATATATTGTGAAGGTGTGGTGCAGTGTTTTTGTTATTACTTTTACTCAGGCGTATGTAATCTCTGAGTTAGATGAGGTCTGTGATGGGAGCTGCCAGTAACTGTAGGGTTTCAGCAAGCAATCCCTTTCCATGCAGAGAGAAGTAAGGGCATTCTTGTACGTGCAGAAAACTAATAGTGTTTAGCAAATAGTACTATGGTGTTACTGAAACTCTAGCTTGTAATTCTTAAAGCAGGATCTATCCATCATTACCTGAAACGGTGATCTGCAGTAGTGGAGTGACTGGGATGTGGGAGAGAGAATATGTGATACATATTGAAGGTAAAAAATAGATCATAGCCTGACAACAGGCAGCTCTTGCTGCCTAATGAAGGTATCATTCTTAATGAGCTTGTCCTTCTGCACCATAGTGGATAATGTATCTATGCAATTCTTTCCCTGTTTCACTAGGCCCTGGTCCAACTAGGAGGCACTAGGGCATAAAGGGATGGATACCATTTTCTAGTGCAGATTCTTCAGTGAAAATGATTTGCCCTTTGTTTCTTACTCTCTATAATAATCAGTATCATAACTCTGTGTCCAGTGGCATCTGGCTATGAAAATGACACCCATACTCGGGAGTATGTCTGCAAATGGAGCAGATGACATGACAGTCAGTGCTATAGCAGCATCATGCCTGATAAGCTTGTAGCACACTATCTTAAACAGTGACAAAAACTTGGAGCAAAACATGGAGAAAAGTCAACAAGCCCAGGCCCTACGGTTTACCAGGATCAGCTTCAGGCCATGCCCAGCTTGGGTTTTGCATGTGGCAGTGGGGAATGTCCATTCATTTAATAACATGCACCTGGTCAGAAGGGCCATGGAAAGCTGAAATGCACAGTGGGATCCCAGATATTGGTTAGGAACCAGCAGCAGGGTACAACAAGGGATGCTGATGTTTGTAGGCTTTCTTCTGGTATGCTAATGGCTCCTTGATAAAGCTGGCATGTGTTAGGAATGGCTTAACAGCACAAATTTTACAAGTACTCATTCTTCCTGGATGCCGAGTTTTACAGGAATAGTAGCTCTAGTCTGGCCTGGTAGCACCCAGAAATACTAGCTTTCTCACTGCTCCTCTTTGGCTGCCACTGTTCCTGCTTCAGAACAAGCCAGCAGCTAAGGTGGCCAGATCCTCCACCAGGGAGCTGGCTGTTCTGCCAAAGGCAAAAGTCAGGCAAGGAGCAATCCCAGTGAGGCAGTGGGTAAGAAATCTTGGGCCTGCAGGGGATAGAACAGACATAAAAGTCATTCTTCTGCTCCATTGCTTCTTGAGGAAGGTGGTGTGACTGCCTTCAAGAATGTGTATTAAGGAGTATAAGTATAACAGCTTTCTGAGCTGTTTTAAGCATTTTAAATGTTGTATTAATGGGGAAGAATTTTTTTCCAGGAAAATTCTTTCAGCAGAGGCACATCTATCAATTACTTAAAAATAGATCCCTGAACTGAATTTTCCAATTTAAAAGTTTGATTTCTAAATAAAACACTTGGTCTCGTTTTCCCTGAGGTAGCTCTGATATTTATACTTGGTTTCAGTTGTATGGGGGCTGTGGTGTGGAGTGGTGGAGCCCCACAGTTGGTGGCTGCAGCTAATGCATGAAAACAATGCAGTTCACTACTGAGTCCCACCAGTGTCTGTTTTGGGGGCAGTACAAAGGCAGAAATGAGGAAAAAGATGCAGAAAATACCTATTTACTTTTTAGCTCAAAACACTTTCTTCCTTGTATACCTGGGTAACAGCATGTAGCCAAGGCTCCTTTAGCAGTTGTTTCTGTGGAAGGAAACTTGTGAAGAAAAAATGCCTGGATCCAAGTTCTGAGAAGTCCAGACAAGCCAGGAGTGTCTGGATCGTGCCCCCTTCTGGGTCCACAGGAGCTGAGGCTTGAGTCCATTACTAAAACCTGTTGTTGGTGTTCCCATTTTTGCCTGAATCCTAACATTCAGCCTCTTTTCTAACTAGATGTCCAGCAGGTGCAGCAGTGCTATCCTGGCACAGATACATAAGGAGTATTTTTCCATCCAGAAGTGGAAACAGGTGCTCAGTAATGGCTCTGAGTTCCCTTGAAAGAAGAGCCAGAGAAACTGCCGTGTGTCCCCTTGCCTGTAAAATCCCTCTGAGACTTTAACTTTGTTCACATCAAAAGGTTTTACCCTCCAAAATTACTCCTCAGTTAAGAAGAGGAAAGATGCCCTTTGCTACTTTTGCCTGAAGCCCAATATCTTCCTGCATTCAATAGCAGCTGTGGCAGTGCTCCGCTTAATACAGGGAACATCTGGGCTGCCTGCAGTTCTGCAGAGAGGTGTCAAAAGTGTCATAGACATCCTTGAGCAAAGAAGGATCTTCACGTTTATTGCACAGAAGTGTCAGAAACAGCATTATTGAACATCAGGTTCCAATTTGGCACAGAGAGTATAACTCTGAAAAGATGTGACAAAAGCCCTTCTAGGAAATTGCTACTTAGCATTATTTTTTCATAGTTTCGAATTTGCATTTAAAGGAAAGAACAAATGGGGAGCAGCTAGGTAACCCTGACAGTGAAAGCTGCTGTCATTCAGTTTTTTGTTGCTTGCTTTGCAACCTCATTGCCGTCCCCCGAGTGACTGAGATTGATTAAATCATTGTCATCATCAGTGAGATGTGCTGCATTGATCCAGCCTCACTCCCAAAGCCAACCAATGTGATGCAGCTAATTCGGCATAATTGAAAGTTCCAGCTCCAGAAGGTCACTGAGCTGGACCGGGATACAAGTTATCATTTTATCCTTGGAACAGGGTCAGTTCTCCTGATCAGATACGATGGGTTTGTGTCACACTCTTAATTGCTTTTTCATGGTTCATGTAGGGTAAATCCGAGCTTTTATATTTTGATTGAGTTTTTGTGGTGGGCAGAAAATAATTATTGCCTGTTTTTTTTCATTCTAGCCCAAAACACGTGGCTCAGCTCTTGTTTCTTACTCAAGTACAATTCTTTTAATGAGACATTCAGATCAGGACAACTAATTTATTTAGATAAAGGATGGTATTATGATAAACATTGTTAAGTATTTAAGAAGGAAAGTGTAGCACCAGTTAAAAGCTGTCTGGAACAATATTGAGAAGAGCCTCCTGTCTTCTCTTACCACATCTCTGCCTCTCATTCCTTCTTCCATTTTCTGCAATTCTGTCCTGTGGTTGGAATGCTGCAATCGTGTTCTCGAGATGAACCAAATCTGAGACCATCGAGTTGAGTAAACTCAAAGGTCGCACCGTCAGAGGGCAGAGGAGTCGCAAGAAGACATACAGGCAGGCATCAAGACTGAGTTGTCAAGTTGTTAGGAACAGCAAATGTCACTGTTACTGCTGAAATGCCTCTGAACAGGAGCCAGGCTCCTGATGAAAGGTTGAACCTTTCAGAGTATGGCTATCAGGGCATTCACTTCATACTTAAGGATGGAGACCAAAATCTAAAGCCGCTTTCAAAACGTGTAGTTTATGTAAGCGGTACAGTGTGTGTGCATATGTTAAACCAATTTCTTACAAAGAAAAACAGTCAAACACTGAAGTGTTTGGCAAAAACCATTTTTTTATACTTTACAGAATCAAGTGGGCAAAGCTAGGAATTCAGGTGGGTCTATCAAGCTGTGTAATTGCTTTGTTGGCCCTTTGCTCATAATGAAACTAGCAGCATATCTTTTATTTCCTTCCCTTTGTATACTGTTAAAAAGTCAGCGTATTCCAATAGCTTCCATTGCTTTCTGTTTCAAGTGCAGGCCAACATGCCAGCTTTCTAATTATAAATGTCATGTGTACTTCATCACAGAAGAGGAGCTTGATAGAATCATTTGAGCAGGTTTGGTTTGGGGTTGTTTGGGGTTGTTTTTGGTTGATTGTTTTTTTGGAAGTATGTCTTCTATCAGCTATAAAGGAAGCAAGAAAATGCTAATGTGCTGGTAAATAAGATAAAGGACAGCTGTGGTACTGCAGTGGGACACTGGCTTGACACTCTTTTTGTAACAGATTAGTGTGCCTTAGTATTGGAGTCATTCAAAAGTGATTTGTGGGGAAGGGTTTTCACAGAGCAAGCAACATACAATTTTCATGAGTTTGAGGAAGCATTTTTTATGGTGATGAACAAAACAGTAAGACAGCTGGCTTAATGACAGAGTGTAAGATATTGGGGAAAAGAAAAAAAAAGCAAAACTTTTCTATAGAGTTTTTAAACCCCAGTGTTTGGGCATTAGGATAGAAATAGGAGGTAAGTCTATGCTAAATCTGTAACTCTTTTCTGAAGTAAAAGTCTAATCTATGCCAAAGGGAAATAACCATCATAATGCAATAGTTCAGATTGGTTTATGTTTTGTAAGTCTTTCAAAAGTTTCATCCTAGCAGCTTTTCAAATGAAACTTGCAATCGGCAAATCTCACTGGGCTCCTATTTATAGCATCGTAATTTTCAAAGAAAGCAAATCAGGCAACAGTTTTGAACATGAATAATACTGCTCCCAGCACTCTGCCTACAGCCCACACATTGTGTTTTTTGGCACGATTATGGCAATTAAAAAAATAAACAGCTCTTTTTAATATTTTTTATACATAAGCTATTAAAGTCAGCGCTGACACAGCTGGCAGAGAAACTCAGCGAAAGGTAAACATTCTGCTCCAAATACAATATAACATACTGTTGTGTTTGATTGTTAAAATGTGATCTTCCTGAAAGTATATTTTAAAAGTAGGTGTATTTTGTTTATTTCCTTACAGAATTTCAAAAATATTGATAACTTTTTTAAAAAATTAGTTTGCTAAACGGCGCAGCACTGGCCATTTCAGTCAATGGTTTGTTGAATTTTTAAAAATATCCTTACCAAAAACCAGGAATGAAAATGAGGTATGGTGTTTTATCCTTCAGCAGAGTGTAATAGTCTCAGCCAGTAAAATCAATTTATTTTAATAAAATTTTGTCAAAAGCAGGAAGTAATGAATGTCTTAGAGTACTTTAAAGGAAGAAAACTTCCTTTAAAAACAACAGAACTAAGATCAGCTTGAGACTTGCTTCAGTGACAGCTAGAGATTGTCTGATTCCTTGATCTAATTACTATGAGCATGTGTGAAATGAGATTGTGGAATTATGGCATGTGCTTTGTTAGAACAAAGAATGCAAAGATGTGTCCTTTAGGTAAGAACAATAAATGAAAACTATCTGTCGTGTATGTCCTGAAGCCCTCAAACTCCTTTTATTTTATATCCCCCTGTGTGTGACAGCTTAACAATGAAGATGTGCCTTTGGCGTTTTATTCCCTGCGGGAGGGAATGCAGAGGGAACCAAGAGGGCCTGGGGGCAGGAAGGCCTCCGATGTTGTCCTCGCATAGGGAATGAAAGGAAGCTTTTCCAGACCCTGTAGGTTTCAGTACAGACTAAGCTGCTAGGATGCGAGTTTGGAGGGGCACTGTACAGTTTTTCTGTCCATTCCATAATCTTGATAGCATGCCCCACACAGTACCATGAGTGTGTTGGTAGGCTTGAGAGAGGTCGTATACACTTGAGCCACGGCCAGTGTCTTGCTGTTCTGAGTTTCAGGGTGAGCTCCTTGCCAAATGCAAACTGGTGATGACTAAGTAGAGAACAATGCCGTATCAATCATCTGCTTTACAGACCCTCCACAAGCAGGACAAGTGCCCTTCTCTGCTATTGGCAGTACATAGGGGTTAGACTTCTGGAGCCATTGGTATTTGTTCTTCTGTGCTCTGCCAGTGTTTGTGGCAGCCCACGGTGGCCTGTAGGCAGGGAAAGGTCCTCTCTTGGCTTAGTCCTGGTAAGCAGGTCCCTGCAACTCTTCCCTCAGAACTCCAGGTGAGCTTCTGGAGATCCTTGTAGGGCTGCCAATGGGCACTGTGTGGCATGGGTGGCAAGCTCTGCATTGCTGCTCTAGCCCAAAATAAGTAGGAAAGAAAGTATGCTGTTAATATATATATATATATGTATATATATATATATAAATATGTATATAGTGATACAAAGCACCGTGGTTGCTCCTATGGATTCTGTATTAGGCATAAGCAAAATGATCCATTGTCCAAGACCGTTTTATGCCTGTTCAAAACAAAGAGGGGAGGAGGAGAAAAAAGGAGGTGGGGTGGAGAATTGCAAGGAATCAATGTTTGCTTAATAGGAAAAGACAGGGTCTGTGCGCACGAAATTATAATTCCAAGTTTTCTAAGACTATTAAAAAGAATAAAAATAGAGGTGGAAAAAGCAATAAAATCTATAAACATTAATTCATAGCCTGCTTTTTTTTTTTGAAGTGCATGACATTTTTTTTCCACAAACCCACTAATAGAGTTCTAAATATGAGTGAAAATAATGGATTGCTTTTTCCATTTCTGGAATCTATATCTTTACCTCTACACTTGAATAAAAACATTAACCAAGAGACAAATACTTATTTATTTTGTTTATGCTCAGCCTCAGGTACTTCTTAGCTGAAATCAATAATTAAAATGTTTATTAGCCATTGTAAGTGTTACGAATGCAACTTTGTTATACACAGATTATATATATTATCATGGATATATGAGGTATTTATGCTTAGACTTTTTAGCAAATTAACAGAATTTGAGGAGAAAAATAATGTATAGCATATTTACTGGGTAGATACTGTGCTCACTTGAGATTCACACACACACACCCACACTCACATATATCTTTCCAGAATTTTAAGCAGTAGTCTGTTCTTAAGATGAAACAGATTCACACAGAGTTTATTTAAAAATCATTATAGCAAGCATGGGGTTTAATGTAAAAGCTTCTAAAACATCACAGAAGAAAGGTACTAAATGATTGCAGGAAGTAGGACTCCTGGTACAACCAGAACTTCAAACACTGTCTTGAATGAATACGTCTCTGATAAATCAAAAGTACTTACAGTACCTACCTGAGGTTACGTATGTACATATACACATACAGAACAAAACAGTCTCAGTGTGTATTTTAAAAGAGAGACTGAGACCTCAGTATTGAAATATATATCTTGGGTTGTAATGCCTCTGCTGTTGTCTGTCTCTATTATTGCTCAGCGATTGTCTGCTATCTCTACTGTTGTCTTTGATGCTAACAAAAGAAAAGTGTTATTATAAAAATCTCTTAATTAGATGAATGCCATCTCTATGTCAGATGGTACATGGTATCAGCATGCGAACCGATATTCAAACTGAGTGTTTGGGGGCATGCTTTGAATAGAAGAGGAATAATCATGTGTATGTACACAGCACTCTGTCATAGACAAAGGTTAAATAGAGCCACGCTTCTGATTCTCTTCTTTGCCTCTTGCTCTGACCAGGAGTGTTTTTCTTAAGCAAATATGGTATCTACCAAGTAAATACAATACTATACACTGTTTTTCTCTCCAGATTCTATTAATTTGTTAAAAAATCTGGGCATTAATATTTCATATATCCAGCTGGCAAGGTGCTGACAGACGTGTTACTGCTTTGGCAGGCAGCTGATGTCGCAGGCGGCTGCTGTCCCCTGTGTCCAGCCACAGTCCTTAGTGAGAGTCGCTCGAGCGCTGCTGGATTCCTTCTCCAGATCTAAATCCGCAAAGCAAGCAGGTTCACAGGCTGGGCTGCCCCCATGCTCTTCTCCGTATGCTGCTGGCTCTGCCTTGGAGTACTTCATTCTCACATGCATACCCGTTTTTACCCACAGCTTTTCAAATGAAATGCCTTACTTTAACAAACACTTGAAAAGCTCTTCTCTGAACCCCTCCTCAAAGCAGCCTCTGCTGTGATACCTCAAGAAGTCGCATCCAGGGACAGCAGGAGCTCTGTGATAGCCAAAATGAAAGGTGGAGATTTTGTTAAATTTTCTGATGATTTTGGAATTGTTAAACTGTGAAATAGCTATTTCTTTAGATTATGTTTTTTTATACCTAACATTTATTCCTCTTCATCATTCCCTCTTTTTGTTTCTCACAGCTATCTGTGGCATCTTGCTTCAGATGAAAGTGTAAATTCTGAATAAGTCTTACCTTTTCTGCTTACCAACCTAGCACAGTGAAGCCGATGGCAATGTCACTGCAAATAAATTAGCTCAAAGAGGACATAGGTGAGCTATACCCTTCTCAGTGTGAGCAATCACCAGATATAGGTGACGGTCATGCTGTAGTCCAGCTTTTTTCTTAAGAATTGTACCCTGTGAACTGTGCTTTAGGATTAATTTCTTATGTAAAAGCTTGTGTTATCTGAGAGGCCAAACGAATACGTCTAGATTTTGAAAGGAACTTAAACACATTTGAAAAGATTTAAATACTCAACCCTGTGTTTGCAAAAGTTTGGATAGGAAGCTCATGATTAGATATCTGGTTTAATGAACAGAAATGAGGAATTTCTAAAGGCTGTCCAAAATTTGCAGTAATATACCCTCTATTTTATTGTCAGTATGGCAATGATAATACAAATAAAATTCTTCTGGCTCTGTGGGTAGGCTTGCTCCACATTGTGATCAGATCTGAGCCTTTTGTTTGCACTGACAGTAATCTGTCGAAGTTCCTGACTGTAAAGAAGCTCCTTCAAGTTTTATGAAGGACCAGAGTACTGAAAGACTGCATGCTTCCGTAATCAAGGGCACTTTGTAGGCAATGACTCCTCTTAGCAAGCAGTGACAGCCTGAATTTTGCATTCTTAAATTAGCTTCTGGTTTCTGTAGGCTTCTGAAAGAATAAGTTTTAAATTATAAGTATTTTGTTAGAAGCTGAGCATGCTAACAATATGTCCTTCTCTTTGTTTTATTCACTGTTGCAATGTGGAAATAAGCAGTATGGCTAGAAAAGTCTGCTATTTTGACTCTGATAATGGAGAAGTATCATGGTAGAACAAGGTTGTTATTTCTGTGTTTGCATTTAATTGTCAAAAAGTTTAGCTAGAATGTAGAAAAAACATTCGTGCTGTATAGAAACTGAGAGATGACTGCCATTTAATACTCATCCTCCCTTTTTCTTCTCAGCCATAAAGGACACGCTTAGTGCAATACTGATAGACTTAGACGTACCGATGCCAATAGACTTAGATTGATTTTCAGAGTTCTAGGTACATTGCATGCATCTGTCGAAAACTTTGAGGGAAGAAAAGTAAAAAGACGTTCTAGCAACAAATAATAATTTTCAGCTAAGTGAAGAAAACATGACTGGTGAAACTGTAAGATGCAAAGGATACTGAGTTCCTGCTCTGCCAGTTGGAGAGAAGATGGCCTTAGATCTGCTGTGGCATTTGTTACTTGTCTAGGAAAGTGCAGTGCTATTTAAAGCGGGCCTTGTGCTGGTGAGTTCACATGCCAGAGTTTCTTTTTGATGAATATGATCAAAGCCCATCATATGTTACTATCTAAGTATATTAAAAATGTCACAGGAACTCTTTTTCTGCCAAAATACAAAACTTGGGAAAGTTAGTCCAGAATCCTGACACCCAAGTTTGAGATGTCATGGCTAGGAGCAGCTCCTCCTAGCTTAAATTTTGCTTGTATTAGCCCCAGTGCTCCTCTGTGCCCACACAGCTGGTCTGCTTCCTGTCCAGTAAAACTCAGTTATATCTGCCGAGCACAAGGGGAACGTACTTATTATAGGGCACTGGTCAGCTCTTAGACTTCTAAGTATTACAGAAATACAAATAATGCATTCTGTGAGGAGGCTTTGAAAAGAAATGTTTGACTGTATTGAGCAAGTCAAGACGTTTGATGTACCTCCAAGGTGGCAGTCAGCTGGTGAGCCTTGCAAAACTCAGCTGCTTGTCTCTCAGCAAGTTTCTGCCTTGTAAACAGTGCCTTTGTTTTCTGTTGATGTGGGCTCCGACTCTTTAGATTTCCCTTTGATGTAGGAATGAATCCAGTGCTTCAAACCGAAACTCAAACTAGAGCTGGAAGGGCACAGAGGGAGAGGAGAAAGAAGGGAAAAAGAAAATGCAGCCTTGAGAATCCACATTAACTAAAGTTGGTGAAATGATCCATGTACATATAAGATAGCTAGGTACTTCCTACGTGTGACCATTTGGGGCAGTTCAGGCATGTGGATATACTTGAGGGTATATGAGGTTTTGTCTGCTCATTAACACCTATGTGTATGTGAACAGTGGCAACATAAAACAACAGTTATGACTGATTTCTCATCCAGAAACAGCCTGATTCGCAATGATTATTTGAAGCATGCAGTTGTGCAGACAGTGTGCAAATGGCCACAGTAAGCTATATGTAACCAGATCAGAGTGAGAATTTTGCTTGTACAAAGTGTCTATAAAATCACTCCAACTGGCTGCTAATTCAGGTGAAAATAGTAATTTGGTCTTGGACAGTCTACAGACAGTCCAGGGGCCACAGACAAGGTTGTGGCTGGTGTAATGGGTAGCAACCTGACTGCCCCTACAGGGGAAGGAGGGTGCAGCTTTCTTAGCTCTCATTCATCCTGTGGCTCTTGGTCTCTAAGGAGCCTTTAACCAATCTGTTACCCGTATGGAAATGGGAAGGAGGGATATCCTTTCTCTTGCTATTGCGTGCCAGTCTGCCTGGACGGTGGGGGCTGTTTCCAGGGCTCGGGGTCTGGCAAGGCCACACAGCGCAGTGTGCAGGACAGGCTGCCCTTCTTCATTTCACTGAGCTGTGAAACAAGGCCCAGCTATATCTGGCCCTCAGCTGGGCTAGTAAAGTCACGTACTATAAATGGAGAAGCCAGTTGGGACTGGAACCACAATCCTCAGGGAACCTTTCAACAAATCTAGTTTGAGTTTCAAATTGCAGTGAAATGTGAAACGAGGTGGGTTTCATGCGGTTTCAGGTTTTGTTGAAAACCTTTCAACCAGCTCTAGTCAGTAGCTGTGGCTTTTTCAGTTTCCTCCTTCTAATGTGTCTCTGGTATTTCTAACTGAATGTGCCTCAGGCTGGGCCCAGTTATGAGGAGGGGTGGAAATAAAATCCCGGAACGTCACTCAGCGTGCTGGGAGCTAAGGAGGAGGGCAGCGGGTGCCTCCCCTTGTGGAGCTCCTCTTTGGTCGTCCCGCTCCTTGCGGAGTTTAACCAAAGCTCCATGGAGCTTTTTGGAGCACTTAGCTGACTGCGATAACAGTGCTGCAAGCCCCTGACCGGCTGCGGCGGGTGGAAGAGGAGCCCTGCAGGCTGCATTTGGCACGTGGTCAGGCGGTCTGGAGAAGCAGTTGCGTTCCCAGCTGGCCCGCAGCGCTCACAGCCGGGAAGGCCGTCTGCACGCGGCCCGCGTGGAGCCAGCGGGGCTCAGCTTCCCAGCTGGCGAGGGGAGCCGAGGCCTGCAGGAGCGGGATGCTTTCCGTTTGGCTTCCCAGGTTGTGCAGGAGGCCAAGAAATGAGGTTCAGTTCCCATTAGCCTGTCTGGTTCTTGATTTGCTTCCTTAGTTAAGAGGCAGAGAATACTGATGTTGTTTTGCCAGGCACAGGATTGAAGCTGAGTGGCATGGAAGAATAGAGACTTAAATAAGCACGGCTTGCTGTCTCCACTCGCTTTTGTCAGTTCGTGTAACAACCTTGCTGCCAGCAACCTTCCTTACTAAATGCAGGAAAGAACAGGGGTCACGGGGAGGTGATTGTGCAGTTCTACGCTTGGTATTAAGGGTTGCCTTGAATTATTATAGAACGGTTTATATCAGAAACACACTGTTAGCCTAGGCAGCATATTGATGATTTAAATGTTTAGAAAAAAGAAAAGTATTTAGTGATTCCTTCCCAGACGTATTGGAAAATATCTTTAATAGTGTGTCTGTTAGAAGGTTATTTAAATATATCACAGGTACTTTATGTGGCAGACAATTCTAGCTTCATCTCCCCTGAAAAGCATATTTGTAGCATAATAATTTTTTTTAAGGCGCAGTAGTTATGAGAAAGACAACAATAGATCTTCTGGTAATATGCAGCTATCCATTTAAAACCTGATTTCTTTTCCCTCATTGTCTGTAGTTATTCCTTTGGAATTTGTAGTCTGTTTTTAAAAATCATTCCTGATTTCTGTGCCAGTCTTTGCTGCAGATTGTAGTAACACACTATAATTTAGGCAGTGCTCCGAAGTCCCATGTGTAAAGTTATCTGTGTAGTGCTTGCATGATCAGCATCCAAGGCAGCCCCATTTTCAGCAAGTGCCAGATATTAACATTTTGAAATTATTTCAGATCCATGATTCAGTAGAAGCCAATGGAACCTGAACTTCAGGGCTGTCTGCACTGCAGGCGGTAGCACATCTGTTACCTCACTTGTAATAGAGCGCTAATAGCTAGGGCTGCAGAGCACATACTCCAACTGAGAAGCATCCGAAGCTTTTGGAAGGTGCAAGCAGCTTGGGCTGAAGCTGGGAGTGATGCTGTTTCCTTCCCTCTTGGTATCTGAGTCAGCAAATGAGTCTCATCTGGTGCATCTGCAGGTGCAATTTTTGGTATTATTTTGGTCCCAGTGTAGATGCAATGTGAGTTCCTTTTGAGTTTTACTAGAAGTTTTTTGCAGGTTAATCCATATATGCATCCAGGGCACTTTTTGTATCTGATTGACATTTTTTGGTAGTAGGCATACTCTTAAACTGGTCTCACAGTCTCAGTGCACCACAGCCAAATTTGTGACTGCAGATGAAGTTGCAAATGCAATGAATCAGGGATGTGCTACTAATGTGCCAGCACATCTTGGGAACCATATGAATCTAAGGACATGTCTCCAGAAAGCTATAGGAGATTCAAATGAAAAAGTCTGTGCTGGTTCAGATACTACCCGAAGTGCAGTCACATTTCTCTGGCAGTTTCTCTGGGCTCACTAATTGTACTGTCATGTTATAGCTGGTTTGTGGGTTCTGATCAAGCTGCTGGCCCTCCTCATGGGTCACTGTTGAGGAACTGTGAGTTTTATTTGTTGAACCCCACAGCCCTGAAGCATTTTATCAAGGAAAGCATATCGATAGGATAGCATCTTCTGAGTAGCACAATGTCTGTATGCAACACCATAAATGGCTAAGCAGAAACAAAGAAAAGGTAATGTATTCATGGCTATTAGGGATTAAAGGACCGTTTAGGAGGAAAACTGAAGTCCAGAATAGGTACTTTTGAGCCTTCCGTGATCTTCACCAGTATATTTTTATTGAAACACCCAGCATACATGTGGTGTGTGAGTATCCTGCCCTTTGTAACCATTTGTGGTCACCTTTTTTTGGGAAGCTAGCTAGCTCCAGTGGTCTTTAAGGAAAGAATGCATGGCACTGTGTACGTGCCATTGGGGAACTGGTGACCTTGCAACACAGCCACCACAAACAACAGTGCAAGAGATTACAAGGTAGTTTATACGTCAGAGTTTATACATCCCAAGATGGACTCCAGCATCTGCCTGAGGGAGATGGGCTTGTTCTCTGTGCATAGCTCACCCTTGGTAGGAAACTGAGTATGTATGTATTTGGGCTGCCTTTACTGCCACAGAATTCCAATTCTTCCATAACCATAATTTTAATCATAGTATTTACTAGTTAGTCCATTTTACTTTTTGTAGTAGCAGTTGATTGCCATGTTATGTGAGCAGTAACATCTAAGCGGGGTTTGTTTTACTCTCATAAAGGCTTAAAATAGCAAGACTAATTTGTTTATAAAAAGTGATATATAAAAAGAGGCAATGCCCTGTGCTGAGTCTTTGTACACCACCTTTCATTCTGGAGTACATCTTTATAGTTGTGTTATAAACTTCCTCATAATGGGTTTTGTGGTGAAAGTGCTGACACAACTTCAGCTATAGAGATTTGAACAGCAGCATTGCAGTAAAAGGTCAAACAGCAATGCTACAATATAAGTAAGCACATGCAAAAAAGCAAAAGGTTTTCTGAAGCAACAGATCCTAAAGCAAGGATCCTAGATACAGACAGAAGAAATACTCTGACAGTCTTTAACCATCCCCAGGAACATTTTCCATTTGGCTTTTAGACTGCCTGCCCAGAAGAAACTGGGCTGTTGGTATTCAGTGACCAGAGAACTGCTGGAGTTCAGCTCACTGTGGCAGGCTTCTGTCATTTGCTTCTGGCATGAGCAGCTGACCATATATGAACAATAGTATATTTGCACGGCACTAAGTAATCAATAATCTAGGGACCTGTGAGAATAAGTGCATCTGTAAGGTGTCTTTACTGAGACAAATCCAGTATAAGACAACCATGCTGCAAAGCAAGCTAGTTGCTGTCCATGCTCTCGACAGCAGCTAAAACAGCATCCAAGTCAACAGCAGCTGTTTGTTGTAAGAGAATCCTTCTGGGGTACCATATGCCAAACAAATTTTTAGTATTGCTTTGCATTTAGCAGATTAAAGGTCTATTTGAATTAGCGGAAATTATGAGGAAGATTATGAGTTTTGCCAAAGAAAGATGTATGGCAATTGCATATTGTACCTGAAATGGCTGGGGGTGCAGTTTTGGAAGCAGTCTGTGTCAAGATGCTTTGTTGATGTTCAGCTTGGATGTACCTGTAACTTACCGTACCTCAGCAACTGCATATCAATTTGTTCTGTCTCAATTCTAAGCTCTCTCTCAAATTAAACTCTATAAAACATTGCAAATAGAACAAAGAAAGCTGACTGAAATAATATTTCATCTTCTGAAATATGGATTTGCCAAAGCCAGTTGCATTACAAATGGCAGAGGAGGACACTGTTCATTTGAAAGGCTATTGAGAATCTGAGAGCTCATAAGTTCAAGTCCATCTGCTGCAGACTTCATGCACTATTAGATATTACAGTAGCTTGACAATAATCTGAGCATCATCTTTTATTCCAGTCACAAATGGCTGTCAAAAAGCAAATAGTAAGAATTACTATAAACAGCAATGATTCAGCCTCAAAGGCAATGGCTCTCTATATTCTAGCAGTGTAATCTACTGCTCTACCCTTAAATTGGATATAGCATATGAAGTCCGTCAGCCATGCAGAAAGTGAAAATGTATATTGCCAAGGCCTTTGCTGTCTGGAAAACTGCTGATGAAGAGTCACAAAAGGAGTTTTAAATGCCCTAAAAGAAATTCCAAGAAACATTAAAGTCACAAATAGCAAATTTGACAACTCCCTCTGGACTAAGAAACTGCCTTCAAAAGTTTTATATTAGCTTCATGCATCATTGTTATAATTTATTAATGTACAATTTTGAGTTTTTTCAGTCTGCATGGCTGGGGAATGGTAACTGTAACTTCTTTTTCATGATAAACAGCTGTTGAAAGATTTGCCAATATTCTCTCCTCTTATAATTCAAAAATGCATGCATTGCTTTTCATATTTCAGTTTCCCCAAACGCGTAATAAGATACTATATTTATGATTTAATCAATGAAACCTGTTCTCTGTGGATATTACTACATTGTTTAGATTGCTAATGTGCATATTTGCACCTAAGCTATTAAAAATCATATATCAGGGCTGTAATAGAGCATATATTGGGTGAAAGGCATCTTTAACACTTTGGCTTTTTCAGTATTCAGTAATTCTCTGGCTATTTCTGTTCATCTTTGATTACAATCTCAGGAGCTTGGAAGAAAGAGAGAAAACTGATAGGCAGTAAAAATACAGAATTTTGAAAAGGTCACCTGCTAGAAGGATTAAAACTTTGATTCCACCTGCTCTTTATAGAGAATGTACCAAACATGAAATGGTATAACTTGAATCTGTTCTTGCAGCACTGATTGGTTTATACAGCTAGCAAATGCCACATACCATTCTCGTGGCAATCTACACACAGGAAGACTTTTACTCTGGCTGGGTATTTTTTGAGCACGCCAACATCTGATGCATGCGCTGCTCTATGGAAGGGCATTTTTTATTTTCTAGCCCCTGTAGCTGCTGAAATTTGCAGTGGAAGGCTGTTCATAGAATCATAGAATGGCTTGAGTTTGAAGGCGCCTCAAAGATCATGTAGTTCCAACCCCCCTGCTGTGGGCAGGGTTGCCGCCCACCAAATCAGACAGTAGATCAGGGTGCCCTGGGCCCCATCCATCCTGACTTTGAACACCTTCACAACTTCTCTGGGCAGCCTGTTCCAGCACTACAGAATCACAGAAACACCAAGGTTGGAAAAGACCTACAAGATCATCCAGTCCAACTATCCAGCTATCACCAATAGTTCTCACTAAACCATATCCCTCAACACGAAATCCAAACATTCCTTGAACACCTCCAGGGTTAATGACTCCACCACCTCCCTGGGCAGCCCGTTCCAGTGCCTGACCACTCTTTCAGAAAAGTAGCATTTCCTAACATCCAGCCTAAATCTCTGGACGCAGCTTGAAGCCGTTCCCTCTAGTTCTATCACCGGTTACATGAGAGAAGAGGCCGACCCCCAGCTCACTACAACGTCCCTTCAGGTAAAGTCTCCCCTGAGCTGCCTCTTCTCCAGGCTGAACGTTCCCAGCTCCTTCAGCTGCTCCTCATAAGGTCTGTGCTCCAGACCCCTCATCAGCTTTGTTGCCCTTATTTGAACCCGCTCCAGGGCCTCAGTGTCTTTCTTGCAGTGAGGGGCTCAAAACTGGACACAGTACTTGAGGTGCGGCCTCAGCAGAGCTGAGTACAGGGGGACAATCACTGCCCTGTTCCTGATGCAAGCCAGGATGCCTTTGGCCCTTCTTGGCCACCTGGGCACACTGCAGGCTCACGTTCAGCTGAGCATCAATCAATACTCCCAGGTCCATTTCCTCTGCCATGTACCACGTCTGCCATGTTGTTTTGCATCTGAGTTTCTCTGTGACCCTATAACATAGTATTTCCAGTGTCTGCATGTGTATAATATGTACTTGATGTTTTGTTCATTTCTGCGTGACGTGACAACTGAAACACCTCAAAGTTGTTTGAATTGTAGGATCTTTAATGTAGTCACACAGTGAGACTTCACAACTGACGGATTTGACACATTTCCTTCAGAAAAAAAAAAGAAGTGTTGTTTGGTTAAGGGTTTTGACAAAAAGACTTAAATTAATTAATGATCATAATATTTATTATAGGCAAATTCTTCATTTGATCCTAAGCAAGTCTCAGAGCACGTTCGGGTAAATGAGAAGAGAGATATCATTCAGGAAAACTCTATAATTTTGTATTAAATCCTATCCAAAGTACTATAGAGATTGGGCAATGCCTACATCAGGTTCTTCCCACTGAACTCTGTGACAAAATTCCTGATTTTATTTCACCTTTTGTGTACCAGTTATTACGAGCAATCTACTTTTTGGTAATAGTTATTTGGAATCCTTATCTCTGTTCCTGAAATTGAGTGCTGTAACAGGCAATAGTAGGTCCTGGTACAGCGTGATTTAGCTACTGATACAAAAATGTAACACTTTTCTGCTTCCTTGCATCAGTGCACATAACAACACTTCTTGTTCTTCCCTCAAAGATGGATTCTTCTTGTATTCTTGAAACCTCTGCTAGTGCAGGGAAGTTCAGGAGAGAGTCCAAAGGGTCCTGCGTTACAAACCTTGCTGTTTACATACGAGATCACCTTGCCCTTAACTTTGGAGCAAAATTTGTCTGTATCAGAGAAGCGTTAGAGGAGACTTCCAAACAACTGAAGCAGAAATGGAGTTACTGAGTGAGGAAATATACCGTGGGAATGTGCATGAAATATGAAAAGAGTGGCAAATATTTTCATGATTGTCATTTTCATGATTTATGTGCATGTTTTTAAATAGCTTTCACTTCATGATATCGTTACAAAAAGTGAAAGGCAGAACAACCCCCACTTTGAGAGGTTGACACTAAGTCATTGTTCTGTAAAGGCGGTTACTAATAGTCCCATCCCCAGACTGTTCCAGCACATATCATTACAGTGATACTGTAGAACAAAGATAGAAGTCAATTTGGCTTCTATTCTGCCATAAGTGAAACAATTGTTTCAAAATGTTTGCCCAGTGCCTTAGAACAGCATGGTAACAGCAGCTATCTTAATAATTATGCAGGACAGATAAACTAATGGCACAAGCAAATGTTTGCTGTGTAGGCATTTAGGCAACTGTACTAGTGAGTTCTAACAAAATAAAGTAATATTGCTTTTTGTTCTGCTGGCACTGACTTCAGGAATTACTGCCCACCCTGAAACGCCTCTCTGTCTACCTGCTCACAGCTCCTCGAGCATCACATCTGCTCCTTTAGCACACACACCCCACACAGGCTGGCATTTCTGGCCAGAGTTCACATTCTATTAACACTGGCCCAAAGTTGGGATAATCTTATTGGTTTCACTGACCCTGCAGTAATTTAAACTGAATGTAACTTCCGTAACTTTATCTTCAAATCACAAATTTTGCAGTACTGTAGAAGATCCTTAAGATTTATGTGGACATTATATGCAATATCTATGTGTCTGGGACCCAGTAAAATTTTGGTTTTACTGAAGAGATGGAAGTAAGAGGGAGAGGAAGGATACCATTTCAATTTCAGTATGACTTCCTTTATACTGTGCCTTGGGAAAGGGCTATCCAAATCTGAACATCGTGTGGAGATCATAAGGAGTTTTAATTATTTCTTCGTAAAGTTCCCTGGTCAGAAATGGGATTCTTCTTACACTATAACTATGCAAGAAATTAATCTTTTTGTTTTATTGAGGATATGGGTAAATCATAGAGGCCAGTAATGATGTGCAACTGAATGAGGATGGTTTGGCATCTTGTCTTCCACATGTTCTAGCTGTTTATTGTCTTGGAGCTCATCACTTCCTTTCTTTCTAGCATATGTTATTACTTTAGAGGGGCAGGAAGCACAGTCTGCTTTGATATGAGCTCCGTTCTATACTTATTTCTGATATTGCTACATCACTGGTGGATACAAAAGAAATGAAGGCCATAATCCATTCACAACTGCAATTTAGGTAAAATAATTGAAAAGACTCTATTTGTATAAAAGAAAGTAGCTTTGGCCCCTATTATAAGGCAATTAAAAAATAAAGTGAAAGGGAGATTCCGATGTTTCAGCTATGCAGAATTTTTAGAAATAAAAGAAGTCTCATTGAATCCATCTCAGTGAAATAGCATGAGCATCTGAGCTCTGATGGCATAAAATCCTCTATATGTAAACTAAATTATTCTTGACGTTTACTGTCAAAGGAGCATCTGACTGCCTCTTATTTCACTTCCCACCACCCTTCCCCTACTTCCCAAGTCAGACAATGCGTAGATTACACCTCCACCTAAGTGGCAGTTACAGAGCATGTCAGGAATACCCTCACAGGATATCTGAAAGCAGAGGGAAGATTTACATCAGACATGCAGGCATTTTCAAAATTATAGTTCCAGGGACGATGAGTTTTCTCAGAAAATTCCTTCTCCCATTCAGCTTCTCTCTGTCCTGCTGCCCGACTGAAGGCTAGCCACCCATATGGTGTGAAGATGTCTGGCTGGGCACAGATGCACACAGCTGGAAATTGTTCATCTTTTCTCACCCACTTTCCAGAAGTTTTATGCTGCTAGTGAATTACCTGGGAAGAGTCTTATTTTAGATGAGGGCTTTGTGAAGGTCAGGATACATATTCCCTTGAAGAACCCTTATTAACAAAAGGGAGCAAAACTTTTGAATGAATAGAATTAAGAATCCACACAGACATCAGAGATTAATTAATGGTGCGAGAAATGTAATAGCTGGCTTTTTGCACATGTGACCTGGAGTACAACCACAGCTCTTGGTATCATAGCCAAGGTCTTTTTCAGTGAATCCAGCCTTCAGTAAGAAACCTGTGTTGGTCTAGTATTCAGTGGGGAGGTTGGTGGCCCTGCATGTGGCAGGGGGGCTGGAGATTCATGATCCTTGAGGTCCCTTCCAACTCTGGCCATTCTGTGATTCTGTGAAACCTCAGAATAGTCTCTGATCTTAGCTTTCCATGTTAAGAATTTTATTTGTTTGAACCGAGCAGCTGAAACTATACACATCCTTAGGCCCTTTTTTAAGCTTTCGAGCCATGCCACAGATGAGATAGAGACTGCCCATGTTACTTGGAGGAGGTTTGGAAAGTGACTCACTGTTTTATTTCTAATTTGGTAATGTATCGTTTTTCCCCCCACCTGCACTAGGGGGCCATTGCAGGCAGCTGCAGTGATTGCCTGAGTCAATGGACTGGTGTCCGATTTCCAGAGCTAATAAATGAAAATTTGCAATGTAGTCCTGGTTCCAAAGTATGAATTATATTAGAGAAAATATGGTCTTTCTCTTAATAGTATGATTTTTCCATCTTAAAACCATGCCCCAGAAAGGAACATCACCCAGTTACCCAGGCTTGAGTTGGTCTTTGCTTACATTTCATGGTCTCCTTAATATGTGGAGAAAAAGCTGCATGCCAGTAAGCTTGTGATTTTAGACTGCTTTGTTCCTTTCTCTAAGGCTTTATTCTGGGCAAATGTACATGAGCTATTACAATTCTTTCCACAGATAATTAGCATTAATGGCATTCTTAGTTCTAATTATGAAACAGCACTTTGCTCATACAATGGCTGTAGGTACAGTAGAAGCAAGAATCCTCTAATCTGGCTCTAAAGTGATTCTTTCAAGTTAAGCTTTCATGATTGCTATGACAGTACTTTGTTTTATGGTCTTCTACCTTGTAGAAGAGGAAACATCCACTGGGCTCTGTGGCGTTAGTCATTCACAGAGTAACATCTATTTGTTCAGCCTAAATGAATGTACTTCTTATATTGGTTTACGGTATTTATTACTCTGACTGTAACTGCTTTACTACATTTCAAATGCCTATTTCAGTAGGTCTGAATCACTGAAACTACTGACAACTTGTTAAAATTGGGCCCATAAACAAGGCTTTGGTTTCAGCCGGGCTTTTGGAGCAGTAGATACAAATAATACAAAGGAAAAAGCTTTTATACTTCTTTCTCAACTTACCCTGAATAACGCCCAAACTAATATCACTTCTTATTATTTCCAGTTGTTTTACACAAAGGCTGTTATATTTAAAGCCAGAATATGTGCAGCATATGCTAAGCTATTTATAGATTTACAATTACCTCATCAGACAGAATAAGGCAGATGGTAAACATTACTACTAGGCATAAGTACATTTAGAATCAGACATTTAAATAAATTCAGATCTGTCTCAAGCTTATTTAAAGGGTTTTATCTCTTAAGCCATTTGAGATGTCTGGTTCTGCTGAGTATTTGTATCCCATTCAGATATCAGGCTATATGATCAACAGCCTACAGATAGCTGTAGAAATGTAGAAATCTTGCATATGTTTTGTGTGGTTGTTTGTTTTGTTTTGTTTTGTTTTTTACCTGACACAGGCAATTGAACCGGGAAGCCAAATTAATTTGAGAATAAAGAGAATAAAACTTCTAGATTGGAAATGACAATGGTTGACGACTTTTATAGTGTTGAAAGAATATGCATGCTTCAGGGAACATCAATTGGTCTCCCTCTAAAGCTGAAAGGCTTCATATAGAGATTAAAAAACTGACAAAGATACATGCCAGAAGGCCAAATTATAATCTTTCAACTTCAAAACCCCAGGCTATGGTGGCTTTTCACATCAATCTTACTGAAGAGCAAAATAAGAGTTCAAACTTCATCTGAGAATTGACTGAGCGCGTTTGAATGCGATTAAACTTCCCCTGGCCTGCATGAAAACATCTTAGGTTCTTCAGAATTGTTATTTTTAGACAGTTTAAGAATATATGTACAGTTAAACGGTGTTGCCAAATGCAACCAAACTGAAAAACAGACTTTGATGTCTGGGCCACAGTGATACAAATCTGTTAAACTGATTTTTCTTCTGGTGATGGGGAAGTGATACAGTGATTCTAATTCTACCATTTGTTGCTGCACTGCTAATCATTTCCAATAATTGGATTGCAGCTGAGAACAGGACTTGGCCTGAGGTTTCTTCCAAGCACATCTAGGGACTAAAGAAACGCAAAGCAGAGAGAATACGAATTGATGCATCTAAAAAATCCACTCTTCTAAGGTAGATAGCAGATACTGCTGCACATCCCTTCAAAGGCTGGCTGCAGAAGGCAGGTGTGTGCGAGCTACATTGCAGCACTGCTGGATTGTCCCCACCAGTGCAGCACTTCATACAGAGGTCTGAGGAAGTCCCAGGCCAGCAGGGAATTGCTGCCACCCCTGGGGACAGCACTGTGGGCTACAGGCTCCTGGCACCCAGTGGAGCTCACAGTGCAGCAAGCTTAGCTATGGACACCTGGTAACTTTTTTTCTGAAACACTGGAAGGGTTAATCTCGAGTGTGCATTCAAGTGCCTTGTGTGCAACTATGGATGGATGGTCCTTTTCCTTGCCCCTCATAATACTGCTCATGCAGGTAGCTAATCTACAAAATGGGTTTCCACTAAGGCCTGCCCTCAGTGGATATAAGGCGTGCTCCATGTGCTGGAAGTATACAAAAATGAACCTTCAGGTCTCCCAGCCTTGTGAGATATCCTCTGGGATATTTCAGTGCTGGACTTCACTGCAAGCTTCAAGATGTAGTCCACTCTCACTTATAAATGTCTTGCTTTTCTCCAAGTATTTTGTGGGACTGCTCTGCTTGGTCTGAGAGATCTTACTGGTATCGTAGAATTATTAGGCACAGAATAATTCTGCACACCTAGAAGAAAAGTAGCAGTGATGTATTCAGAGCCATTTCTAAAATGATTATGATAATTTGCTGTGGTAATTGCCACATAATTGCTAGGGTGGTGGCTGTTGTTTTTTTGTTGTTGTTGTTGTTGTTTTCAATTTGCCATGTAACTGTATTCTAGAAGCAAATGTTTTTTTGTATGCCTTAACCTTTAGCTTTTAAAGATAAAAAGTAAGTCTCTGAAACACAAAATCTGTCCAAATGTGTGGGAGGACACTGAACACTTTCATGATTGTTTTGTTCATGATTGGTTTGAGAAGGATACTGAGGAAGAAGAGCACAAGTGGGGTCACTGCTGCCTGGTGCAGCAGTCCCTGCATCTGTGTGCTTTGCTGTGGATGCCTACAGAAGATTGTCCTTAACAATCTTATTGCTGTTATATGTTGATACAGTCTGCACAGGACACAAAGCCATCCGAGACACACTGTGGACTTACACATTCAACACCAGATACATATTACCATCACTCTTTTTGCACATTACGAGATAACAAACAGGATATCTTTATTTGGTCCGTGAGTGTGTTAAATCCTAGGCAGAATTGAGTCTGAATACAAATAATCTTCATACTGCAGCAAGTGATAAATATAAATTGTTTGTCCAGCACTGTCATATCTATCAAACTCTATTGTTAAAAATACAAACTGGAGTTGCTGCAGAACTCAATAATGTGTTTAGATGTTATGCTTGGTTTCATTAAAGGACTTGCAGCTCAGCCTTTAGATATATAGAATTGTCTGGAGGCTTTAAACCTCTTTATTATATATGGCATTAACATGCTAAACCTAATCTCTGCTGCCAAAGATGAAGAGTGACTTACTCTTACTGCAGGTAGCTCAGCCCTCATTTCTTGTTGTTTGAAATTCATTCTGTTCCTGTACCTTGAAACTTCTCTTTCTTCTTACATTGCCTTTTTAATAACTGAAACCATATCAGAAGGGGGAAAAAAAAACCAAACTAATGAAACTTCTACAGATAAAAAAGCAATAATCAGCTCACCTTCAAAATGCTGTCAGATAGTACAGATAAATCATGAAGAAATAGAAAGCACGGTGTTGTCCACCTAATTATAGATGGATTAATACAGCATGTAGTCAAATCCTAAATATTTGGTTTTGTGATCATGGTAAAATGTAATTGCTTTTATGCAGTTTGTTGCCATAGAATCAATAGGATCACTGTGCTAATATGCAGAAGGCTTTCAGAGATGTACTTTATGGAGTCATGTTTTGTAGTGGCCAAATTATTTTTTATAAGAGTGCTGCTTTCCTTTTGCTGGTTTGGAAGGTCTTGGTAAATAACTAAACCATAATTTCCTGCATCATGTAAATGTAGTAAGCTTTAATTTAGGGGAAAAAAAAGAAAAAAAAAGAAAAAAAAAAAGTCAGCTTTCCTTTAATAAGTTGTCAAAATAATTGCTAAATGTAAGTTAATCATTTAGGTCCTTGATGTGTTTAGCCCATCTCTTATTAGTTGGTTGAATTTGTTTTTATGATGTAGTTAAGAGCAGGCTCCTTTGATCTGAGATTGCTCTATTTCATTCAGTATCTTTAACTTCTAATGAGTGTAATTTTAGTGATAAAAGTGGTTCCTAGCCAAAGTGCTGTATCAAAGCCTTTATAAGGAAATAAAGGAACTCGCTGCTTGTGAAGAGAGCTAATCTTAGTTTTCTTTCTGAATCTGGAAGAGAAAGGGGGGAAGATCCTCCAGTTGTCAGTTAGCTGGCAAGGGCTGTCTTGTCAGAGCCTTTTGGATGAGAGCATAGAAAGGAAACTCTCTGTTTATAGATTCAGAAGTTTTGAGAATGCAGGAAGAACTGTTCATGGACAAATTGAAAGAAACATTTGTATTTTATCAAGTAATTATTATAAATACTTAAATAATGTGGTCTCTGGACTACATTCAATACTATACAGTTTTGAAGTGTCCAAAACCAATAACTGTTCTCAAAGAAGTTCAGATCACTTCTAGGCTCTTGAGTGAGTGGAAATTTTGGAAATCTGGCCAGTGGTGTCACACTGAGAACTTCAAATGGCTAAATGCTTTGAAAGTCTGTCCTTAATCTTGTGCCAGACAGGAGGTGAACTCTTTGATAATTTGGCCCAGGGTTTCATTGTGAAGAGTTTGGTTGCAAGTCCACTTGGAAAAGTGGCCTTTGATGAACTTTTCTCCATTCACCAAATGCAGCGATGGGAATGGGAAATCCTCTCTAGTGATAAGATTTTAAAACTAGTGATATTGGGGAAATAATTGCATTTATTTTCAGATTGTTTCTGCAAGATACACACTGGAAAAGAGCTGTCAAGGGGGGCGCAGCAATGAGATGCTAAGGAAACATTTTCAGTCACTGTATATTACTTTCTAAACTTCAAGGAAAACTACTTTTTTACAATTATACTGGCTCCACATAGAGCATAAAGCATAAATCAGGAGAGGAGTTTGCATATATCATATGTCAGGAGCCGACATGTGCAAGAACAATTTAGGAAAATTCTGGGACATGAAGCCAGAAAAGAGACTTCTTGCCTCTAGCACAAGTGTTTGATTCTAAATGAAAACTGCTAAGAAGAGATGAAGGAACAAAAGAGCTACAAGCAATCTCATGCTCTCTGTGCCACAGAATCTGGGGAAAGTCCCTGGAGATATGAAAAGATGTTGCTTATCTTTGCATTGTGAAGAGCCTTTTGGTTGTTGCTGCTGGAAGTCTTGGTTCTATCTTTTGCCAAAAAAAGATCTTGTACCATAAAAGTAACTTACTGCTCCCCTACTCTCCAAAGAAATCACTTGATGTTGGCAGAAGGAAGCTGGTGCTGTTCCATGTAGGTGTCTCACTTGTGAATTAAATTGTATGTATGGGATACACTAAGCTGGCACAACACCAGCTATGTGCTAAAATATGCAACATGGTAACACATAGATTCTTAGCAAAAAATAATACGCCTGATATTTCATTTTCAGATTTAATCACTCATTGTGCAGATGCAAACTAAATACTTTTAGTGATCAACCCACCTGCCCTAGTTTTCAAGGCTTAATGGTAACTTTAACAGCAAGGCTGTCTCCTGAATGTATTTGTTCATCTTGTTTTTTCGCTGATTATACCGGAGTCATCAAAAAAGGGAAATATTCACCCTTCCATGAGGAAAAATATGTGACAGGAACATGTCTTGCTACAGAGAGATTTCACAGCTGAGAAAAGTTGAGCAGAGTTCCCAGAGGCATGGCTGCTTTTCAGAGGCCTGTAGACTGCAAGTCTACTGCTTCATGTCCCAATAAGCTGCACAGGCAGCAATGAATTCAGCCCTAGGATGGGTGATTCTGTTAATTGGGATTGGCAGGCACAATGGGGCTATGATCACAGTCACATTAAAATGATGCATACTGACTGGGCTGAAAAAACACCCACATTATGACATCCCCCCAGTGACATTCCTCGTTTTTAAGGATATCTGAGGGGACACCAGTAAATGTCTTCCTATGTTTCCATCACAATTACTAAATAAGCTAATTAGACATATTAGATGTAGGCTATTTGATTACTAGAGATTTAGCAGCACCTGCAAATAATTTATATGAAGAGAGACATATGTTATCCTGCAAAGCATGTGTACAGTAAACAGTACCCATAAACTTTGCAGTCAACATGTGATCACTGAATTTCAGCTGCTTGAGGGTTTAATGGCTCTGTTTGAAATGGTCAACAAGGAAAATGTAGACTGCTTTAGGAGCCCATTGTATACATACATGAGGAAGCCTGAAATGTCCAGGTAGCTGGAATAGGCTTCCATGTGGGAATTTCCCTCAGTACAAGTCCTATTTTGTTTAAAACTAGCCTTGCTGGGTAACACCATGTCAGATGTATCTGTAGGGCTTCCAAAGGGGTAGAAATCACAGCACCAAGGGCAAGCTGCATGCTTAGGCCAGGGGGAGATGGAGCTGTCTGAAGCCAAGTTCCTATGGGCACATAGGAACTCTCTCATGTGAGGCCGCTCCGGGGCTCTCAGCAAAGTACGGTTTGACATTTGAAAAATGCATGTTTCTCTGAACAGAAATCCAAACTCCATCCTAATATATCTTACTCAGAAAAAAATATGATTTGCTGACATAAAAACAATAAAATTACAATAATTTATTTGGAATGAGGTGAAAACAGCCAATGTCTCCTGACATTTATGTAAGTATCATCGAACTACTTACTGTGATCCACACAGTATAACTGAGTTACAGGATTTCTCTATGAAAACAATAATGTTATGAATAGATCGGTGCCATTTCAGTGTTATTTCTTGATCACAGTAAGCGGTAAATTTTCCAATGACAGCAAGTTCTGCCCTGGGAATGAGCATCTCAGCAGACACCTTGCATGACCAGCAAGGACTTGCCCTACTGTGCAGTCCTTGTGCATAGTCTTGCTTCCATGGAAATGAGCCAGTTCTTTTTATAATCTTTGGGTGACTCTATGCAGAAATGCAGTGATATTGCTACAGTATCACTGTGCCAGTAGCTGACTCTAGTGCTTTTGTTTTAGTAGCACTTTTTCATAACGCACAGAAGGTGTGTATTCTGTAATTTCCATTTGCTACACAGTCTTTCCCACGCAGATTCTGGACAGATCTAATTTCTACTTAGTGGAGAAGATCTGATAAAGACAGGTGCAGGTTAAACATTTCCATCCCATTGTTCCCTGAATTTCTAGCATGAAACAGTGACACTTGGATTCCATCTAATGTCTCCACCAACTACAGAAGAAGTGTAAAAAGTTAGGCAAATAAAATATGTTAAATAATTGCAAACATGACTGACATATCTGCAAATGTTCTCTTAGCTGGGCTCTACGCAGCTTCCAGTTCCTTAGCTTATGAAACAGGACGTGATCTTGAAAGTGAAGTCATTTCTCACTATTTTAGATCCTCACAAGAATATTTTGACTTCCATCCTGGTAAATGATTAATCTACTTCTGTAATATTTATATCTTAAAACACCAGTTATCCATAAAGTTAGTATTAGACAGTGCAGTGACACGCAGGACTTTGTGAACAAGCCACCGCCACGTCTGGGTGTTGGCACAGCGTGCTTCATGCTGGCAGGTGAACTGGCCACAGGAGAGGCTCTGATGGCAGCAGGTAGGTGTGGTTACCCACAAGACTGAGCCCTGCACATGCTCTCACAAGCAAGACATGGCAGGCCATTCTGTTGGTAAAATCGCCCAACAATGGGTCAGGGAAACAATACTGCTGACTCAGGGTATAGAGTGCATATAGCATTGGAGGCCATCTGTCAGCAAAGCTGTACGTGGGACCTGGGATCCTTCAGCAGGCTGAGCTCAGGGATCTATAGTCCTTCCCATTCCAGCATGACCACAAGTACAGAGGAGTGTTGGCTTCTGTAACACAATGTGAATGCTCTAACATTCTTTTTAAGCTTACAGTTGCACCACAGAATAAATTAGACCACATTATAAATTAAGTTCATGCTAAATTTCAATTGTGTGAGTGATCTCTGTGAAGATGTAAGTACTTTGCAGAACTGAAGTCTCAAAAAGCTTGTTATCCTGGGAAAGAGTTTCCCTGTTTCATCTGCAAAGTTAACTAGATCCACTGACATGGGAACAATGGAGCAGCTCAACTTATTCCGAGTTAGGACAGCAGTGTAAAGTGCACAGTACAGTATGATACAATCTGATCTTTAAACACCAAAGTGATTATGTCAGGGGCAAAAAATGAAGATGTTCCCATCTCTCCCTCTCCTGAAGAAGACAGTTGAAAAGAAACCGGATGTTTTTACTTCTGCCTTTCTGCAGGCTGTGGCCAAGCACGAAAAAAAGTAGCATAAAAGGTTTTTTGAAGGTGTTTTAGAATGTGTGAAGTAACAAGGTAGAAGTGAAGTGTTGTCTCAGATTTAACTCTCAGGTCTTTGCTGAGATACATCTTGAATTTGGTTTTAATTTCTGTTAATCAGAAAGTGTCAATACTAGTGTTTTCAATTATAAATAAAATGTTTGGTTTGACATATTTAATAACATCTTATATTAACAGCCTGTCTGAATTGTTAATAGTTACCATAGCAACTTCAGAATTTTCCTCTCTATCATCATTTGCAGCCTTTGGTCACATCATTTCAAAAGTTTGGTTTCTGTGTTGGCATAGCTTACTTGCAAATTTATTCCTACCTTTCTTTTTCTTTAAAGGGCTACTCATTTATGTTTCTGCAGAAGTGCCAAAGATTTCAGCAGCTGACAGCAAACTTGCTGCCATTCTTAAAGCATTACACAGGCAGTGGCTAAAACAGTGTGCTGGAACTGAGCAGAAAATGGGCTGAGTTCATGGCTTATGCTTAATTTTGTTTGAAGTCTCAAAAAAGCCTCAGGTCTGAACTGGTGAATATCAGGTTTAGCCTTGAATGTCTGCGGCTTTAAATTCTTTATCTATAATGGTTTAAATAAATGGATAACTCTTTGTGTGGGTAACTGCTTTTGTTTTCCTTTGCTCTCTGTTGTGTCTATATAGTCCAGCCAAAAAACTTCTCTTCTGTATGTAGGTATAGCACCCACTTCAGGTGGGCCTCACTTCCACCTTCTCTCTGGACAGTTCTCCATCTCTCAGTTACTGAGGATACAACTTCTCCCTGTGATGTTATCATGGCAGTTGAGATCATAGTTAATACTCAGGATTCATTGTCAAAGGTTATTGAAGGGGGAAGACTTGGCAAAGTAATTAAAGGACACATCTGAATGGCTTTTGCTAAATTACTTACGTCTTAAGATAGTCATTTCTTGTCATCTGAGAGAATTCCATCTAGTTGACCTCTGTGGGATGTGTCGTGGTCCAGATTTCTCTGTCTGGGCTTTTGTTGTTGTTGTTGAAGAAAGTGAAGTAAAGGAGATAGTTGTTTTGTGTTTATTTTTATTTTGGTTGGCTGTTATTGGTAATTATGGATAAGAAAGGGTTTAATAATTAATCTGTGAGATTCACAAATTTTTATTTGGATACATGCCAACAGTGAATGGATGGCTGCAGCTGAAAGTAAATATATGAAGCAAATAAATGGCACAGTCAGTAAGCTTTGCTTGTTGTTTCACCTCAAATGATTCTTTCTTTGGCTCTGTTCCACTCCTCAGGGTGACAGGACACTCAATCCCTCGAGTCCTTATGTTTTTCAGCCTTCCTCCCCCAAATGTGTTAGTACTTACATCTAAGTAATGCACTTCTATATACACAGTGCTTCTGGCGCATCCCACAAAACCCCTCTCTATTAATTTACTCTTGCCTTTTATTCTGTGTCCTTTCATCTATGCCTGCCATCTTCCAATAATGACCTCAACATCCATCCACCTCTTATCTACTCCATCTACTTCTCTCAAAATATTTTTGTGCTTTTAGACAAAATGGTCAGAACATGGTTATATAAACTCAGCTCAGCCACGTGGGCAATCTTATTCTAATGATCCCATATTTGCTTTAAAGCTTTTGATTTAACAACATTTAGACACTTTTTTTTTTTTTCAAGTAGAAATGTGTGAAGTCCATAAATAGTTACAATTTTTTCTTCATATTTTTTCTCTCTATTTTGTACAGAACTTGTTAAGGTTACTTTTAGTAAGATGTACAATAAGAAGAAATAAACATACATTTGGGTACCTTTTTCACCCTAAAAAAATTAATTTAAAAAAAAAAAAATTAATGCTCCTGGGAGCTTTTGAAGGCAAGTCAAATGTCCTGCAGTAAATGTTGTACCTGTTAGCACATGTCACAGTAAACTTTCATTGCTTGATGATTTGTTATTGGCCTCCCACTGACACATTAGTTAAAACAGAAAACAGAATAAGTCTCACTTTACCAAGATTAGCAGGGTTGACTCAATAGTAAAGTGCTGTCTCTTAGAAAGGTGTGGTGCTTGAGGGAACAAAACCAGAATGACCTCAAACTGCACTGCCTGTTGCTCACTGATTCTGTCCTTCCCCTGGCAGAAGGCCATCTCAGCATCATTGCAGTCCTCCAGTGGATGCTGCTATGGACACGGGCAGAAAAGAGCTAAGTGTGAGACAGAGAAAAGGCAAAGACAAAAAAAGGGGAAACCCTTGAATGAAACAAAGAACAAAAATGTGATGGGTGCTATGGGTACTGATGGAACAGCTCTACAATTTCAGCTTAAGTCCTGCCACAAACAAGATTTTCTATCGCTCTTCCAAGTGTTGAAAAAGCCTGTAGTCTTTAAATAACTAAATGTTACATCTGCAAATCATCTGTGGAAATAATCCATATGTATTTTTAAAATGAAGACGTATTATCCTCATATGTATCAAGAGCTCAAGCTTTAAACTGTTCCTCTACAGCTGTATTCTCCTTCTCCTCTGAAAGAACAGCCAAGAGTGAAAGGAGATGGATGAACTCTGGTCTGGTTTGCATGTGTGTTGTAAAGTGCTGCTCTGGGATGGACACAGAAGAGCATCTGAGTATTTTAACAGAACTGATCTTCTTCCTGAATATCTTCATTCTTGCAGCTGCTTTCCCTTTAAAATCCTCACACAGGAAATACTTTTCATGTGCTTTGAAATCTGTTTCCTCCTGCACCCTCGTTCTAAAGCACTTCTAGGGATTTGCTGGTTAAAAGACTGCAGTAATTACTTCTGTTGCCACAAAACTGTGATAGATGAGTCTGCGAGTAGCTCTCATACAGATTCACCACAGAAAATTACTGTTCATATTCTCATATTCGAGGACATTTTGAGGGTTGTTTTCCAAGCGTAAAATCCCACAGCATCAGGTCTTGTAATTTTGTGTCTCAGAATAACGTTGACAGAAAGGTTTGACATGGCTCAGCTGGCCTCCCACAAAGGAGAGGGCTCCATGCTCTGCTCTCCACTGCCCCTGTGCAAAATGTTACTGGAGTAGCAAGAAAAGTGCCAGCTGCAGAGAACAGCTACACAGAGCCTGTGGAAATGGGCTGTGCAGTCTCAGAGATCTGCCTGGGAAGAGTCAGTTCCTTGAGCCATCCATGTCTCCATGCTGGTGTGCCCCAGGCTGGGCTGAGCCATGATAGAAGGTTGGTACCCTGCCCTCCCCGAGAGCAGAGCCCTCCTGCCCACTGCCCAAAGCCCTGACGATCGCCAGCCAGATGTAATGCTTTGCATATGAAGTCACAGCAGAGAGAAGCTAATGGCAGAGGATTGGGTTTGTGGAGTAACGGAGGGGTGAGGGCAGCCTGTGGTTTGGCTGTTTATGGGATCTGCTTGCATTGTAGTGCTTTGTGAGCAATGGAGATGAAAGTTCACATGTTGAAATTCCAACTCATCCATACAATCCAGTGCCAGGCAGCACACAGGTTTCCCCAGAGGTGAGTTCGTTAGCAGTGGTGTGCAGCTGTGCCCCATGTGCCAGCACCTGCCTGGTCCCATCCACTGCTCTGGCTGCCTCAAGGCTGCCTTGAGAGCCATCCTCAGGGCACAGCCATGCAAGTGGGGCCAGCAGCTCCCACTGCACTTCGGCCTATTTTGATCTCAGATAGATTAGTGGTTTTTGCATTGTTGGTATCCTTTTTTTTTTTTTTTTCCTTTTTTCTTTTTTTGTCTTAAAAAAAAAAAAAAAGTGAAGCAAATTGATTTGCAAATTAAGGTAAATCTAGCCAGCCTGCTGCATTATCCATCATTTTGTGAATAAAGTGGATATGTATTGATTCATATTCTATCTTCCTGTAGTGGTTAGCAACTCAAAAGTCACTGTGACTGGATAGTAGGTGTTCTTAAGGAGGTAAGCTGTTGAGGCTTTTCATGCCTTGTTATGCTGGTGATTGCCTTGTGTCACATCCTTTCATGTTGCATCAGTTCCTCTGCCAATGTGACTCGAGGTCAGCAAAATAATATTAGTGTTAAACTGGAAGGCAAATATGCCTGTCTTCAGATGAAATATTGTACCTACTATCAGCTCAGATAGTGTATGGTCAATTCTAGTTTAAGGAAGATATTTAGGATTCTGTTATCTGTTAAAAGTGGGTAATTTTCTCTTACCTTGAACCATGATAGAAGCTGAATACCAGTCTTCTCTAATTGGTGCGCCACAGATGTGGCCAGCAGTTTTGTGTATTTTTCCCCTCTCAGAAAAAAGGAAAATAGTTACTGCATAGCAATTGTCATCCCAGCTCCATCCTCAGCTTCCCAGGAGCACAAGTACACTCTCACTCAGGCAGCGCCAAGGAGGCCCTGTGTAAAGGAAGAGAAATCTGTCCCTTTCTGTCAGTAAAGAAACAGGAAATTGGGCACAATGATTACCTTGAATGCATGCTGCAAATGGAGAAGAGGTTGCAATGATGCTTCCCCCATTAGGCCTCATTCAGGAACAATTTGTAATGTAAAAGTCATTTCAGATGATTGCTTACTTATTATTTTTTCTGCTGCATGTACATTAGCAAGCAATTTTTAACGCATACGCAGTGGGTTCTTTGGGGTCAGGTTGCTTTCTTCAAGCATTTGTTTTGTTTCATTTGGATATGATGAGGTATGAGAGAACTGTTTGTTTGCTGTGGCCAAAGCTTTGAAATAAGGCAAACACATCTAATGTACTTGGTAGCAGCCCTAGGTCCCCATAGCCCAACACATCCAGCACACCTGGATGTTGCACACCAGGTTGCTTTTTGGACTTAGTAGAACCCAATTTCAGCCCCCTTTTTTCCCTCAGCCAAAACAAACTTCACAGAAACCTTCCCACCAGACAGTCAGTTCCTCAGCCTTTGTGAGAACCACCTGACACTTCCCACCTGGACCTGATAATTGAAAAGAGCTGACTGGCACTGAGCTCTATGGCTCTTTACGAGGCAGACCACCCCCAAAATTCGTGCCTTTTCCTCAAAGCTTGTTTTTGGAGAAGGAAAAAACTTCCGAATGGGAGACGGTAAACACTATAAAAAATACATAGCTCCAAAAACACGTCTGTGTTTTTAGAAGCTGTGAGATCTTCTCAAATGTGTTTTGGAAAGATGATATATATAGCGTCTGTGCATACGTATCTGTGTGCACACAGACACACCTGCCTGACTGCACCAAACAGGTTCCCATGGAGGAGCATCAGGTGGAAAAGGGGGAATCGTGTAATCCTCCTGATGCTTCAGTCATACAGATTTGAACCTGCTCATCTCTTTCCATTTTGTACTGCTCTAATGCAATGTCATGATGGGCACAAGCTGCACAGAGAGCTGGGGGTGCCCCAACTCTGGAGGTGCCCAAGGCAAGGTTGGATGGGGCCCTGGGCAGCCTGAGCTGGTGGTGATAACCTGCCCATGGTAGGGGTTGGAACAGGATGGGCTTTAAGGACCCCTTCATCCTAAGCCATTTTATATGGAAGAGTTCAGAGAAGCAGGGCCTGAGTGATTAAAAGGTAATAAAATTTATTCAGAGCTGTACCACTCATTCCCTCTGTTTCTGACTTTTCTCAGCAGCATCTTTCTTGGCACCAGTATAGATGGAGAATGCTGTTCTAGGAGCACAGTGTTGCCTTACTTTTTGTAACCTGCTTGTTTTTCCATGTTAGCCTTGGTGTTCTGCTCTTTGTATGGACCTCTCTATCCTCTATGAGGAAAAAAAGATATGAATTCTTTATGTCTTTATACATAAATTGTATATAATGAAGAGATATCTAGAGTTAGAAAACTCCCAGTTCTGATCTTGGTAACATTCCTCTAAAGTACCCAGGACCAAAGAAAAGGACAGATTAAACTGGGCTTTTTGCTAACTCTTAAGAAAAGAAAAAAGAAAAAAGCAACAGAAAGAATGCATTTGAAAGTCAGTTAAGATGACTTCCAAAGTGCAAAGAAGACAGGAGGTCACTAGTCAACAAAATGGCATTTTGGCTGTAAAGAGTCTTTATTGCACCTTGCTCCTGTATCACTTGAGGAGTGATAAAGGCTCTTTTCAGTGGGAATGTCAGCTTTGCTCATCTCTGTTGTTTTTTTTTCACCTTGTTGTATGTACATCTGTGCTGTGATTCTTCCACAGAGGGGACCTGAGCTGTCCGTGAGTCACTGGCTGATATAACTTTGCCTCACGTCATTTCTTTTCTAGGCCGTAAACCCAGAATATCCTTGAGGTTATGTGTGAAGATGAAAAGCTTTTTCCCATCTTTGCTCCCCTTTCCCATTAATTCCTACCATTGCATGAGACTGATTTTGTGAAGGTATCACAGAGCAGACCTCACTGGGGTGTGTCTGCACAGTGATATTTGCTAAGAATGCTGGTAAGAGAGGAAGTGGGTATGTGATGGAGATTCTCAGATATCCCACGCTGGGATATCTCAGTTCTTTTTGCTGGCAAAGGCAACAATGGCCACTTGTTCCTTTCGTGTTTTTCTTTCTTTTCCCTCTTAAAGGAAATGAAATGTAAAAGATATGTTAGCACAGTCTTAAGACTGAGATTTAGATGTGTTTTTCAGTGTTATGTTTCCCACAGCATTCATAATTCAATGCCCTTCCTACTGTAAAGCATAAAAATTAACATCCGAGTGTACACAGAAACACTGTGAGAAATACTGTGGCAATTTAAGAACAGTGTTAGGTTATGTCTACTCAGCTCCTGGATGAATGTGTCACTTTAAGTATTACTGTAGAAGTTACTTGATTTGGGCTCATGTTTACAGTCCTGGGTATCAAGGTTTCATTACTTGCCCGGCATCTGCAGCACGTGATTTGGGATTTTTTGTTTCTTAGGGTTTGCTTAGTTGCTTAAAATCACATGCCAGCTTAAATACCAACCTCCTCAGCTCATGGCCATTTCCACTCCAGGGTTATTTGAGCAGCTGCATGTATCTTCAGAATCTTTCACTTTTAAAGCAAAAATTTCCTGTCCTTGCTGACTCTTTATGTTTAAAAATTAATCTTAATAAAGCTTGAGCAAGAAAACAGCTCATTGTTTTTGAGAATAAGGTGAAGCAAAAAGGTTGCTTTTCCCATTATAAAAATTGCATGTGGCTCTTATAAAACAGCTCTAAAGCCACAGCGGTGAAGCCAGGAAGCTCTGCTTTGGCAGGAGGACAGGTGTAGGGGGAAGAGGGGCCTTTAACTGTTCCGGTAAAAATGTATTTTGCTTTGCTGAGCACTTGGAAACCATTGCTCACTCATACTCTGTGGTCCTTCAGCAGAGACCTCCTTTCTCTGCTGATGCTCCTGTAGCAAATGGGCTACATATCCATGGATAGGGAGCAATGACTCAATTAATGGCTCTGGGAAAATGTGATAAATTTATGTACTGGAAGAAGCAGCGTTGTGTGTTGCTGCACTCACTTTTACTACTACTTCAACTCTTCTTTCCACTCTTAATCTACTGTGGCATCAGACCTTATGCTAAGTGTGATTTTACACTCCATAACCATGCCTAGCATGTTACTCTCGTTAAAAGGTATGAAATATGGCAGAGTGAAAGTTTCTGGAGACATAAGCCATTGCTGCTCTAACAGACAGAACCTGAAAGTACTCTCAAAACAAAGCAACTTCAGGTCAGGGATTTTTGTTGTGCATCAGCAACTGTGTGGAATCTCAGAACCACAGATGTGGCTGTAAGCAGTTTGTAGAGCAGTCAGTGATTGTATACTTGATGTACAAGACATGGAAGCCCAGGATTTTAGAGCAGAGCTTATTTCTGCATCAAGGGGAGCCAGCTGGTGCTCTACTGAGAGGACCAGTGGTTTCTGCATCTTTTATTACCACAAAATGCATACTACAGCCAGAAACACCTCTGTCTGGATTAACTTCATTTGTTCTTCTGACCTCTTCATCCTTGAAATGTATGAATGTCCTGGGGAATGTGCACACTTGGCAGCTGAGGAGGCAGGATGTGAGTGACACTGGGTTGTGCTGGCGGTCTGGGCAGTGGCTGAGCCCAGGCTGCTGGAAGGGATTTCCTGAGCCCACAAAATGCACTGCATGGGCAGTGAGGCTGGGCCCTGACCTGCTGTGGGGAGCACAGCTGCTGAGAAACACACTGCCACTTGTTGTGTGGGTGTTAGCCTCATCTGTGCCTGGCTGGGAGGAGTGAAGGAGAAGGAAGAAGCTCAAGCACTTCTCCAGAGGGTCATCTTGCTGTGGGTTCAGTACAGTAACTGTGGGAGTTCAGTGTGTGGGTCTTGCTTCATGACGACACAAACCCTTTCCCATCTGAAAAGTCAGCTTCTCCTGTGACAGCAGCAAACAAGTAGTTTCTCTATGCATTGTTTAGGAAATTAGGGTATTTAATATTAAAATAGTGAGTAGTTAACAGTTTTCGCTTAGACTTCTCTGCAAATAGGATAGAGGACTTCAGCCATCTACAGACTGAGAAGTTCACAAACAGATGAGCAAACGGTGCTTTTCTACAGTGGGATACAATGTTTCTGGAATTGCAATAGCATATGAATTCAATATCTCCAAAAATAACACTTCCATTACTGGGTGGATATAAAAAATCTGGATTTCTCGGAAAGAGCAGAGAGCATGACAGTTTACAACAGCAGGCTCAGAAGGAAGTTTGTAGAGCTGTAGTTTCCTCTGGAGACACCGCAAAGCTTGCTCCTGACAATAGTTTTACATACAGCTTTAAATAAATGCCAATTTGAACCCTCTCGAGGCTGATAAAAGCAATGATTGTGATTTGGGTTGTTCAGAGTGTCATCTGCAGTAGGTGAGGCACAGCCTTGTGCCCAACAACTGGTTGGCAGAGCCAGGTGCTCAGGGCTCCCATGCTCCGATATCGCAGGCTGAGCACAAGGGAAGGCTCTCCAAAGAAGCTCACGCTGTGGCACCTGCACAGCAGAGACAGGAAGGCTCCAGATCCTACTCAGCTTTCCAGGAAACAGAATCAGAGGAGATCATTACAGTCAGGCAAAACTCTCGTGGCTACAGATGAGAATAGTATACATCTCTTTTTTTTTTTTTTCCCAGGAATTTCTAGTCTCTGATCTGAATGATAAAAAAGCCTTCTGTGGTGTCATATTAGATGAGATTAGTGGTGCAGTTCTGGATTTTTCACATTTCTGATTTTCTAGTTGTTCCCCGAATAAGTAACAGGAGAAAATTGTGACCGGTACATTGTACCAAATTGCTGACTGATCAGACCAGCAGCATTTTAAAAGTCCTGTGGACTTTACATTTCTTCTCCAGAGTGTCAAACAAAACCGTTCAACCAGAGTATTTTGGCCATGTGTCAGTGCTGTTGCAAGCCAGAGAATTTGCAGGTATCTGCTCTTGATGTACTGCAATTTGGCATTAAGCTCAAATAATGCCTGTGTTGTAGGTTTCAGTCTTTTCCTCAGTAGTTATTTTGATACCACTTGTACTTTGAAGAGATTCCTTCTGAAAGACGTTTTTATAGCAGTATTTATGCTGTAAGTCAATATTTATTCCATGGTGTTCTATGATATGTTGGTATATACAGATTTTTCAAAATTGTATTTCTTATTAGTGTTGGAAGTGCAGTGAGTGGGGCAGACAAGGAATCATTAGATTTAGGGAGTTTTCAATATTCAGACCCCTGAATAAACAGCTGCACTCTTCAGCAGATTATTATAATAATAAATACAGTTTTATGGAACATCTGTGCCCAAAGGCCTCTTCAAAAACACATTTAAAATGTTAGTGTATTGCAGTCTCTTCTGCTTCCCATCACGTTGCTTTTGTTGAATTGAGAAAGAGCTACCACAAAACAGTCCTGCCAAGATGTCACAGTAATCTGAATTTACAGGGAAAATGGTAAGGAAAGAGAATAATGGGCAAAACATATATGATTACAGAAAAATCTTGGTTTCCTTTATTAGTGTCAAGCCAAAACAAATTGTTAATGTAGGCCTAAGGTTGCTCTGCAGTGCTCTTACCTTACTGAGACCACAGCTGGCTGGAGACCCAGCAGGGCGAGGGAGCTCTTTCCCTTTTGCTGGCATGTCTGAGTCTGCATTTCAAATACTGACAATGAGTATGGGATGACTTAGTACAAGAGTCCAGTGGAAGGCTGCTACAGTAGTCAAGGGCTGAAGTATATGATGTAAGAGAGAGCTGGATTTGTTTGATGAGGAGAAGGCTCAGAAGGATATCATCTATCTTTCTTGCCCAAGAGGTGGTGGATGCCTCATCCCTGGGGACACTCAAGGTCAGGCTGGAGGACTCTGAACCCCTGGTGGATCTGTAGGTGTCTCTCTTCATTGCAAGGGTGTTTGACCAGATGACCTTTAGAGGTCTCTTCCAACTGAATTATATGGTTGACTACCTAAAGAAGGGGGTTGTATAAAAGGTGAAGCCAAATTCTTTTTAGGATTACCCAGTGAAATGACAAGGAACTGTAAACACGAGTTGCAATAAAAGTTTTAGCTGGACAAGGAAATAATTTTTCACGGTGAGAGCACCGCAGCAGAGAACATGCTGCTCAGAGAGGTTCTGAGATCACTGTGCTAGGAGGTTTTCAGAAAAGCAGCTGACCAAATCCTTGAGAAGCATCATGCAGTTTTGAAGTTAGACTTGCTTTGAATGAGAGTTTGGACTAGATGGAGGTCTGCAGAAGTCACTTCTAACCCCACTTCTAATATGTTCAATTCAGTTAAGATCCTGTCTGCCCCACCAACTGTACAGTTGTGCCTAAAGTGAGTTCTCACAAAGAAGTCAGTAACGAAGTGTCCAAAAGCACAGAGGGAAGACCAGTATGAGCAACCACCAACATTGTTTTGATAGCCTACACTACAAGCGCATGCTCTGGGATTTGCACAGCTGGTTGGCAGCCATGTGAGCAGAACACAGGGAGTAAGGTATCCTGCCTTGGAAAAGTACACCACAGGTTTGAGTCCATGGTGTCAGGGGAGGTACACGGTATTTTCTTCACCAGGACATTGGCAGCATACAAAGGGCATATTGGAGAATGGGTTTGCTTAGGCTTAGCAATGGCAAAGGTGGAAGGCAGGGTGAGTTCAAGGAGGAGATTAACATTCAGCAGGTGCAGAGTGGTTTGAGGGGAGCGGGCTTGGCACGTTAGCGTTCGTAGCTCCCATTTCTTACTTGCAGATTACCTTAGTTCTGGGATAGTAAAGAGATGTTAGACTTTCTTCTGCGGTACTGGTGGTGTCTAATGCTGAATTGTAATATGGGTTTAGGTGAGTGGGAACAGTTAAGAAGTGTTATGAATTAGGAATTCTAACTCTTTATTGCCTCATGTCCAAGATTTAAATTTAGAAGCACATGATACTCTGTGAGAGCGCATGGCACATACAGGTACACCTCTGTTGTAATGATGATGTGGGGAAGTAAATACAAAAGTGTAGGGGGCTACTTCAAATCCGTAAGACATGCCTGATTTTATTGATAATGCCGCTGTAGATGAAACTTTATAGTTTTATCATGGTTCAGATTGTACTTGTGCAACTTTCTTTTATGGATATTGAGATGTAAATATTTGGTTTTATCTGAGATCTCATTGCAAATCAGTTTGAATCTCAGCTTATAGAAGTATTTTATAGCAAAACTAATTTGGTGGAATAGTGCAGCCCATCAAAGTTCATAGCGACAGTTTGTGACTTTTCATCACTATTTCATCACTATATTTATTCACTATTTTACACATCACTATTACTGCATGTCAGTAATACAATCACAAAGCAAACCTAATGTCTTACCTCTAGACTAAACTGTGCCAACTGTCATACTTGAGACTGTGAGTTAAAGAAGGATTCCTATCATAAAAAGTGATTTTCCAGAAGTTAGTTTAACTGACTAATATTGCCTGCTTTCAAATATCATGTCCAAAAATGAAGTATAATTTCAAAATATTTTGAAATTGTCATTCCTAACATAGAATATTCCTGAGTGGCAGTGAAAGGTGTGCCTGTAATTCATGATTCATTTACCCAAGCTAGTATCAAGCTAATCAGATGTGGCATGAACCCAAAAGGGGCTCCAATCTAGGCACAGATCTGTTATGCTGCTAAATCCGTGCCCTAAGCTGCCTTAGTACTACTGTGGGAAGCATCTGTACCTGAAGTGATTTCTTAAGTGTTTTGTTATAGAAAGATATTTTACACTGTTTCTGTCAGGAAAAATAAAGGTAAATATACTATGGTTGTGCATCTACTTTACCAATTTTTTTTTTTTAATCAAGTGGGTGATGTTTGATTCAATCAAAATAATCATGATTCGTGGAGTCTCTGGGTTACAAAAGGTGATAATGATAATAAGGGCTGAATGGAACAGCCTCCACCAGCTTATAGATCCCAGCTCATTGTAACAGCATACCTTGTAATTTCACTTAAAGAAATACATTGGGCCCTCCTTCTGATCTGTTAGCCTTTGGCATTGGATAAATAGCCACAGCAGTAGCTGGGGCAGGGAGGTGGTGAATTAATCTCCCAGTATTTTCTGATGGACTGGAGCTACATAAGGCCAGTAAACCAATTAACTCAAGAGCTTCTAAATCACTGAAACGTACTTTACTTTTGAACATAGCTATGTGAAACTGTTGCTTAAAATTTTAGTATTTACTTAACTACCTCACCCAGCAACTCCCTGGGAAAGTAATCAATGTGATATGCACAAGAAGGAGATGAAACACTGCCTTCATAAACACAGCAGAGAAGAACCAAGACAGCTGAAGCTATCACTCTGTGGAAGACTCCTTTTTTTTTTTTTTTTTTTTAATCTTTTATTTTGCATGGCATTTTGCACAGAATCACAGAATCGCAGAATCACCCAGGTTGGAAGGGACCCCAAGGATCATGTAGTTCCAACCCCCCTGCCTAGCAGGGCCACCAAACATCCACATTCAGATCAGGTTGCCCAGGACCCTGTCCAACCTGGCCTTGAACACGTCCAAGGACGGGGCATCCACAACCTCCCTGGGCAGCCCGTTCCAGGGCCTAACCACTCTCCTAGTAAAGAACTTCCCCCTAACATCCAACCTAAATCTTCCCTCCTTCAACTTAAAACCATTTCCCCTAGTCCTGCTGTTGTCAGCCCTTTTGAAGAGTTTACTCCCCTCCTGGGTGTAGGTTCCCTTCAGGTATTGATAGGCTGCAATGAGGTCACCCCGCAGCCTTCTCTTCTCCAGGCTGAACATGCCTGCACGTGGCAGCCTAGGTTTTAGGAAGCAATATTTTACCTTCCACTTCTGCAGTGTGTGGGATTTTCAGACTCTCAGATGAAAGCAAGCAGGGTCTGAGGATCTCACTTATGAAATCAGCTATAGACATGTAGATAAGGTTTTGCTTAAAAATGAAGGCACGCGTGTTGCCTCATTAAGTACAGCTCATATAAGCACTGAATTAACTGAATAATGCACACCAGCATGCCAAATGGAGTCTAATCAGAGTGGATTCCAATTTATAGAAGAGATGTGCCAGTGACTTGAGGTTGCCCTCATCAAAGAGTGCTGATATTGTCACTAAATCTTATTTACTCATTGCTGACCTTAAATTATAATCTGAACTGAGCTGCTTTCTCTGGTTTTGTGAAAGAAATCAGATATGGTTTGAATGGAGTTACCAGTTTTAAAGGTGCTTCTTTGATGAAAACCTTGCAAACTAGTACAGGTTCCTACTTTAACTACACAGCAGATGCACTGTGTTGCAATTAAAACCAGCTATGTGTGCACACAGTGTCGTACACAGCAGAGTATAAATGAAAGGGAAATGTCTATAAGCAGAATGCTGGAAAGGACCAGAAATGTGACACCCATCTCTGACTTTATTTTTGTCCGGTGTAGTATTACCAGTCACCCAAGTTTGTCAGCTCATAAATGGTCCCTGTAGCCACAGATATTGAGAGTGCAGAATACCTCCTAATGGGTCACGACAGGCTGTCAGTTTTCCAGTAGGAAAACTTGATTAATCTCTTTTTACATGGCACATTATGTTTGCATTAGCATGAGCTGTTAGGCAGGCTATGTTGTTATTGCCCTCTTGAGCTATTAGTCAACGATATATTTAGTGCATCTTAAATGCAAACTTTTATGACTTGAGCTTTACCTTTCATTGAAAAGGTCATGAGTTCATTTCCCAGCGAGAATGACTTTTCAACCCACTTACCTGAAATACAGCGTTGCCATTTTTAGCTCCACTGCCATGTTCATTCCACCAGAGAGAAAAAACATCTTGGAAAAGCACTTAGAAATAAAACAAAGAGCTGACCTTATCATATTCTGCTTTGTAAGAGCTTACCTGGTATCTGTGTAAATGGTCCCAATACCCACAGATATTGAGAGCACAGAATACCTCCTAATGGGTCACGACAGGCTGTCAGGTTTCCAGTCGGATGCTAATTGATTATAAAGCTTTCAGGCTCACAATATGTTCATCCAGAGCCCAGCATTCCACCTTTCTGTGTTGAGCACTTTTCAGCCAAACGGTGCAAGTTTTTATGTTTGAGCTCAAGAAAACAGAAGGAGGGGCATTTCAGGAGTTCTAAAGAGTATAAATTATTTGAACCTAAATTACGTGTTTTTACAGTCAGCCGCAGTGAAACTAATTATAAGGAGTCTATGTGCATTCAGTTCTGCTTCTTTGAACATGCAAATAGCTCCCTTGTCATTATTATGGTTCAGTGAATAGGAACAGGGGTAAGGAGGGAGTTTAGCTATTGATTTTTGTGGGGCAGAAACTTCACTACAGAGCTCTCACTATTCTGGGTTGGATGGAAATTGTGTAGGACCATGACAGTAATGATTTTCATCTCTGCTACTTCAGCAGCGTTTAAACCTGGGCTTCAGGTTCCCTAATTGCAAAATGGGGATGGTGATCTGTGCATCCCACTGAGGAGGGGTTAAGGATGATGGTTGACTTGCATACATGCCAGTGGTTACTACTCAGATGAACAAGGTGAGCAGGATGCTTAATTGCTCAATGTGAGATGGAGGCTGTTTTGCTCTCTGACTAGCTATTTCCTTTTAGTGTAGTGCCAATGCTATCTCTTGCCATGTACAATCAAAAGATGCTGCGAATTTAATACAGTTGTCGTAACAGCCACAATTAACAGTATTCAATTTGCATGCTTTTCTGAGAATTTCTTCTGGGGATTTTTATTTCCAGCAGCACCTGACTTCATCATTAATTGCAGAAACCTGGCATAGATGAGAGTGTGTGCAAAGTGATTACTGGTGTCTAATGGGGGAGCCGCAGTGGGAACCACAGCCTCACCCTGGCTGGGATCCCACATCGTGGGTTTGCTTCCTCAGCTGACCCCTTGCATTGTTCAAGTGTTGCTTTTCCCAGTATGAGTTGGTCCAAATCAGAACAGGAATTGCTGACCCAGCAGCACCCTTTATTGGAAATGAATTGGGAAGCTTCCGTTGCACTTGAGAGAGAACCAGTACAGCAGAATGTCCTGTTTTCTCTGCCTGGTGAGAGCCTTTCACAAAAAAAGGAAAATACTTTTAAATCTGCCTCATAATTTGAATATTTTGGTGTCGACTGTCAGGTTTGTTGCAGCACTGAAAGATGTGGCGCCATGTTCTCTCCATCAGGGGCACAGAGGCAGGTGGTGGGTTGGATATGTGGGGTGCTGCCTGCTGGCCAAGGGCAGGTCTGGTCATCCTGGACATCATTGGCTTGGAACTGGCTTCTTCCATGTTAACTGTCAACATCTATGAATACAGGATAAGTCCTAATTTCAAGTAGTGTGGAAATATTTTAATATAACCACGCTTAAGGACTAGATTGCTTAGTGACCCTTTTTTCTGTGGATGCACAGGCTAAAGAAAAGTGAGAGCCCCATGATAAATAAACTGTACAGAACAATAGTTAAACCTGAATATTAAGACCACCTGGTATCTCTTTGAATCTGTATCACTAAAGGTTCTGAGTTTTGTCTTTCACATCTGTTTATGTCAGGTCTGAGCCATTGCCTGAAGGAAGTGTGATGTGATGTGACACCTGGTAACACACTCCAAAAGGGACTCTGATTTTTTGAATGTGTTGCGGTTGGAGATTATTAATTGCGATGCTTAGCTGCTGCATTGTGCTGCTGCCATATACAGCTGTAACAAAAGCATCCGAGATTTTATGGCTAGTACAGTTCAATTTTAAATTTATACATTCTATAAATGCTACAACGTTGTTATTTTAATCTGTAAATCAGGTTTCTCAAGGCCTATCCATTAACACAGCTCTTGTGCCCAATATAAATCCTAGCAATCCCCAGTTATGGTGGATCAATGTTGATTTTAAAAGAACTCTTATGCCCTGAGCTCATCATACTCCTGACTGCCATGGAGCATCCATGCTATAGAAGATCAAGGGAGGAAAATGTTTCTTAGAAATTTGAAGTACAACTAGTATGAAAACTGTAGGGAAGCTGTGCATGTCCCATCTGGAGTACTGTGTCCAGGCCTGGGGCCCCTGACACAATAAGGATGCAGAGTGGGTCCAGAGGAGGGCCATAAAGATGGTCAGAGGGCAGGAGCACTTCTCCTGTGATGAAAGGTTGAGGGAATCTGGATCATTTAGCCTGGTTAAGAGAAGGCTCTTGGGAGACCTCATTGTGACCATACAACAGTTAAAAGAGGCTTACAAGCAGGAGGGGAACCTTTTGCACAGGTAGATAGTGGCAGAACAAGAGGAAATAGATTTAAACTGAAAGACAGGAGGTTTGGGTTAAATGTTAGGAAGTAATTCTTTCCTCAGAGAGTGGTGAGGCTCTGGAAGGCTGACAAGAGAGGCTGTGAATGCCCCATTCCTGGAGGCATCCAAGGCCAGGCTTGGTGGGTTCCTGAGCAGTCTGATCTAGTAGTTGGCAACCCTGTCTGCAGCAGAAGGATTTGAACTAGGTGATTTTGAGGTCCCTGCCAATCCAAGCCATTCTATGTTCCATCCTTCCAAGTGTTCAGGGCCACTTAGGCTGAGGCTTTGAGTAACCTGATCTAGTGGGAGATGTCTCTGCCCATTACAGGAGATTGGAACCAGATGGTTTTTAGGTTCCTTCCAACCCAAACTATTCTGTGATTTCTGCGATTTCAGTAAAAGATTTATTCCTGATAGGCACTGGGCCTTTCAGTCCTCTCTAGAACTAAAAGAACTAAGTCTTTTCTGGGGAGAGCTGGAACAGACAGAAGTGGTGGGACCAGCCCAAGCAGTTCTGTGCATTGCATGAACCTCATTTGGGCTCCTCCACAAGAAACCATGAGGCTGGGGACCCACCATAGGCACTCTCTTGCTGGCCAGTGGCAGTCCAGCTCTCTCTGAAGGGCGTTAGCAGATCCCTGAGCTCCAAGAATGCTGTGGTCTGAGGCAGCAGCATCTCAGCGCTGCACTGACACTGGCATGGAGCCTTGAGACCAGAGCTGGCCTGAGTACAGCCCTGCAAGGGGCTATTGGGAAACAAAGGCTGGTGGAACTTTCCCTCCATTTCTCAAGTTGTATGTGGCCTTAGTTACTGGGGGAAAGTTCCACTTAGTCCGATTGTTTCCTTGCTTGGAAGGACAAAGAAGGTGTTCTGCAGCTGTTGATGAATGTAGCTTTGGTCACAGCTGAGTAGAGCAGGCAACCATTCACTTGAGCAGCGAAGCTAATCCTGTTATTTAGGACAAGGGCCCTTCATCACTCAGACTGAAGGAAGATTCCCCTCCCACAAGTGATGACAGAGCAGGGGCAGCAGCAGCATGGGATGGGCTGGGGCTGGCACAGACCCGAATGGTTCAGGAGCAGCATTGAGCAGGGACCATCTTCCTCTTACAGCCCCAGGTGGTGTTTTCTTGCCACTCTTTGGCCAAAGACAAAAGCAGATATTTCTTTCTGTATCATTTCACTTAAATATAGTTTCAGCAGCGTCAAATGCAGAAGTAGTACCTTTGAGATAGCTTGTTCCTGGGGAGGAATAAAAACTTATACCTAATGCAGGACAGACTTCAGATGTTTCAAACTAGGAAAGAACCCGAGTTACCTCTTTGCAGCTTATGAAAAGTCGAAATTGGTGCATGTGCAATGGCCTGCATTTGGAAAGGTTCTGATAATAAGATGTGATGGTATTAAAACAGACTGTGCCCTCTCTGTGCATCCAGCTCTCAAATGCTTTAGGATTGTTCTGCCTTTTGAAGTCAGCATTCTTAGCCTAGAAATCTTTCTACTGCAGACAGATTTCAGAGAAAGATGTAAGAATGGATAGATACACTATTATCTCTGTTTACAGAGTAATCTCTCCTTGTGCATTTGAGTAAGAAGCATGCAGATCTGTTGTGTGGCAGTCTGTGAGAAATGTTGAATGGGCACATGTGGTGTTTAGCCATATAGAAAATGAGGGAGTGTAAATGTCAAAAACCCAAAAGTGGGCACGCTGGCTCGCAGCACAAGGAGGCATGTATATAATCTGCACTGCTCTGCTCTGCAGTCATTCTGGTCAAATCCTGTTCCCTTTGTCTTAAGTGCAATTAGCAAGAGCAAAGTTTGACCTTTGAACTGCAGAAACCCTTGTGTGGGAGTCTTTGTAAAGACCTCCTCGGATTTGTGTTTGTAGATAATTTTGATATTTTAATGCTGTGTATTTCTGTGCTCTGGTGCTGGAGGATCCGTCTGACCTTAGCCCTCTAATTGTGCAGTAATTAGCATCTAAATACTATGCAGAACTCCCTGCAAATCAACCAATTGGAATATTAATTCTTAATCCAAATATATCCTTAAAAAATTGTACAAGCACAAATTCAATCAGTATTTGCTGACTTTTTTCTGCACGTGGTGTTTCTGTTCAGTGAGATGGGAAAGTGCCTCTGAAATGGAGTGAGAGAGAGCTGATGCCCCCCACCATACACACATTCATGGGTTTAGGCCCAGAGCCCCAAACAGTGTTATTCGGTATATGCGCTCCAAGCAAGAAAATCAAATGTGCATCATGTCAGATCTGAGATTCCATTATTATTGACCAAAACCATACGGCATATCACAAGTCTTTTTTGATTTAGTGGAACAGCATCAGGGATAGCGATACACTTTATGTTAGACAGCTGTGTGACAAGTTATAGTCAGGAGTACTAATCTCCCAGGACATATCCAAGTAATGAATAATTAAAACTGGGGCTCCTCGTCTTACAGACCACAGGAAGGTTGGCATGTCCTTCCCGCTGCCTGCCCAGGAGCTAGAGGAGCTCTCACCTGGTGGATGGCCTGGCTCCTTGTGTGGTCTGGATTCAAAGAATACCATGTCTGCTTTGTTTTAATACTGCAAAGGCAAAATTTAATACAGTAATGATACGAGTGGAGAATTTTAATTCTGCGTGTTAAAATGGCAGGAGTTTCAGCTGTTCAGATTAAAGCTATTGGAAAAGCAAGGATGTGGGGGAAAGAATTTAACCACAAAGGTGAGTCAGCCTCAGAACAGATAGTGCTTAAGGGAATTTTCCTCACTGAATACCAGGTTAATCCTAAAATCTACAACTGAAAATTGAGAGAACGTACCACAAAAGACAAGCTGTAAATAAGAATATTCCTTTCTATTTCGGGCATGTGTTGTTATTTTATCAGGAGGCACAGCTAACATTCATTACCATTTATGTAAACCCATCCCACTCCTCCATAAAACAACAACAACAACAAAAAACCTGTGGAGACAAATACAATGATCCATGTGTATGTTATGATAATCAGCAAGGCTTGGGAAATTTGGTTGCTTTAGTGATGTGATTGTATTTAACATACACAGGACTGAAAGTTTTGTGTCGTCAGTAGCAAAACATGAAATACTGTATAAATTAGGAAAAATCCAATAACAAACAGCAGGATGCCCCATGCATACATATCACTATTGTGGTTATGAGAAAATACAAGACTGTACATGATTAACCACAATTTATTCTTACTATAAACTCAGCAGACGGATGCAGAAGACAGACTATAATTGCATACACATTTCCTTGCAGAGCTCAGAATCCATAAAAATATGGTAATTTCTTATAACTTAAGACACATTTCTTTACCATTTTTTAAATAAATAATAGGGCTTTAACAGGCTTCCATTGTTCTGCTTTTTCAGTTTTTGAAATAAACTGTTTTGAATGTTGATTTGTAATAAATTAGAAATGTTATTACCTACAGGGACACTGATACCATTTGTAGAGTGATGCTCTGAATCAAATTTATCAACACATTTCTTTATTTCGTGCAGTCTCAGCTATTTTAACACTTTCTGGTTTATTCAGTATTTGGAATTCTGAGGGAAATGGGTTTTTTACATGACATTTTGCCATCTCCAGAAATGATATTTTTATTTGCACAAAATGTCTTTAAATAAAAACAAAACAAATATCCAAGCCAAAATCAACCTCTGGAGCTCAGAAAGCGGGCACAAATTTTGACAGTAATTAAAGCTACAGGAAACACCAATTGTTGCAGTGATATTTTCAACAAAACATTTCTATACGGGGTCCAAAAGCATTATAAAAGTGTAACTAAATATACAGTTAACTGCTTCAAAATAGTGCATCCATCTGTGAGCTTTGTTCTAAGCTTGCTGAGTGAGTTGAAGATAAGAAATGTGATGTGCAAACCAAGCAAGTTAGTGAGTAGCCGTGGAGAACTCATCTAAAGAAGTTGTGTGCCAAAGTTTCCCACTGTGGTTCTCACTGCAGCCACAATAAACAATTTCAGGACAGTCTCAACAAAACCAGTCACTGCAGTGTAAGGCAATACTTGAACTTGACCTTCTTCTCTCTCCTCCTTCCTTTCAATTTCCCTGCAGATTTTGTCTTCTCATTAAGGTAAACACTCCTGAATATTCTTTGCCTTGGACCTGTGTACTTGAGAACCTTTCGTTGGCCACCCCTGTCGTGCTTCTGTGCCAAAGGCTCACATCTTTGGGCATCAGGGGGAGCCTTCTGGAGCATCCACATTACGTCTGTTGTTTGTGTTGGTGATCTGGGAATCCAAACAAATCAAACAGAACCTAGGGACTAAATACTCAGATTCTTAGCTGGAGGAGGCCAGTTTTTGTCTCTGTTTTTCCAGCCTGATTAATCCTTTTATGAAGCTGAAAGCTGCTAACCTCTGTAGCTGGATCCCATGGCAGCGCTCCTTTGTCTGCTCCTCTGAGCCACAGAGCACCTCTAGGAAAGTGTGGGCTTGGGGGTTAGAGCAGGTTGCCTCTGCAGACCCCTGTAATGCTATCTTTTAATTATGGGTTGCAGTGCACTTCAGGCACTCCAGCAGGACTGCCTAATTAACAAGGTTGTTCAGCTTTCACATAGTATCAATCAACTAGTTGCTGAAAATGTCTTGATCTCATTTTCTAAGATTAAAGTATAAGCGAAGGACACTTTGCTCCATTGTTACTAAACTAAGGCAGTACCATCTGGTTTGCAAATGTGATATTAAAATCTCTGGAAATGTCTGAGGCCCCAGCTCAACAAAACAGTAAGTACAAGCTTACCTTTGAATATGTAAGTGGAACCATTTATTTCAAGGGAAATCACATGCTTAAGGTTGAACCTTTGCTTAGGCGTTTTCTTTTAATCAGAATTTCATGGACTCCTTCTGAAATACAAAATAGAACTTTTCAAAATGAACAATAAGGAACTGTTTGCAGCATTGGGGAAATCATCGCTTAAACAGTAGCTTAAATAAATTGAACATCCCCAGCTTGTATCCTGTGAGGCTCAGTAGCAGCGCCTGATAAGATAATGTCATTTTAATTCAAAAATCTTCTGTGGCGTTTTATAGTTGAACTCAAACTGTTAAAAGAGGTAATTGCAAGATGTACAGAGAAAAAAAAATGAGTGAAAAAATGGTAGTTTTAGTTAGAAATAATTTTTATCTAGAATTTTTGATATTCAAACATTTACTTTCAGTATCTGTTTGAAAAAGCAAAACTGTGCTGAGGATTGTTCCTGCACTGATGGTTGAATGGTGTTTTAATTAGGTTCAGACCAGAGTTGTACTGAACTAGAGAACTAGCCTTTCCCTTCATCCTTCCCTCTTTGCTGCTGCTTGCTGAACCAAAGTTCAGGCTGCTCTGTCCCCGCCACCACTCTATGGTGCTAGCTCAGGTAGACCTTTAAGGTCTCTTCCAGCCCAAGCCATTCTATGATTCTGGGAGAAGCCAGAGCAGTAGAAGCATAGCAGCCTATTGCAAGGACCACACTTTCTTCCCATTGTGAAGCATTATGCAGTGGGGACAGATGGTGCTCACTTTCTCTGTGGTGCCATCACTTGGCACTTGCAGAGGAGAATGAGATGGCTGCGTGAATGCAAAACTGTGGAATTAAATGCTAGAAATTCACATTCACCCCTATGAAAAGAACAGGAGCAAGACCTCTTCCCCACCAACATACCACTTCAGTTCTGTTGGGATGACATATGCGAGCTTAAGTAGTGCTTAGGGAGACATTTTACACATGAAATCATAAATGGATTTCATTAAACCTATCTGGTCTCTAATATATCAGATATAGTTGAGCTTGGGTGTTTGAAAAAAAAAAAAAAAGGAGAGGAAAAGATATATTGATTCTTTCCTTCTGTCCCAATGTGAACCATTGATACTTCTAAGTAAGCACTAAAAAAAAATAAGTGAAATTTGAGTAACAGCACCACCGAGACAAAGTTCAGAGACTTTCCTGGGAAACAAAAGGAGTTAGTATCTGCATGTTCAAATAATCAATAACATTTTAAAATCTAATTAGTAAAATATATATAGTCCCCTTTTGGAGCTATTGAGAAAAGCCAGCACTCATCGAAGGCTGAGTTTTCAGTGAAGCAAAATAGAGCACCGTCCTTACTAGTTTTGGTAGTTTGAAAAGAAGTGCTTCAGCATCTTTTTGCCTTGAAACACTCTCCTTTCCCTTTAAGTTACATTAAATGTTTATGTGTTGCAAAACTAAAGCAAAGGATAAATCCCTGCAGTTTCCTCATTATTTGTCCTTGAACAAGTTCTTACAGGCACGGTGTATGCTTCGACACTGCAACAGAACTAAAGATGGAATTTGTTGTTCCTATGGTTTTCAAAGGAGAGGTTTGCCTTATAAACTGATACTTTATTAATGTTCTGCAGATGAATATCAGAGCAAGTACTGGCAGTATGTGCTGAATAGCTAGTAACTATTTTGGTTTAAAAAAACTATGTTTTCATGGAGTGGTTATCTTGAAAAACCATGCAGCAGTAAAGCTTTGTGGATTAATGCCTTTGAATCAGCAAAACTGCTTCAGATTAACAATTCTTTCAGCTGGTGCCATATTTTTTAATTCTATATAATAACAAACACGATTAGCACTGATGCGAAGTGCTCTCCATAACCTGTTTGTGACTGGGAGAATCTGCAGTATGTATTCTACAGTCCAGCTCACATTGAAGATTGAAATGTATTTACAGTACAGGCAATCTCGTCTCCAGTAATTGCAATTATTGCCATCGATCCAGTTAACCAGGATAACTAATGCTGCTGAGCCAGAGATGACAAATTTTTCTGGCCAGATTGATTTAAGAGTTTTCTTGGGTTTTGAGACATTTTGATTTGAAAAAAGTAGAAAACAATTCTACTTTTCTGGTGCTTGAAAAAGGTAGAAAACAAATATTGTGAATTATGGCTTAAGAAACCAAAAGCAAAATCTGCTTTCACTTCAGTCTCAGGACTGAAACTTGCACACGCACCTTATGAGGCAAACAACAAAAATGCAAACAAAGCCCTTACAGAAATGAGACAGGCATAGAAAGGCAGCCCTCTTCTGACATCCTGGTCAGGGCTGTGCTGGGCCTACAGGGACTACAGTGGACCTGCCTCTGCGCACTGATTCCCCTGACATGTTTTTAGGGACTTGTATGCCACAGCCAAAAGCAATCTAAAGAGGAAGACAGACCTCAATGTAAAGGTCAGAGTTTTTATGCGGAGGTCTTAAGCTTAGACTCAAAATAAAACCCAGAAGATAACACAGTTCTGACCAGGATAGGAAATACGCAGATGCCCTCTCAAAAGCAAATGAATGTTTTACACAAGTTTAGTAACATGAGTACAATTTCTTCCTTCTGTTGTGGTAGAATTGCTTTATTTTGTGCTGTAACCCAAAGGCAGATGAAAACTTCCTTACATTCAGCTCAACTAAACCTCTGCTGTAGATTCTGCTCTTCTCTGTTAGAAAGGACTGCCTTGCTCCCTGCTTGGTTGTTGGCTCTCCCCATTAGGACAAGATGGCAGAATTTTGTGCAATTCCACAGCAGTTGCTTTACAAGGGACACTGGGGAGTTCACTGGGTCTACTTAGATACGAAGAACTCTTCTGTGTGTTCGAAATGTTCACAGACCAGATAACTGAGAAACATTCCTTCCTCACATCAGGCACTTTTCCAAAGCCAAGCCAAACTGTTAAATATGATATAACTACACTGCCTGTCTTTTTGTAAAAACAAGTCATGAAGATGTAAGTTGGCCACAAGATTTGTAACTTGCTTCTTTCAGAAGACTCCACAGCACTGCTGGAGTAGGCTAAAAGATTCAGTGTTGGCCACCCTTTAGGACTTGTAGGAAAAAATACCAGTTTTGTAGGGGTTTTCTATTTTCAGATTTTTTCCTGGATTCTGAGAGTATAACAGAAGGTTTTGAACAAAACAGCAATTTAGAGTTTTTCACAGAGTTTTGTCTAGATCTTTCCTGACCTCAGCAACACTCCTGAACACATGAAATGGCCGCTCCGCCAGTGTTAGCAATGAGAGTGACAACTGTAAGCAGTGAAGTTGGAATGTTCCAAACAGTTCACTGTCAGGCTTAACACATATCAGAAAACTTCTTTCTGAAATGTCACCACAAAAATGCAGAAGTAAGTAGCAGCCTTTACTAAAATTTGTCTTAACTGTGCCACAGACCGTAGTCATAGCAGGGCAAAATGCACTGTCAGTAGGCAGTTGTAACTGATGCCTTTGAGGGTTTATTTTTGCAATGCGCTGTCCATGGAGAAATTCATCTTTCCAAGAACAGACAAAGATATCAATTTATTCCGTATGCTGTAAGAGAGATTGAACCCACAGAACCAAAATCCATGGCATCTTTCGCTCCTCACTAAAGCAAAATACAGGTCCTTATGTGCAGTACTTTGCTTTTAGTTGTATTTATAGCCCCATTGAAGGAAAAAAGCCTATTGGATGTATTCACTATGGGACCATATATACTCAAGCATGTGAGCAGGATATGAAATTATCCACCTGGTGCATAGACTGCAAGTGCACTATACGCATTCCTCTCTGTGTACTGTCAAAAAGAGTAAAATATATTAAAAAAGAATGGTGAAGCCATGTCCCATCAATAATACAAGGTGTTGTAAAAGGGACATAAATTGATAGGACAGCTTGCTGTTTTGGGCTTTGGCTTGGTTTTGTTTTTTTTCTTCAGTGAACATGTTTGTCCAAGAAAAAGCTTACAGTGAATCAGTCTTTTGGTTGTAGGGCTTTTTTAAGAAATGTTTTCTAGCTTTTTTTTCCAGCAGCAAAACTAGCAGCCGGGTTTATTGAGTTGGTGTTTTAATATCCAGTGAAGTTTTGGTTTTTTTTGGTCTTGTATATTTGCATGTGGAACACTCCTAATACTAAGGACATCTCATGGGGTGTGTTTGCTGTCAACTACAAACTGTGTAGTCTTGTCTTCTCCTGCTCAACCCTTTGCTGTACTGCTGTGGCATCAGTCAGTGGGGCCTTGAAGCCTTCAGGGAGCACTGATTAGTTAGCTAGTTCTGCTTCTGTGGAAGTCTGTGGTAAAACACCCATTTGCTTTAATAGAAGCAGAAGTAGAGGCATGTATGGAAAATCCTTTTCCAGACAGAAAAGACAAATGTATAAACATGGTTGTGTTCTCAAATATCTGTATGCAGCCCAGCGATAGATTAGGTCTAAAAATCACCTGTGAAGGATGTGGCAATACCGAGCTGTGCCCATGCTGTCCTATATTAACCATTGTCTCCAAGAGATCACCAGGGCAGATACTCAGCTGCCTTTTCTTTCCTTTGTTTGAGATTCCCTTTGCTTTACATGGGCTAGTCCTGTTCAGTGCTATCTGTTTCTCAGGATGGAGTCTTTACATATGTACCTGCTTCTTAGGCTTTTTCAGGTATGTTCACTATTTTACATAATATCTGTGGAGCAAAGCTAGCACAGCAAACTGCCTCTGCAATACCCTGTTCTGCTGTGCATCTGAATGCCGCATTTTTTTTGGCTGTACAGCTTAGTGTGCATGTTTTATTAATATTCAGAATGAGATCTGTAAACATCTTAACAAATCTGGGGGAAAAAAAATCATGATCTAATATCTCTTTGTTCAGGGTTTCATTAAAGAAAAAATCTTTCCTGACTGACTTTCTTTCTCCCAAACTGTGGATCGATAGCCTCTGTGAAAAAAATACCGTCTTTCCTCATTCTGCACAGCTCATTAGCACTTCTCCCTGTACACGTATTTCTGGTGCCATTTATTTCTTCTGATATCATATTATGCAAATGTAATACGCAGCCTCTCTGTATAAATAAGAAGCCTTCCTTAGCACCTATTCCTTTTTCCACGCTCTGCAAAGTGCATTTCCCAAGCTCTGAAACAGTTGCATGGATTGGATAACGAATAAAAAATGGGTGAGAAGAAAATCCCCAAACAGTTAATCTTAAAGGTCACAGACTAAAGTAACTGTAGTTCATAAAATGGGACCCTGTGTTCTGAAGGCAAGCCAGGAGGGCCTTGGAACGTCTTGTATGAGGAGAGGTGCAAATCTTTGCGTGTCTAATGGCAGATTTGTGGCTAGACAGAAGCTCTGAGGAAGTCTGGTTGTTTTTTGCAATCCTAAACACAGCTGTTTTGTTAATTGGAAAGACCTTTTAATAAAACTGAATGGTGGGTGCTTTTCAAATAACCCAATTCAACAACAAAATCATTGCTGGAAAGCTGAAGCAACGATGCTGCTTTTCCAATAGCATTCATATTTGGAAACAATTGCTTGGTTTTGTACTTCTACCAGAATGTGTTAAGATTAGAGCTGCATTTTTCTGTTCATGTCTAGGCTGGAAAAAGTATATTTAGATGTCAGTCCCAGCTGATGTAAGACATTTTTTACCTGAGACAACTTTATTTTCAGTGAGGGCTATTTAGCTGTTTCTTAAACCACCATCACGAACCCCCCTCCTCCAAAAAAACCCAACTTGTCAGTTTCAGATTACAACTGGAACAATAAGCCAAAATATTTTGGAACAAAAAGTCAAAATATTTCACCTCGAAAATGTCAATGAATAACATTTATACTTCTCTGGTTTTACTTGTTTTGGCCAAACTATTTTCTATCGTGATCTGACTTTCTGACTAGTTTAACTCCCTCTGAAACTACCTATCTGCAAGTTTCATATACCCAGAAAGCATTTTCGAGCTCTTCTCGTTGTCACGCAGGTGCTACTTAGGTTTGCATTAATTCCACTATCGCTGTACGAAGGCCCATCTTTGCGTGGTGCCTGGGAGACGTGCACTAATGGGAGGCATGTACATTCTCGCACAGGCTGCCCACAGGGCATCACCGCAGGCGAGCAGCACAACAGCTCGTCTGCAGCCGAGCAGGGTCAGGCCTGGGTGAGCATCTCTTGCTTTCACGATGCGTGTGCCAGCTCGCTCTGTGACTCGCAGCCTGCTATCTCTAGCCAAAGCTTTGTTTTCGCTCATATCTACACATATCTAGGACCTTATCCTGGAAATTCTTGCTCATACTAGTAGATTTCATTGCCAGGAGATTCCCTTTGAAGGCAAGGCAACTGTTTCCAATATGCCCAGAAGTAAGCGTAGACGGGATCAGGCCTACAATCAATATGCAATATTGGTGTATGTTAATCTTTTACAACGTTGAGGAAGTTGTGCTAGAAAAGCTCATTTTCCCTGAAGATTGTCAGCCTTAATAAGAACTAAGAAACTAGAACAAAGTCATCATGAATTCTAATGTATTTGAACATATGGCCCTAGGACCTGTTATTACCATATCAGTCAGATAAATGAGTGGGAGAGTGGTTGCAACAGCACAAAATGAAAAAATGTTAGCACAGCAAAAGGACTCTATTAATTTTAAAGAAATACTCCAACCATGAATTTATTTTCCAATTTTGAGAAAGTCTTGCTTGTGGGTAATATAAAATTCTTACAGTTCTTGTTTAAATAGTATTTTTGTTATCATTGGTGAAACAGTCCTTTGCTCTTTAAAATTGTGTTGGTTTTTTTTGTTGTTGTTGTTTTTTCTCTAAATCTATTTCTAGAGCGAATGACGGTGCTTTGGTATAGAAATACTAGATTTGTTCATGCTTGTTTAACAGGATAAGTAAAATAATCTCAAACAGAGAGAAGGGAAATCAGGTCATGATTCCATTTCCAAGGCCCATCTAAAAACCTAATCAGATCACTTAGTCTCTGTCCTCCAGTTCTCAAATGTATATCAGCACAGGCAGACATACAGTACCCAGACCCCAACAAGCAATCAAATGATGCTGCCAGTGAAAGTGTGCATGTGCGAGAGAGGGAAATGTATGAAACCATTTAATTAATGTATCTGAAGCTAGAACTGGGCCTGGGGTTGCTACAAACATAATGCAAAGTTTCATCAGACTTACCAGTAACTCAAAGTCATTGAGAACTCCAGACCATCTTAGACAAGTAAAACATGACTTCTGCTGTTAATTTGTTGTAGACACTATGGTATTCACAGAATTTATTGAGGAAGTAGAAAAGGCTTTGTATAAATGCATTTGCTGTTTGTATGCAATTAGCAGTCAGCACGGATGCCTGGCAGCAGGTTAGTGAGTCAGGATGAGAGGTCAGCTTGGGTTTCATGAATGCAGATGGTGCAGAGGAGCCAGCATGGATGGTAGTGTCTTGTGATGAGCTACTACTGTCATGTTCCAAAGTATATTGCACCATCTGGATTGTGATCATTTGAAAATTTCTTGGTTTATATGTCATTAAAATATTTCTAAAGCTTGATTTGAGGTTTATCCATCTTTCTGCTAACTTTACAGCTGAGCAGGTATAGAAACATTTGACAAATAATCTTTAATAATTGAGTTAGCTTCCTTCACTTTTTTTTTTTTTTTAAGAAGGATTTTGCTTTGATAATGTTCAAGTGTTTTCTGTCTTTCCTTCCACAAATAGCCACATAAATTGGCTGAAATCTATCCTGTGTGGAGGGCCATCACAATACCTATATATCATTTAAGTACCGTGTTCATCTTTGAAATAAAGCTGAAATGACATCTAAATGCAGCTTAAGAGCTGTAGATGCTTTGAGATGGCCTTCTTTTCCCAGCTGTATTTCATTGACATGACTGTCTGAGTGAAATTCTGGTAGAGCAGAATTTCAGATTCCCTGAATCATTGGTAAAATTGAGAAACATGCAGTAATTGTTGTGACCTACAATAGTCTCTTTATATAGAGCATGTTTTGGCAAATCAAGAATACGTAAGGAGCCTATAACTATTTGGGAAGGATGCTTTTGGGAAGGGTGCATAAAGTATGTCTAGCATGCAGACCTACTGCACTGTATGACCAAGAACAGATAGCAAGCTGTGTGTTTTTAGTTGTTATTCTATTGTGACTTTTTTTTTTTTTTTTAAGTATTTAATATTATACCTTCTGCAAAAGAAATGCAGTGAGGTAGGAAAGAGCTTGTCTTGTCCTTGCATTAGAGCTGCTCATCCAACAGCTATGGTGAATAGGAAAGCTGATGGTGTATTCTGGCTCTGGGTTTTCCAAGTTCACTGGGAGTGGTGATGCTGGCATCACCCTGACTTTTCCAGTAGCAACATCTACCACCAGAAAACATAACTTTTGTACTGAAATACATTTGCCTACTCAGTCCAAGTTTTTCTCAATAGGATTTTCAGTCTTGTTTTTTTGTCAGTAGGATTTAGGTTTATGTAGGAAGGAAAGAAATTTTAGATTGAGGAGGGAAAATGTGAGTTATTTTTTACTATACTGAGGGCTGCACTCAACAGCCAAGCACTTTTGTTAAGATTTAGTCCAGTAGGATTCACAAAATGCTGAAGGCTGGCAGTAGGAACAACCTTTTGGCTCCAGCTCTGTCTTCATGTTTTTCATGCAATCTTGAAGCAAAGTCTTCTTGCAATGGCTGCTCTTTTTAGTGGGCTTATTTTGCTTTGGTGGCTGCTTTTTGAATGTGCATTATTACCTTCATAGTATCATAATGAAAATCTCTCATTACTCCACAAAATGGCAGGCAGAAACTCCTGTGCAATGCTGAGTATGAGCAAGATTAATACCAATAGTGATTGTTGCCTGGTCAAAAGAAAGGGATGGAAGCCTGTGCTTCCATCAATATATTTTAGCACTTGAAGACTTCAAAATCCCAAAGATCTGCTAAAAACTCACCACATGCATACAGGTTATTTGCTGAGAAGCTTTGCCAAAAGATTTTAAATCATGAATGAAGCAAAACAAGTTGTAAACTGTTCGCTGACAGATCAGAAACAGAATGAGAGGCTAAATTTGTACACCATAAATTCACTATAATTTGTTTACTCAGCTCCAGCCAATTTATAGGTTGCATTGGAAATCTGCCAGGTCCTGGTAGGGCTGAGTCTCGTAATTCAAGAAGAAACCTTGTTACCACTTGTGATAAGAGCTTCTCTGATAGAAAGTCAAATGAAATGAAAGTAGATCTCGAAATACTCCGTGCTGAATTTCAATACAACTTGTGGGCAATTAGGTCAAAACATCAAGTCACTGGCCTTGTGCCACAGTATGGCCCATGAACTGGGCTGGCAGGGTGAGATCAGATGTCTGGGAAAGAACAGTGCTACCCTCACAGAAACCAAAGAAGCAAGAGCCTGGCAATGAGGGATGGACAAGGATGTCTGAACAACAGTTTCCTAGAATTGCAGGGCCATGTGGTTGAAAAAAAACGGCACGCAAACTGTTCGGAAACTTCTCTTTAAGCCCTTTGACTTGTGCCCAGTTTCTGCAAATGCTGGGGAACAGATTGCTGATAATACAGCAGGGGGCAGCAATGGAAAATGACCCTCTGAGATTCCACGCTCTGTGTATTTTGCAAACAATAAACACGTACAGGGTAAATAAAACATAAAAAGACCAGACCAGAACCAACCCTAAATAGATCCTCTAGGAGTAATCCTACAAAAGCATTCAGGCAATGGCATAACTTGGAAAATGTCAGTGTAAATATCATCCTTCCTCCTTATTCTCTGCCTTAAGCAAATTTTGTGCTAAAGAGTGGTGGTGTTTTGTTGGGTTTTTTTCTACTCCTGCTATCAGGAAAAGGGATGCAACAAATCAGATGCCTCTGAGGCACTTGGAAGCCTGACAGTTAGGTATCTTGCTGTTGTATGAAAAATACCATGTAGAAAAGACTATTCATTTTCCATTGTCTAAACAAGAACAATGAAGAAAGCATACTTATAGCTATGAGAAACAGAAATTTGGTATTTAACTTCCTTACACAGCAGTAATTGAAGAGGGTGTTGGCACAGATGACCATGCTGCCTCTGTGGCTCTGGAGTTATTAGTGGCTAAGGAGCTACCCCCAGTGTTACAAATGTCCTTAAAAATGCATTATTTTTAATGAGACAATGCCACTTGGTTAATTAACAAAAATTAATTTTATTCTAACTATCTGATATCTTCAAGTTTCAAAAACACTTCTGTGTCTAAAACCCAATTTTGGGGGGCTAAACAATTGTCTGTGAGTCAGCTGAGAACAATCTGCTGCAATCAGAGCTCTGGGTAATGGCTGTATTTCAGACATACATTATGTGCACTTTAAGCAGATAAGTGTTAGAACACCAAGTTGAAATAGCCTTCCTGTGAACTGTGCTAATACAGAATGGGAAGGATGGTCTAAATGAAACGTGAACAAAGGGAGAAAGAGATCGTTGGAAGGACTTAATTCTGAAATGGTGAAGTGTGCGTGAGGGACACAGGAAGACAGAATTATTACTATGTCCAAGCACTTCATGCCCTGCAGGAGCGAAGAGGGTAATTTGGATCCATTTTCATTTACCAATCATGCTTTTTGAAGTGATGGAGTTTGGCAAGGATGTTTATGACTTGTTTAACAATTACTAAATGAGCCTTTCCGTTAAAAAAAAAATCAAGCTGACTGTGCAGCGGACTCACCTTTCTCTCAGACATGACTGCTCTTTGATTGTATTAGATTAAATGATGTCTTGAGACTAGCATAGCCCTCAGAGAACTGTCATTTACAGTATTTAACATTTATTCAATGAAGAAAGATTATGCTGATCTAAAAAACAGTAAGCAAAAAAGAAGTCCTGGGTGATTATAAAGATAAGTGTACTGGTATTTGATTTGGAGAGCTCTGACCTGTCTGCTCTGACATGCAGTCAAGATTTACACTTCCTTCCCAAATGTTCTTTTGGAGATATTTACTGTACCTACAGCGAGCTTTGCTGAAGCTGCAGTCTGAAGGATAAATGTAATCTGATTTGAAATCAATAAGATAACTCCAGTGTTTCATTTTAAAGATGAAACTTTATGAATTTTAAACAAACTGTGAGTAAAATGCAATCATGCGGCAAATAACGCATAAATTGTTCCCCAATTTTTTCTTAATTGGATGGCAACTTGTTAGGATCAGTATTCCCCAGCATATTTGTTTCACAATCACATGAATAACAGAGGCAAATGATGCTTGTTAGATATATGTGTGGGTCTCTCTGAAAGTAATGCCTCCTATTTATTTCCATAGAAACTACAACAGATAAATAAAGCATCATAATGCTGTTTGATAGAGCAAATTCTTGGATACAAAGTATTATGTTTCAACATAGTCACAACCATTAGCTATACGTTTTTGCCAGTGATGGACAGGAGCCTGCATGCCACATTCTTAACAGTCTGCAGCAGAGGTGACCCACTGTTTCTGTCACCACTTCTGAAACACATCACCCACCTCCCTGTGCTCACATCCGCTGTTGGGTCTGCATAAACATTCAGCAAACATTGATAAATGTCAGCGGGTGCCATTTTTGCACATGGAGGGATTCAATTCCATACTTTTGTTTCTTCTGCACTTCCACGACAGATGCCATTCTGTCAGACTGCCCCTCTGGTGCCATCTGTCACATGGCAACAACATGCAACAGAATGCTGGTGGAAAGGCTCAACCTTTACTGCCGTACCACCAACTTCTGCCTCTGCTGTTGTGGGCCAACATCATAACATAGGAGGCATTATTTTTGGAGCATCCCTCGCACATGGATGTCTCTTACCTTCTGTAGCTACTTAATGGAATCTTAAAATACTTGCCTCACCTTCACGTGTGACAGCTGTGTGTTGTGTTTCCTTTTTAGAACTTCAGCCCATATTAGATTAGTCAGTCTGTAGTGTTATGTGGAAGCTTCCTGTACTTCAGGCTGCTAAAACAAAGAGCATTTTGCACTTGGCATATTAAAAATCAAACACAGTATCATCTTTACAATATAAAATATGTGAATCATTTATACATTTTTTGCTGTCAAATGATGTTTGACAATAATCATATGATAATGAAATGTATAATTAATAATAAAAATGCCAACATCTGTTAGCTTGTTATTACAGACTGATTCTAAGTGTACTATTTGGAATATGTCATCATTAACTTCATTCATATTAAAATCCCTTAAATACAATCTGTTTTCTTTAGTTGCTAATTTAGGTAGGTACAAAGCACACAGAGGAGGTTCTATTTATTCTCTTTGTCAACAACCAAATTTACAAAATGCTTTAAAAACTCTTGAATTAGCGTACACGTCCCATTGGCAGAGGAATCCAGTTAGATAAATGTGTTTGATTCAGCTGTGATGGACTCAGCCATATCCTTGGCTAGGTTTGCCCATTGGTTTGCCTGCTGTCTGCCCACCAGCCTCCCTCCCCAGTTGTTCTTTCTGCTCTCTTGCTGCCAAAGGAACATGCGTTCAGGTGCTCCTGCTGTTGGTAGCTACAGAGTCCATTGAGTTCGCTGTATGCAGTCATACTGTGCTTGTGCATAACCCTGAGACCCTCTCCTATGCACCCAGGAGAAATGTTCTGAGGTCAGGCCCCAGGAGAGCCCTCATCAGCAACAGATGGCTTCAACGAAAGAAAAAAATTCCCTGTAATGTATACATATATCCATATGCATGTGAGTGTATACATATGCATGTCTGTTTGCATATTAAGTATATTAACACTTGCCGAGAGAAGTATCGTAGGCTTGGAAAATTTGTTTCTTGAGCAAACAGAGGCTGTTGTAGAGAAGAAATTCCCATTTCTTCTATCTGCCATCTGCAGGGAAGATCTTACCTACCAAACAAAGAGGGGCTGCAGAAAAGCAGCCTATAAAGCAAGTCTGTCCCTCTTTAAGCATGCAAATTAAAGTCATCCTCCAGTAGTCTGAAAACACTCTCGGGATATTCAGAGGCCATCTGAAAGCTGCAAAGCTTCACAATAATGGGGGTGAAAACATCTGGCCATGGATAGAGATATCCCAGAAACATCCCATTCTTCCGGTCACAGCTGCACTGGGAGGCATTCTGTCGTTGGTGTGCTCAGATCTGTGGGTAGTGTGTCCCTGTAGCTTTTTCCTGTAAAGTTAGTAAGTCTATTGGGAATGGCAGAACCGGCAGCCAGTATCTAAAAATTTATGAGAAATGATAATTATTTTTTAAGTAATCCCTACATTTTAGCTGTAATCAATAAATGGATGTTGCAAATTTTCTTATGAACGACACATACAGCGGAGATTGATTACAGCCTTCTTGTCACACAATTAACGCCATCCACAGCATGCCCAGTTCTCCATTTTTTGCCTGGGAAGGGCTTGAGCTGAAGTGAGAACCCACGTTTTGTCACATCTCTTTTCTCTTCATTAAATTCTTCCTATATTATTCTAAGCAGCTCTGCTTCACTGACTGCAACAGGAAGCAACTAAGGCTGTTTTTGTGGAGTTGCAGCACGCAATTCACAAGTTAGAATTAACGGATTGTAAAAAGACACTAATTATAAAAATGAGGGGTGGGGGGGAGGGGGGAAAATAAATAAATAAAGGAAAACCAGTGTTTATTCTGACCACAGAAATAGGACAGCTTTCTTCTGTTCGCAGTAGTGTGGAGAAACTAAAATCATCAGCGAGGCTTTCCATGTAGTTTAACAAGAGCAACACCAAATGTGATCTGTAATAGTTTCATCTCCTATAGTTTCTTGTTACTTGTAGCCTTCTTCTGTCTGCAGCAGAAATAAGTTGGTACCTTCTGATACAAAACTTTCCAAGCTAGCCTGGCTTATTTTAGTTGGTACAAATCTGGGGCTGCTCCCACGTGTGGCTGCCCAGGGGGATCAGCCAACGGGAAAGAACAGCACTGATCTGCAGTGAGGCCAAAGGCACCCACAACTGGGACCAGCCCCAATGGCTGCATGGCTCCTGCTCCATGAATCTGCCTGGGGCAGACATGAGGTGAGATGAATCACACCACTCAGCTTTATCATGCACGTGAAGAGTGATTAATTTCTGCTAACTTTGCATGTACGCAGCCAAGTGAAGTTTAAGGCTCCAATAATTTGTAACAGCTTTTGTGAACCTTAGAACAATAGAGGCCAATGCAAAAAGCAAGCCAAAAAAATGAGTGCAACAAGCAGGTTGCTCCTAGGCTTTGCTTTCCCATGAACAGCTTGTTTATGATTTGTTGGATGGAATAACATTTCAGGCAGGCTGATGCAGTGCTATTAGCAGCAGGCCAGAGGTTTGGAGCAGGTTCCACTTCAGAAATTTTTAATAATGCATTGTAACTCAGTCCTAGATATAAAGAATGGGCTGATTTAATGATTATTGAAGCTACTGACTTGAATGCACTTTAGAGAGGGTTTTTTATGTGAAAATGTGAAGAAAGAATTATATATGTTTTTTTGCATTCTGTGCGGAGTTGAAGGGTTCAAAGCAAAAGGTAAGCACCAAAGAATCTCCAAGCTGGTTGGTCACCAACCAAGCTGGTTGGTCAGAGAAAGCCAGAAATGGAATCATGTGCATGTCCAAATTAACAGCTCAGACAGGCTGAGGCTGTGATGCTCCCAGTCAGACCTGGTCAGTCCTATCTGTCTTGGTCTTATCCCTGCCATCACTTCATTTGAGTGGCAGCTGCTTGATGCACAGCAAGTGAGGTTCCAGTGCTTGTACAAAAATGAAGAAACTCAGGCAAATGTCTTAAAATGTCTGGTATTGCTGTATATCCTTTTGCACATTTGATACACTTTAGCTTTTAACAGTTCATCCAGTAAAGCATGTTCAGTTCTCATGGAGATGAGTACACTTTAGCTGGCCATGTTCCTTATGCGGAAGAGATCATCAGTATGGACTGAATTGCCGGGAGTATAGAATGCTGCAGATAGACAGACCGTGCTGTGTCCGTACACTGATCCCACAGAAGTCAAATCCAAGACATGCTTATGTTACTGGGAACAGACTCTGGCCTTCGAGAAATAAAAATATGGCCAAGCTAAATATTTCAGGTATTCTTGAAAGAATGAGCATTATGAAACAGAATGCTTGTTGTAAATGAAAATATTAATAATATCAAAACTTCACTGTATTCTCTAACAAGTGGAATATACCGATGTAAATACAATGTTTCTACTGCCTCACGTATCTACTTTATCTCAGACATGAAATAGCTGCATATGCTTAATAATCTGTGCTTTTGTAGTAAGAGAGAAACCGTGTGTAGTCTGGCTGCTTTCTAGAAGAGAGTCTATTCACTCTACTGTTACTACTAGCACTATTAGTTGTATGTCAGGTTCCCTTCACGAAAAATGCAAGTGAAAAGGCTTTTTATTTCTACATTTGATTTTATAGACCTCTGCATCCTCTAGCATTTCTCTAGTCCAGTCAAGATTGTTGTTTTAGATAATGTTGTTTAATCAAATATAAATAGATTGCCTTTTCCCTTTGTGCCTTTAATGGCCATAGTGAGTCTTTGCAGAGAGTTATGGCAGGTTGGAAGACTGAATAATCATGCAAAAAGTGGAGCATTGCACTTTGAGGATGTACTGTAAGCAGTTTGGGATGTCATAAAGCATCCAGGAGGTCTGGAGGAGAGAGTTCATCACGTGAAGCATTATACCAGGCTCCATTTGTGGGTGTTCTGCAAACCACCTCACATTTCCTTATGAGTCCTGGCAGTTTCAGAGTACGATGGTTTTATTTTTCTTTTCTACCTCCTTATGCTGCCCTAAGATTTGTTATTCTCAATATATCTTCTCATATAAGAAAAAAAAAAAAAAAATCAGTATTCAGATGGAGTCAACCGAAAGCATACATTTACTAAGAATTCTCTCTTTTATCTAAAATTTTGCTAATAAGACAGTTATTCAGGTGAGTAGGGCAAAGGGAAGAGCCATGAATTAAGAAATTTGCATGGCCTTTTTAGTATCAGTTTTGAACAGTGCTCATAAAATACCATACTCTGTAGCTCTTCACTCCATTCAGATATTTCAGACCAATTCTGCAGAGGAAAACATACCAATGGACTACCAATTAAATTTAGTAATTTGAGAGAATCTTCACCTCCATTACCTTCATGTAAATTTTTTAATCTCCTGGATTGTAGACTGGTTTACAGCATGACTAGTTCTTTCGCTAGGAAGTATGCAGTATTAAAGGGATCCCTAAATGACCCATCCTCTGTCTTGGAGTGCCCCATCACCCCCATCCCCTTCTTTGCTTCCCTAAGTAAATGTAGCTCATGTACTTCTAATGCTGAATGTATTCAGATTGAAGACACCATTTTTCTGGGGCTCTTAGGCATTACTTCTGTTCTGAAAGGAATGAAATCACATGTTTAAGTAGCAAAGGTTCAGTTATTTTCAGAGATGACATCAAGTCCTACAGAGAGATAGATGTGAATGCAATCAGACAAAGAATAGGTACATCAGTGAGATATGCTAGTGCCAGGCAGTGTCTGTCTGGTATCAGCAATGTGTGTGTTGCCCCCTCAGCATCTGGACTCAGGGAATGAATCTTGACTCATCTGGTAATTGGAAGACCCCCCTCTGATCAGACTTTGAAAACCACAATACAATAATAGCTGTGTGGGTAGAAGAGAGGTCGGAGGTGCATTAAAATAAGATTTCTTGGGTGTTTTGATGTTCCGTAACAAAAGCAGCAAGTGTAGCAAACCACATCAAACTTATACAGCTGAACCAATTAAAAACATCAGTAAGTCATCCGGGCACTTAAGCCCCTAAAGGTTAGTGAGGTGTATAATTTCCTCCTGGGCTTTAAGGACAACCACAACTTGGAGGAAACTGGTTGAACTTCATAAACTAGAAATATTTTCTGTACAACTGGGTTGGCATGGCAGCATGGAGCAGAAGCAGAGGAGTAAGGAGCAGAGTGCCAGTATTCATCATTGCGAATTTATTTATTGCATTGCTAGACCAATGCACACCCTTCGCATGAAAGTGTTATTAACTGAGGCAAGCATTCATCATCTCCTTTGTTTGACACAAGCTGCAAATCTGCTCTAAACTCTCCTTAAAAGAAATTATTTTTGAGGATTAAGTAAAACTGCATCCTGGTTTTTTTTCACAGAGGCTGCAGTTAGACCACAAATAACTAAGTAGAATACCATTTTAATTGCTTTGTAACTGACAGCACGTTGTACTCCCCAAGCTCCAAAGCTGTGTCTTGGGCTACTCACGTCTGATTCAGTCACACACATCTAGCTTATGATGGCTATTCAAAGATAAGGCAGTTAGGCGTAGTGTATTTTTGAGTCTAAATTTTGTGATTACAGCTTTCCTAAGAGAGTAATATTTTCTATGTAGAGTGTGCTTTACAATGTATTGGAATTTAACTACGAAGATATATACCTGCATAAGTACAGGCTATTAAAACAATTTACTAGTGTGTCAACAAGTACCGATATGTACATAAAAACAGCATAATTTGGTTTGTTTTAATGCACTGAGCCAATCCAGCAGTGCGCCATCAAGTGCTGTTGAGAATCACTTTGCACTAACAGGATGACATGACTGGAATCCCATTCACTGCACATCTTACCTCTATTGAGTGATCCAGAGTCAAAATGAATGACTGACACTTCGTGAATAAAAGAATAAAGCAATTGTGCCATTCACACGACACCAAGGGTGAAAATTTACTCTCATTATATTGGATATTAGGATTCACTATGTTAGAGTTCATTAAAGTGGGTGGGAGAACGGAACTCAATAAATAATTAACAGTAAGTCATTTGTCAGGGAAATTTTGTTTATCCCTCTGCTTGTAGAAAATCCATAAGCAGATAATAGTTGCCTCAGAAGTGCTTGCTATTCAAACCTGCCTCAGACATAAGATTTTTTTTTTTTTCCATTTTTTTAGCAGATTGGATTGATTGTAATTGTCTCGGAGGCTGTAAGATACTTGTTAGTCACGTAGCATTGATCAGCTGTAGTTTGTCATATAGATACATGATTATCTTTCTCCCTCCTAGTTGAAGGTGTCCATCTGCTTTTTCAGGGTAAACATAAGTATGTGAACATGCAAATGCAAATTTGTTATTCACCAAAATCTCTTCAATGACACATTGAAGGCCATTTACTATGAATGCTGGTGCCAGAAGAATGAAGTTTCTCACATTTCTATGAAATGTGAACAAAAAATATAGTATACAAGCAATTCACTTGAACTGATGGCAGTATTTGCAGAGTATTTTTGCAATATTCTAGTTTCATTACTGGGTAGCACTGATGAATACTCAAATTAAGAAGAAATTATATTGACTGTAGTATGTATAGTCATCAACAATAATTCTGACACACAAGATATGCAACAGGTAGCAAATATCTGCACTACAGTTTGCAGTGCTTTGCTACAAAGGCATATTTTAAATATAAGGACTGTGATACTCTTCACAAAACGTTTCTGTCTGTATGGCTCCATGAAATCATTTTGCTATTAACTGCAGCGAGATCAGTGTTTTAACTAATACAATTGACCATTGTCCTTTGTAGTGGCCCAGTGCATGGTTGTGAGGATAGGATCTCTCATGCCATGTGTTTAACTTTCTTCTAGTAGCAAGTTCTGGTATATGGTTTGAGATCTGTGGATTCAAAGCTTTACAGAAGTGCTGAGAACTATTATTATCTAAGTTATCACTATTTTTCAGAAGTATTTCCCAGGAGAGCAGAAATTCTGGGCCTCTGAATTGCAGGGTCAGACAGTGCTGAGTACCTGACACTGTAATAACAGGAGGGTTCATTCAAATAGAAACGGTGGTTGCCTCCTACCAGTTCTGATAGCACTCAGGTAAAGGAGGAATGTCTGAGGTGCCGATGGGAAGAGATCTGTCTCTAATCAAAAGCCATCCAAAAAGTCAATACAGTTAATTTCTCATTCACAGCTGATAGAGGAAAAGGTGCACATACAGTAAAACTGAGGTACTGAATGGAGAAGAGGAGGCTCAAGGACACTATCACACTACAGCTCCCTCATAGGAGACTGTAGTGAGGTGGAGGTCAGCCTCTTTTCCCAGGTAACAGCAATAGAACAAGTAGTGAAGACTTTAAGTTGCACCGAGGAGGTTCAGGTTGAGTATTAGAAACAATTTCTTCTTAGAAAGAGAGGTGGTGCATTGGCACAGGCTGCTCAGGGGGTGGTGGAGTCACCATCCCTGGAGGTGTTCAAGAGAAGAGTAAAGTTGCACTAAGGGACGGGCACAATGGGAATGGGCTGATAATTGGACTGGAGGATCCCAGTGGTGTTTTCCAATCTTAAATGATTCTATGAACACCATTAGAAAAACAGCACACACCTTATACGTAAGAATACAGAAAGCTCTCTTTGAATGCCTGTTCAGAGTTCTTGTGCTGCCAAAGCTTACGCCATCCCTCTCGGTGCGACGGCCACCCGCACACCTGGCGAGCAGCGAGCGGTGCTGTCTGGGGATTGGGTTACAGGGGGCAGTGCCGGGAAATTCTCGGGAGGGACGGCTGAATAATTTTTTAAGAAGAAAAGCTTCAAATGGAAAGTGTAACCCAATGCTTTCTAAATGCGGAGGCATGCTTAAAGAGCAGTGCTATTTGGTTTCTCTTTACTTCAGAGAAATTTAAATCCTCAGTAAATAACTCCTGCTCTTCAAGTACTGAACAAATGAAAATCACCTGATCGAAATTTAAACAAGCTTGTGCCCATGCTGCAATTTCCAAGAGCAGGAGGAACGAGGGAAGGAACTAAACTAGCTAAGGCAGAACCAGCTCAGCCTCCAGCAAGAGAGCTTACAAGGAGCTGACTTCTGTCCCTGGCGTAGAGCTGGCCGGGTGTAAGAGGAGAGCACAGCCTCCCCTTCCTGGAGGCACACTGCAACCACAAACGCCCCTTCCTGCACTAGCAACAGCCACATTCAGTATTAGGGTCTTTCTGACTTTGAAGCCTCCAGGCGTGACAAGCACAGGCTTGGCAAAAATAGACAAGGGGAGAAAACCAAGAAAACAGAAACTTATTGGAAATTTTCAGAAGTACCTAATGTGAAAAAGATCTTTCATGTTCTTTTGTGATTGTGATCTCCAGACACAGGTGTGAGCACAAACGCGTTTCCCCTGCAGCAGAGGCTGTCAGCAGGGAGAGGAAGGAACACTGCCCCAGCTGATGGAACACTCCCTGAAACACTGCTGGCTGGGACCTATTGCTGCAGTGTTTTTCTTGGTCTGTGGTCAGAGAAGTGGCAGGGATGTAGTAGGGCTCGTGCAGAGCTGGTCAGCTGTCTTGCAGCAGTTCGTCTTGGGGTCTCTATTTTTTCTTTTTTTTTTCTGGAAAATATCAGCCAAGCAAAAGCAGTCCCAATGCAGCAATTCAGCCATGCCCACTGCCTCCAAGGAGTCATTGGAGCAGACTCAAACCTGCAGCGTGACTCTAAAGGTGAATGCTCAAACTGATGGACCATAGAATCCATCACTCATGAAGTTCAGTGAATATTTAATTGTTCTTACAAATTGGAACAGCTCAAGAGTGTCAAGAGAAGTCCTCCTTTTGAGTGACCAGTTTGCAGTGATCAGAGCACATAGGTGGAATGCGAAATTTCAGCGTTTGAGTACTTGCTTTGACCCATTCTGGGCAGTCTTGGGTAGTTGTAAGGCAAAACTTCCTAACCACAGACCATATTAGCTAATTTAGCCAGCCCTGTTTCATCCTTATACAATAGAGGATCATTTGATCATTTGGAAGCTTCTGATAGAAAATCTTTTACCATCTGCTTTTCTGGACAGGAGCACAAATACATACTGATACCGAGCTCAAGTAAATGTTTCAGGTGCAGGGTAGCCAGGTCTCAGCTAAGTCCCAGCTTGCAGAAGTCATACTCATGCAACTCGGATAACACCAGCCCTGTGCAGAGGGCTCAGAAACTGGCTTCCATACTATTTACTATTTTCATATTTAAAGCCACAAAGGGGTTTCACTCTTTCACTGCAAGATCTTCTGCCCTCATTCCTGGACTCATTTTATTTACTGTAGCAATTTCATCTTTCTTTTCATATTTCGTCTGCCATCACTGTTTAATCAGAAAGTAGTTGGGGATTAAAACCTGGAAAGAAGATGCAGAAGTAGAGTGTGTGTATGCAGCAAAGCATACACAAACTAAACTTAGTCTGCCTCCTCTTATGGCCTTTAGAGACTATGGAAAGAGGGCCAAGAGGAGTCCCAGAAGAGCAAGGAGCCTTTAGTGTATTCTTCAAATTTCTCCCACAGATAATTTGGAAGAAATACAGTGTACTTTTGTATGCCCCAAAAGTAAAATTACAACCAGCTGATGGAACAATCTCAGCAGCAGCAGCAACGAGAGTCAACTCAGAAAGGCAGGGTTTGTTGCCAAATAACACAGATTGTTTATAATGAATATAAACAATTACACTGCTGACCAGATTCCCACTACACTTCCATCCATAGAATATACAAAATACTGTTCTGGCACCGATCTCCCAAATATTTGCCATATATTGAGCATTTTCACTAAATGAAATACAGTGGAATTGCAACAGAAGAGAAGCCCACACCACAGTGTTCCCATTCCCCAGCACCTTTTGTTCTGCACCTTTATATTTATCTTTCGTATTATAAATATGCATAAGTAAAATGGTTCTTCCATCACGATCTCTCCCTAATTCTTCAATTCTACATTTTTGTTGTCCTCTCTTCTAACAAGTTAAACACTGAGGATGGACATGAAGACAAGGAGAGATGCTGGGAGGTGATCATCACTTTGCAGTTTCCTCTCCCATATCAGTGCAGTGTTTTCTCTTACTTCTTTCTCTGACACATACATCTTGATGATTTGTCTTGCCAGAACTGAGATCATATATAATTGATGGTAGATTAAAGCAGGGCTTTTTTTTTTTAAGGCAGCGTCCATCCAAGTTGACTGAGCCAAGCATTTACCTGAAAGCAGAAACTTAAGAGGTTTCTGGTGTACTGTACAATTTGAACCCTCCTTCAGGACAGTACTGATAGAACAGAAATATTCACAACAGACAAGAGGAGGCTTTTGCAAAAGATCCTTCCAAAGGTCTAGTGGTAGAAATATGTTATATATTATGTTAACACAATAAATTTGCAAGAAAACATCCACAAATCATTGTTTCAATGGGCTATGAACTTCAAACTGTGCTCAACAATTTCATTAGAGCAGAATAACTGTCTTTCCATACGAAGAGCAGTCACAGTGCTGATTCTGAAGTAACAAATCGTTCTTTTATTTCAAAATGTATTAGTATTAGAGGAAAAAAAACAAATAACTGAAACAAGAAAAGATGGCCTTTCCAAACATTGTCCATAGAGGAGAAGGTGAAGATGACGGCTCATTCACTGCAGTTTTCTGATGCCATAAAAAGAACGTGGTTTTTTGGCAGGAGATAAGTTGCTTTAGTTAGTACTGTTAGTAGTTATTTGTTATTACTGGAGCCAAAGCCAAACTCCACACATCCCAGTTTGGAACACAGCTTCTATCAGATGCTACAGATTTCAGTACCATGGTTACTGAACCACTCTCATCAGATTTACCACAAGCATTAGTAAGATACCTGATTGTTGAGTTCTGGATAAAGGCTGTATTTCTGGAAAGCTATATTTCTGATGAAGCCCCATCATCTCTGTGATCCTATGATCATCTTCTATGATTCTATGATCTCACTGTTACCCCCTCCCTACCTACTTGCACCAACCAACCTACTATGGTTGGCTGCCGCCAACAACAGGCCTGAAGTTCTCAATCTTATTGTTAAAGAGGTTTCCCAGCTTTCAGTTTTATTGACTGCAGACAGAGTTGTGCACCTACAAAAGCAGATGACACTGACTTCAACTTAATCCAAAACAGGCCTGTGATGCTATGATGAAAGTTTCAGGGGAAGATGCAGAATCTTTTGAAACAATGAACTGTCATACAATATTGAGTGCTGGCGGTCCATCAGGCTCTTTTCTTGGGTTCCCTGTCAAAGACTTGATAGCCTTGGGCAGAGTAAACGTGAAAACGGATGATAAAGTGCAGTGCATTTGAGTCTGGCCTTGAAAATCTGCAGCTACTACAGCTGTGGGTGCCTTACACTAACTACATCCTGTTTATAAACAGCCACCGCAAAAATGTCACTTTTCTGATTTGGAGCCATTTGCATTAGCCAAATGTATTTCACAATAACAAAAATGTCTCAGCCAATTAGAATTCATTTCTCCCCCTGCCCAATAAACACTAATCAGCTCACCCATTAATGCCAGTGGTTCAAGTCTGCATGTGCTGCTGCCTTTCTCCTGCTATGAATATGCAGATCTCTCCGTCCCTGTTAGCTTCTGAAATGCCTCTGCTTTCTGTAGCTGACATTTCTGAGCTCTATGGATAACAATACCAGAGCTTATCACCCTCTACTGAAGATGAAGATAACTTTAATGTATACAAAAGGAAAAAAATACCCCATACTACAAAGCAAGCAAAGCTGACAGATGAATTTTGTGTCTTAGCAGTGGATATTTGAAGCTTGGAAAAAGCAGTACAGTTCTTACAGATGGGGTGCTGTTGTTTGTAAGCATTGGATCCAGCACTAAGATTGTCCCATGCCAGCCAGCCTGGCACAGTGTATTTGCAGGACTGCAGCTGAGTAGGGCATGTTCACAGAAATGAAATTTCTGAACTCATGTTCTCAGTGTAATGGTCCGCCTTCACAGCGTCAGCTGGTGCTGTGCTTTTTGCATTGTTACGGTTTATTTTTAATGGATAGTTTAGCAGATTGCATTAGATTCCAAAGCTTAAAGTCCAAAAAATATGTTTGTGTTACTAAGAAAAACCTGAATCAACAGCTCTTTGTAGGCTCATATGAAGGTTGCAGGAGCAGGTTTTGAAGGGTGTGTACGTGCTGATCTTGCAGAGATTTACACTGAAGTGTAACCTCCCTCTCTCCTAGCAGTCCCAGAGAAGTGGCTGTGAGCCCACAGCGTTAACAAGCCATTACAGTGGTTTAAGATCTATCTGCTCTGCTTCTCCCAGCCACCAGTCCAGTGGCAGACATTTCCCCGTGTTTCTTCAGCAGAGTGGCCTCCAAGACTCCTCCCTGATTTTCCTCTAGGCTGTCATGGATCCAGATCTACAGTAGGTTTAAATAGTTCAAGCAGGTGGCTGCCTGATTTTGCCCGCAGGGCACAGGGAAGAAGCACATGATCCCTTCTCTGGTAGAGTTACAGGGCAGGAACGGTTGGCAGAGGGGCAGTAAAAAGCAGCTGGGCCTGGTAATGAACGTCAGCACACAGGAGGGGACGTGTGCTCACACTGACACCTGGTCCCACGCAGCGTGCGCCTGGCAGCCTCTGCTCAACCACAGCTTCAGTGGCTGCCCAGGACAGGTTTGGAAGTCCTGTGGTGTATCTCGTCAGAGGACTGGAAGCTCTGGTTTCGGTCAGGAAAACTGCTCAGACCAGTAATATTTCCAGTCCACCTCACTGGATCTTAAGTGTATGTTTGAGGCTCAGCCATCTGCAAATGGGAGGGAGTGTGTCCAGGTAATTTAGCTTAAGCCGCAGGACTGCAATAAAGCAGCTACAAAGTCTCACATGGTGTGCTCCATCCAGTCCTTGGTGGGACACAGCGTCTGACAAACAGGTGGTAACAAACAGCTTGAGGAAACTGCTGCATCTGCTTTGCTAAATGAGCATGTGTCTGAGCCCTGAATCCGTCTTTCAATCAAGCCTGTAGTAGGAAAACATAGTCCTGAAAATGGTATTTCTGAATGGGACCCAGTAAAGAATAGATGGAAACATAGGTATGGTTTCAGTGAAATCAAAACAAAAAATCAGAATGCTGTAGAAAAAACCACGTGGTACAATCATAATTGCAACAGTCAATTATGAAACTGTAAAGTGAAGTTTGCAACTGGCCAGTGGCCTGTCTAGTTTCACTTGGGAGATTGAGTCTATCTTGGACTAGCTACTAAATAGGCAGTAAACCAAAGACAAATCACAGGGAGCCATGGACCCAGTATTTGTATTGCCATCCCTTTCACTGGGCTATGACAAGAAAAATACA